>NC_084664.1:77953085-78261128 GCF_028389875.1 Rhea pennata
AAAAAAAAAAAGCAAAGAAAATTACTGATCTCCTTCACAGAAGGACTAAATGCTATATAGGTATGTATATGTGTGTGTGTGTGTGTATGTATATATATATAGTGTGTGTATATATACACATTTTCTTTAAGTGATAAAGCCACTAACATTCCAGATGATAAGGGGTCAGAATAAATTTTTAGATGCATCAATTTGCACATCCAACTGCTTACATCTGCATTAACCTACAAACATTTTAGATCGAAGTTAGGAAAACGCATACTGCAAGGTTGCATTTATGTCACCAAAGTAAGTCCAAAGTCATTCCAATGACTTTAGGGGAGCTTCCTCTCATTTCTAATAGAGGTCACGCTCTGGGCGGCAAATGGCACTTTGCATATCAGCCACAAGCAACTTCTTTCCTCCGCAAAGCCCTTTCTCGCAATCTCTAACACAGAGGTGCACATGATGTTGCAGAGCCTAGGGGAAGGCACAACTGGCTTTCTGTTCTCTTTTTGATGGACAGATTGAAGTGCCTTGAAAACAGTGTTTTGCATATAATGACAGTATTAAAAATTGCAAAAAAATACAGACAGAAGAATGCAAAAAGATATGTTAACTTCACCACTTAAAAATCTTCTAGTTAGAAAGCAAAGTACTACATTGTAACAGACAGTAAACTATTGCACTAACATCATCTAGTGAGGCCAAGATTCCTCCATCCCAACTTTTAATTAAAAAATGAAGAGGAGAATTTCAATGTGCATTATAAACAATTCTTAAAATATATACATTTCTAATTGTATTCTTAATGAAGTGGTCAATATTCCTAAGTGTTAAAAAGCATCACTAAAACCACTACAGTGGTGAAAATACATTTTGCTATTCTTACTGCATACAACTCCAAGTCTTGTTTCATGTGCGAAAGCACTGCTTTTGGCAGAAACCAAAGTTCTGTGTGAGATGAAATGTGACAATGAAAGTTTGTTTTTAAGACCTGGGAATTTTACCAGCTGTTAATTTGTATACAATAGTTTAAAATGATATTTCACTGTCCAGTAAGCCTACTGATTTTTCTGCACTGAATGACAGCATAGGCAAAATCCTTATTTTAGTAAGGGCTTTATATGATATTACATAATTTTATTACATTTATTCAATCAAAACCCACATCTGAGTATATATAATACATGTTCTGCACAGTAATTCAGTTCAAAAAGTCTTTTTAATTTAAAGGAAACATGTTGCATGGGCAATTCTGAGCTTCAAGACATAAGAATTACAGGAAAAAAAGTATTAAGATTTTATACTTAAAGCCTTCACACTTATTCTTTAAGGTCACCTTCACAAAAAGTACTACAATGGACTTGGTTCAATCCATATCATTTTTCTGTTAAGATTCTGAATTGATTTAATAATCATATAAAAAACAAGTTCAATACACAATTAGAGCTAACTGTTGCCCTTGCCTCTGAAAAGCACAAAGCAATTTGTGAAGAAAAAGAAAAAATTAATTTTTCTTTTCTGAGATTCATGACTTAAAAAGGTATTTTCCATAGTAAGTGACATTTCTTAGCATAATTCTGAGAACTAATCAGATTGGTTTCAAGAAAATGTCAAACTATTGCCCCAGGCAGTGTTCTGAAAATTAAACTTACATTGCATTCAATTTAAAAGAAATGAATTACTTTTTTCTAATGAATGCCTTTTAGATTAAAAATGAGCATATTTGCTCCTTAATATAAATATGATTTCAATTACAATCAGCTTTGCTGTCTTGAATATCTTCAAAGTGATAACCAGTAACTTGAATTCTAGTGTTCCACACAGCAAGTAACAAAACACATATTTTCAATATTGTTGCATATTAAGTAACTGGTATTTTGCTTGATAGATAGCTTGCCTGAACTAATTTTCATATGAATGTAAATCTTCTTTTTCTGCAAACTGCATTGCACTTCTGGAGGACAGGACAAGGGACAAAAACATATATTTCAAGACAACTACATGAGCTAAAGGCCTTAAGCTGCAGTATTTTTGAACAGAGAAGAGTACAGCAAACCAAAAAGATTTTTTTTTAACTTAACTGCAGTGGAAGAGATACCAGCACTAGCTGAACAGAAACTGAATGACCCATCTAGCAGCTTCTATCATTATAACTGCACTTAAAATATCCCTCTAGTGCAATGGTTACTACTGATAATTATTCTCCAGTATTATTTTCCAAGCAATTTGGTATTTTCTTTTTGATTCATCTAGACTGTTTCTATAGCTTGTGAGGGCAGTTCCTATCAATCTGGTCTGCTGTTATTCGATATTCTCAACCAACCCCTAGAAAATCAAGTATGCTTTTCAAAGTTAAGGATGTGACGTTCTGCAAACAATGCAAATGACATTAGAATTGGAAATGCTATAGGTAGAAGAAAGGGGTCAGATCTGATCCTGCAAGATTCCAGAATAAGAAAACACTAATGCACCATACTGAATAAGTGACCACAGAAAACAGAGTTCATCAGAAAAAAAAAAAGATTAAATGGCTACCATGCGTTAAATTCATATGACTGTGAAAAAGCCATGCTAACATGAACAAATAGGATTTTGAGAGAGAAATTAAGTAATCCTTCTGCCTCCAGTTAGCATTGTAAAGACCACAACTGGAATACCCTGTTCAGATGGCTAAGAAATGTGGTCTTGCTGGAAAGAGATCACAGGAGAACAAGATGTATGAGCAGGGACTGAGAAAGCATGACTTGCATGAAAAAATAGGGTATTTCAGCTTGGGAAAAGTGAGAACAGATACTGTTGCAAGTATTAAAGGAATATTTTGTTCTCAGAGTCTGTGTTGGACAGGACAAATAGCAATGAGCTTAAAACTGTAGCAGAAAAAGATTTAAGTCAGACTGATGGAAAGCCAGATCCCTTAGGAGGCTGAGCGGTCTTCTTATTAGATGATCTTGAAGAACAGCAAATAGCTCCTGGGAACGGCAAGAAAGTGAGAAATCAGCTGTGCTCCCTGCTGAGAAGTAGACATAATGAACAAAGACTTACAAATCTTTAATACCACAGAGTAGGGCAACAAAATGAGAGAAAGAACATAGAATAGCACTCTTCGATCATGCTTTAAGGTGTTATGGTTTACTACAATGGCAAAATTTATATAGAAGCAGTTTTTGTTAAGGGCTGCTGTACCTGCTAGGCTGATAGCTGCAGCTCCATGCCCTCAGGTCCACGCAGGAGCATGGCTGAGCACATATGTCCTACAGCCATGCACATACATACACACACACACACATATATATATATTCACACAATAGATGTATGCACATGGCCAGCCGCACAGCTTCATTTTGTGCAGTGGGAAAATGATTTTTAAAAAAAGCACAAGCTGTGCAACATGAGGGAAAGTCAGAAGTATATGTATGGCTGCTGCAGGATGCTCTCTACGGTAAACACTCATGCAGAGCTACAGGATGGACAGTGTCAAGCACTATGTCCTGCCTGAGGAAGGTGGCAGCAAGCACTTCCCACACTGCCAGGGTGCTAGGAAACAATGCAATTCCTTCTGGTTAGGGAGGCTCTTCCTGCGGTCGCAGCTGCTGCCCACAAAACTTTCTCCACATCTTGAATAGTAGCCGTGAGAAAAATGAGATGGTCTTTCTTCTTCATTGCATATATAGATGGCCTCAGACATTTAAAACATAGTTTTCACTTTTTTTTTTTTTTTTTTTTTTGTTTTTTTGTTTTTTTTAAGAACTCTTATGCATATGGACATTCTTGCCATTAAGTGAGATTTTATGCTACTGTATAGCCTGAGTTGAAATTGCTCTCCCAGGAGAAACACTTAAGTGTTAGGCTGGGCAGCTAATACAAGCAAGTCACTAACATTACATACATAACCTAAGTGCAAAAACCAGCATTTTAAAATCTTGAAAAATAAGCTTTATGCAAACCAAGGAAAGAATGAGTATGATTTTCTAGGCCTTTCCTCCTGTTTTGGTATGCTAGAAAGCATTCTGTAGGAAGTTCTCCAAATCTTTAATTCAGCATGTGTCTTCACAATATCTAGAAGTCAACCACTTTCTTCCAAATATATCTCAGCTCTTAGTTGTTCCAAATATCATACACGCTTTTTCACCAGAAGATATTGGAAGTTAAATATCTTTTTCCTCATTATCTTGTTTCATCAGTTTTTAGAATTCTATTGAATGGCGCAACACAATTATTTCATTTTTGGTAGCAATAGGTCTGTAATTCAGATCCAGTCTGAATTTCATAGAATCGCAAGCTAAATGAGGTTGGAGAGGACCCTAGTTAAAGCGCGTGCTCAAAGCAGTGTCCACTGTAGGATCAGACCAAGTAGCTCAGGGTTTTATCTAGTTGGGTCTAGAAAAGCCAGGTGGTTTTCTTGCAGGCAGACTACACAATCTCTCTTGGCACTTGCTCCACTGCTTGACTGTCCTCATAATTAAAAAAAAAAAAAAAAAAAAAAAAAAAAAATCTTTTCTGATATCTAAATGGTGCATCTGTTGCTGGGTTTGTGGAGACATCTGTGCGATGAAAGTTATTTTCGGATAAGAAAGTGAATAATTAGGTTTTCTATATACAACTTCTTCAAAAAGATTTATTTCAGCAGTTAGTTGCAACTGGTATTTGCTTTAACTTTTTGTATTTAAGCTACTTTGCTTCTGGTGACCAAAAACAGCGCTATGTTTAGAACTTATTGTTGAAATAGTAATCACTCACTATCACACACAACTATTTTATGGAAAGACTTAGAAGCACCAAACGTAGGGAAAGCAGGAAGACACAGACATCTTATAACACTGCTTCCTCATTCAATGCCACTGAGCCAGTCAATATTGTACAAATGAAGTTGCAAAACAAGGTGTTCATGTACAACTACCTGCAACAGGCAGCAAAACAGAGCAAAGGACACCAAGTAACCAGTCTGAACTGAAATCGCCAAAACTGTACTGCGAGAGGGAAGGCATGGAAAACATCCGCGTGATCTGGCCTGCAGCTAGGTAAGAGAGGACAGGTCTGTACCCAGCACTGGCCTGCTGCTGCTAAAGGTGGGCACCCAAATACATTACTGCAGCTGCTACTGCAGTACTCATCTCAAGTACTGCATCCAGTTCTGAGCTCCCCAGTACAAGAGAGACGTGGGGCTACTAGAGAGAGTCCAGCACAGGGCTACAAAAATGATCAGAGGGCTGGAACATCTGCCCTATGATGTGGTTGTGGGAGCTGGGCCTCTTCAGCCTAAGGAAGAGAAGACTGAGAGGGGATCTTATCAATGTGTGTAAGTACCTGAAGGGAGGGTGTCAAGGGGACGGGGACAAACTCTTTTCAGGTGTCCCATGTGACAGGACAAGAGGTAATGGGCACAGGAAGTTCCGCCTGAACATGAGGGAGAATTTCTTCATGGTGAGAGTGACGGAGCACTGGACCAGGTTGCCCAGAAAGGTTGTGGAGTCTCCTTCTCTGGAGATATTCAAGGCCTGCCTGGATGCAACCCTGTCACACATGCTCTAGGTGACCCTGCTAGATCAGAGGAGTTGGACTAGATGATCTCCAGAGGTCTCTTCCAACCTCAACCATTCTGTGATTCTATGTACTAAACCTAATGTTCTTTTTCTCATTTCTTTCTACCAAGTTTAAATGTCACTGTCAGGCTGTGTTAACGCTCACCTCACGTTAACTAATTACCAAGAGTGTTTATGCTGGCATAAATACCTTCCATGAATGATCAACACTGGAGGGTGTTTGCGCACACCTTAGGGAAGGACGAGAAGGTCAAAAACTGTTCCCAGGAGATCCCAAAATTTCAGTGCAGGCTACAAATTAGCAACACTGTGCTTAAAGTCATCTATGATTTCAAATGTTGAATTGGAGAGAACAAGCTTGGGGAATATATACTGTCACCATTTTCTACGTTGAATAAATAGGACAATATACCTACTCAAAATATATACTTCAGCCATAGCTCTGGCTCACCATCGAAAAGACATGTGCAGTACAACTCCCTAAGACCTGACTACCACTTCTTTCAACTGTGGCTATCTGCCAAAAAGCAAGTTCCTTTGTTTTAGGAAAGACAATTGAGAAAAACCAGGATAGACCCAGAAATATGGTTCACAACTGCTAACTTTGAAGGAGAACACACATACTCAAAAGTCTACAAATACTCTGAAAAAAAAAAATAAAACTGAAGTGTCATTATTTGACATTTTGCAGCAAGTCATGTATTTCCACAGGCCCTGATCTGTGGAAACAGACTGTTCCTCAGAATTACGGAAGGAGTATTGTTATCTCTCTGCTTTATAAACTCATATAACAGGAAATACAACCTTGAACTGTGATTTTCAATGGCTCTGTGTTTTTACACAGCAATTCAGTACATTAATCATGACCCCAGCTTGGTACTTCGATGGTTTGAACAACTGGATTGAGGTTTACACCCACAATTTGATTTTTGCTGTAGAAAAGTATACGAATGGACTTCATCTTAAAACATTTTTTGTCATACATATAGATCTAAACCTCTTTCAAAGCTATACTTCTCAAACTTATAAAATGTGAATAGTGGTAACTTCTATTTGTGTAGCAATCTGAGTTCACAAATGGAACATTATGTAAAATTCACATTATTATTTCTACTAACAATTGCACTGATGCAAACCTTGTGAGCTAGATTACAGATGTGAGCCATCAACTAAAATATGTGCAGGACTAAGCTACATTAAATGGATAGTTTTTGTCAGATTTACAAAAGTACCTAAAATTGTTATCATAGGAAGAACTAGATATAACTAGAACACAAACAAAAATAGGACAGATAGTGCCACATATGCTCATAGTAAAGGTAGCCTGCCTTCACAGCCCAAGGTAATCCCAAATGAAGACCTTAATCCCTACCTGCAATTCTAATGCAAAGCAATCTCAGTGCAGGATATACCATTCTATATAATATATCAATCAATAAAAACCAAAAATAGCTGTATAAGCTGATATGAGCAAGTTAAAATGTCATTTAGCATTTTCCACTGAATAGCAGATTTAATTTTACTATGCAAGTGAAATGATTGTGAACTGTTCTTAAGATATGAAGTAGGCTGAACAGAAATAATACTTACTGTAAATGTGCTATTGATAAAATAATTAGAGTATTTATGTGTCTATCAAGATAACATTTATATAAAGTATGGAAGAGAATACAGAAGGACAATTTCCCTTGGCTGAAAAAAGTAGTAATATTAGTATTCTTCTGTACAACCTTCATGTCCCCTGAAACTTAAAGAAAGGAGATCTAGAAAGTTGCCATAGTGCACTCTAAATGGGCATAAAACACCCCGACAGATATTACGGGATGTGAAATTCTCTATTGAATGGGAAAAAACACAGATCACACCCATGAACTGAGATAACAGTGAAGAATGTGTGGCAGGTAAATAAAGCTGATATCAAGCATATGCTTTGCATGTTAAGTTCTGATATCCATAGTATAAAGAAAATACACAGAAAAAAGCCACAGGAATACTTCAGGACTGAAAAATTGCTTTAGATGTTTAATCAATTATCAGTAACCAGTAGGTTAGCGGTAAAAAAAAGTTAAGGGAAATTTTGATCCCCAAAACAGCCGATTTTATATTTCAAATCCACTTCAAGCTTTTAACAAAGAGGGTAATCACCCAGCACAATAGTTTAACAAGAACATTTATTCATCATCAGTATCTTGGTTTAAAGTAGTATAAATCAGAATTTTCCTGAATGCTTCAGGGAAAGACGACTACATAAAGACTGAGTTGTGCTTTCTCCTTGACCAGTCTCTCTAATTCTGACCCCACAGAGGGTATATCCAGAATCGATTGAATTGCTCTTATTCTGTTGCTGCTCTTAAACCAAACCACTGGCCTACAGAATGCTGCAATCTTTCCAATTTACAGAATTTTAGAATAATTTGCATTAAACTGAAAAACCTGCATAAAAGAGGAGGCAGTGAGTTTATCCCCAAAGCTACATGCATTTGGGCACCTACTGCTTTTGCAGGATTTGGAATATATGTATTTTACCCATCTCAAGCAGATCTCTCCTTAACAAAATAAATGCGTTTCAGCAAAGGATGACACTATTACTCAAGCTCACATTATTTTTTTCCCCAAGACACATCAAATGACTACACATTTTAATTTTAATAAAAGACACGGTAGATAAAATTCCCTTCTTTTGTAGTAAGCATTAAAATAAGAATTACAGTCAAATTATTTTTACTAGAGCTTAGTGATAAAACTCAAAGAATCATTTCATACAGTCTTAAAAATGCACAAGAAAAAATAGACTAAAAAACTGTCTTTTTGTTGACATAGTCTTCATACATTTTTTCCTGTAAGGGCCAGCTAATTAAAAGTGTGAAGCTTTCATCCTGGTATATTTTAAGTCTCAGGTAAGAACAACTGCAAATTGCAGAAATCTAGTTCTGATGCTGAATGTATCCTGCATTACCCTTTCACAAGTAATTTTACCTTTCCATTTTTCATATTCAATCTATCTTGAAAAAAAGAAAAAAGAAACTATTTGGGATAAAGACTGTCTTCTCTATAAAAGATCATTATGGTGCTGACTCAGCGAAACCTAAATATGTATCTAACATCTAGTGGATGAGAAACATCTGTCTGCTGGAAATACCTACCAAAAATGATTAGAAAGGAATAATTCTTAAAAACTTTAAAGGGTTTTAAGTTTAAAGTCTAATATGCATTTGTTTGCACTGAGAGGAGGGAATAATTAGTGGATGTGGGAGAAAAAATTGTTTGCTGTTAGTATTTGAGAACATCATCCTGCAATTAAAGGTAAATATGAGTACCACTCACCGCACTATCCCAAGCAACTGATGGAGGCACTAATTCAAGATACAGCAGGCTGCATTTTGCCCTGGTCTCTGAATTAACACTCCTTTTACTGGGAGCTGGTCAGCAATGAGCATGAGCAAACATTTGAAACGAAAACTTTTGCAGTGCAACAGAAGAAATAACTAAGAAAAAAATTGTGCAAGATGATGTTGGTTATATTAGCAATCTGCAATTCTTCCTCACTTAAAAGCAAGGTCTGGAAAGACATAGATTCATTCCTCTCATCTTGTAATCATCCTCCAAACTGTCCTCTTACTTCCAAAGCTCCCCAAATTGACATTAGGTAACTTCATTCTTTATTTCTGTTTCCATCATCCCCACCCCAAATCCTGTGATCTCTTTTTCAGTCTAACTTCAAAAACACTGAAATAGAGTCTTTCCTGAAAACACTCCTAATAAAAGGCTTTCAAAATCATTTCCCAAAGCTCAGGTCCATATTCATTTTTTCAGAGCACAAAAGCTTTCAACATTGCACTGTTCAACTTGCTCTTTCTCTTTTGTAACTCTTTACCGATTTGTTTGATATTGCGGCATCCTGTCCTCTTTGCTCTTGTCCTCTCTCATCTGGACCCTCCTTTCTATAAATGAAATTGCATTTTTGTTGCATCATGGCAGTGCTGCAACACAACATGATTTCTGGCACCACAACAGGATCATATTTACATTGTTATTATTATTAGAGTCCAGTCAACAGATCTTTATAAAATTAGTAAAGTATTTGTGCCACCAATTCAGTCCATTCTTCTCAAAAGAGCTAAAATACGGTTCAGCTGAACGAAAGTTCAGCTCAGAAAGCTGCTCAGAAGTATTACTACTAGAGACAAGCATGAAAGAATCCTAAACAGAGGGTTGCGTAAATATGAGAAGAAAATCACAGAATGGTTGAGGTTGGAAGGAACCTCTGGAGATCATCTAGTCCATCCTCTCTGCTCAAGCAGGGTCACCTAGAGCATGTGTGACAGGGTTGCATCCAGGCAGGCCTTGAATATCTCCAGAGAAGGAGACTCCACAACCTCTCTGGGCAATCTGGTCCAGTGTTGCGTCACTCTCACAGGGAAGAAGTTCTTCCTCATGTTCAGATGGAACTTCTTGTGTTTCACAGAGGCTAGTACTAAATGGAAAATCTAATCTCAAACTTGCAAATGTGTTTTTTTTTTTAAAGAGACATAACAAAAAAAATCTAAAGAATTCTAAAAATAAATTAAAAAAACTCAAAATTTAAGTCAAGATTACAAAGTTATTTAAAATTCGTATCTAGAAACTGTTACGACTTTTTAGATGATGGGACTAGCATACTCTAGTCATTGTCCTCTCACCTGAAAAACTGTTTTTGTAAGTAATTAAAAGTTTAATGAGGGTAGTTTGTATATGTCCAAATTAAAACCAAGTATACTCTTCCTAAAAGGAGAAATGATAGCAGCTGTTAAATCCTTCCTGAACTTACAAATTATTCCACATCAGTGGAACCATGAGGAGGCAAATAATCCTTAAATAAAGTGTATTACAAATTAACACTGTGCCTAACCTTCGGTAGCAAGATTGCTTTGAAATATGGTGTAGTGTAAGTAAATATCAGCAAAAAATCCCCACAGAAATATTTTGGGCACACTTTTGCCTATCTCTCAGTAACTTTGAATTGTTTGTTTCAAGATAACAGATACAAAAAAATTAATGTACTTTTAGACCAGCTACTATGTTAGTGCCTTTTACTACCTTCAAGCGTATTATGTGTTTCTCCATCCCAAGTGGGGCTACTTAATTAAAATTAGTGAGGGAGGAGGGCTTGAGTAAAATATGACAAATATTTTGCATTGGTAGTTCATCTTTAAAATTTATCACCTTCCAAAAGGAAACATCTAGCTAGCAGTCACTATGGCCAAAGCACATGTAGTTAAGAATAAGCTTTATTGTTTAACAAAAAGAAAAAAAAGACATAAAAAAATCCTGCTAAGACTGTGACAAATGCTCCTGAAATGGTGGGGGGCGGGGGAAGGGAGAAGGAGGAGACAGATTTTCCAGCCTTATGTAGGGCTGGCAGTCTCTCTTCTGTCACCCACAAGATCAGAGCGAGACCTCATAAAAGGAATGGGAAGGGCACAAAATCAAATCAAATAAAAAAGCCTAAAACTAATATCTTTGATTGTCCAACATGAGGGAAAGGTGCGGGAATATCCAAGTAAAGCATGGATTGGTACTTTACTTGCAGGCTTGCAAGTGAAGGCTTGGTATGTGTCTCTTCTAGCAAAGCAAAGTATCCAGGAGACATGGGTGACGTTGCATGACAGCCTGCTCAAAACGCAACACTCATTAACCGGCATGGTTTTGAGGAAATAACTGCAAAGTAGCAAAGCAGAGCAGAAGTTCATCACACCTGCTCAGCTTCTCAGCTCCTGCTGCAGCTCTGCAAGCCCCACTTTACCTTTGCCTGATAAACCCCTACACAGAGGGACTGGCTCGCCTTGTTCACAGGCTCCTCGTTGGCTTGTAGCCCCACTCCTCCTCGTGCTTGCTATTTTCCTTCCAACTACGTGCATCCCTCTAACTGCACTCATGCTGACAGGTAAGGTAACATTGAACTGGAAATCTTCTAGACCAACAACTGAGGGAAAAGTTATTACTGTGAAAAAGGATGTAGAAAAATAGTTATGCCACTCAACCCACAAATGCTGTTTGTGAAGACTATATTAGCATTCAAAGCAAAGCAACTTTCCACCTCCTCCCAAGAACTGGAGAAATTTGTCACAGTGGATCAGTTTGCCACTCTGCGAGATCCAGCACACTGCCTCCAGCAGTGGCCCATACTTGGTGCTACCAAGAAAAGTGAGTAACAGCAGATTGCACCTGGCTAATCTTGAGAGATTTGCTCTTTAATTGCTAAGTGGAACAGAAAAGAAACACACTAAAATTCCTCTTGGGCTATGTGAGTCATTTTACTTAGGTTTAAATTTAGCAATACAGACATCTTCAGGTGACTTGGCATTAAAAGCAGTCAATTAGAATTAGCTTCTTGCATTTAGCTGATGCAGCCAATTTAGATAAATGTAGCTACAAATAATATAGCCACGTCTCCCACAAAAGCTAACCACTATTGATGCTATATCCCCCAGTCACAATATAAACTGGCAATGCTAAGAGTTTTATTCTATTTCTTTTCCTCCAGGCAAAAGAAAAAGGATCCCACAGGCACACAGGCCGCTAGAATTATTACCTGGGTTTGTATAAAAGTATTGTCCTTGAGAACAGGAGGTCAGTGCCTTCAAGCAGCTCTGGAGGATCCCCAGAGAACAGAGAGGGCAAACAAATTCTTTAAAATTATTACAGCAGTTTACGCACTACTCTTCTCACCTGTTCATTGTTTTTCTTTCCTTCCCTTCCTCCCCACCAGTCCCTCTTGTTTCCCATTTCTGGTTCTCCCAGAGAAACTCTTGCAATAGATAAATTTCCACACAAAATGTCAACTCATTGTACCCTGAAATAATACTCAGGCAGCAGAAAGAAACAAAACGAAACAAAACCCCAAAACACAGAAGAGTCACATTTTTATAGTGAATGGTTGCAACAACTATCTTTGACAACACGATATGAAAGCCATTTATTCAACCCAGCACCAACATAATGATCTCATAGAAAAATGAGAACCCTTCATAAATTACTTCTTATGACTAAATTATGCCATATTTGGCTCACATTTTTCTAAAGTTATTTCATTTGCTTTATAGATTGATTATGGTCTTCATGCCCAAGCGTCCATATTCTACAGAATAAACATTTTCAACCTACTCATCAATCTGTCACATTTCTCACTTTTTATGACCCTCTTCAATTTAGTAAAATGACTTTTGCTGGCAGAGCAGGATACAACGCAATTGGATTCCTCACTATTTGAGACAAACAAGATGGACTTTGTCTTCCCCTCCTCAGTGATATCAAGCAGCTCTGTGTACATATGGTACCAGATACTGTCTTGGTATGTTGTTATTTTTTGAAAGATTAAATTTTGATCATTTTTAAATGGCCAAAATCTGAATTTGAAACCAGAAGTAAACAATTAACACATTTCTAGTACACTCCCCTTAAATATTTCTTCTTATAATTAGCCTTTCATTACGAACAACTCCATCGTGGACCACTTCATCTTACCAACTGAAGTGAAGGCACCCAAAAACCTTAGATTCAGGACAGCAAAATTAACTCTAATAAACTAATGACATTAGTTTTCTGAAATTGGCATCCGATCAAGGATTTGGGGGAGGTGGGTGGATTTACTCCTGTTGCTGATTCTCTGTTTCAAACTATTACCTACTTTTTCCATCATGGGCTTCTGAAAAAGCATTTATTGTTGTTGGTTATGTAGTAAATACATGCTGTTCTGCTATTTTAGATGTTTGTAATCACAACAGAACTTGATATCAAGCCTATTAAGAAATCAGAGCTGTTTCAGGTTCTGCACTTCTCCCTGCCTATCTCTGCTGTTTGTTTATAATAGCTCTCATTTGTATATGCTTTTATCTACTAAATGTTGCACTAAGAGATAACCAGCTACTTGACTGTGCAGAGGAAAACTAAAGGAATTGTTCTGAACCTCTCACTCCTCTTCTCTGGTACATGGTATTTGAAAGGATATGTTCCTTACCTACATCAGAACTATTTCAGTAATTTAGGACATCTTCAGCTAAGCCATAATTATACATATGTATTTAATCTTGGAAAGAGTGGAAAAGTTTCATATTCAGTACATCTTGTGAAAAATGAAATATGCACAAAAGTGAAACCAAGCCAGACTGGAAAACGTAGCACATTTGGGAAAAGCTAATCCTCTGATCTTCACCAAAACAGCAGGCTCTGTGCTCTTCACCTGGGTAAGTTAGTAGGTGTCTACTTCTGCCAAACAATCAAGGAAAACTAACAAATAGCCTTTCCAAGGTCATGTCTGCCCAATATAGTTTGAATATATATTTTGTGGATAGCAGTGGAAACTCAGTGGAATAGCCCAATTCTGAACATGAACCTATCTTTGTGTAGATGTTTTTGGTTGACAGAAGTCTCAGATACTATAAGCAGATATGGACGAGTGGACGAGTTCTTATGCCTGCAAAAAATCAGCAAGCCTCTGTGTGAAAGCTCAGTCCCACATAGTCCTATGCCATCAAGGGGAAACATAAAGACTCCATCTGTCAGGAGTATGTAAAAGGCCATAAGTATTACACAGGCAAATAAAAACTCCAGAATGCTATGTTTCAGCACAGTGCTCAAGATGACTCAGTCTAGGTGCAGCAGAATCAGGAAAGTTACAACTGCGCACAGCCAAATTGCTCCTGCAATTTGGAAACCAAACCTTCCTCCAAGAGAAAAAAAAACAGCTCCATCACAACATCCCCAGCAAACTGCTCTGCCTGTCATCAGTGTCCTGCTTCCCACTTTCCCTTACAACCATCTTCATCTCCTTAAACCACTGTCACAAGCTCAGCTGTCAGCTCCAATGAAGTCAGATACATCAGAAATGAGGGCAGGCTCAACGGACACACACACACACCAAAAAAAAATAAATAAAAAATAAAATAATCAGGTGGAAACACAAAGAGAAAGGGCTGTGTGATGCCTCGATCCTTGGAGGCAACAGGAGGCTGAGGATAAGAGTTCAGGAATTGCTTCTAGAGCTGCAGTGTCTGCGACCTCAAGCAGTGCTGGTTTGGAAGTGCAAGGGGCTCATGCAAGAGGCATTTCAAAGCATCGCTCCATCTCAGCTAGCATCAGCACTCATAACCAGATAAGAAGCAATAGCTATCTTCTCTGCAGTGGAAAGCTACCAAAATATAGCACTTGGAAATGACGTTCACTTCTTAGATTAAAAAGTTATTTGAGACCCGAATACAATTTCCTTCACACACACACAAGACAGTCCAGCCCTATATGCAGCAATGCTGTTTACAGGCTTTGCTCCCGAACCCAGACTGTTTTAAACTGATAGAGCTACATGATGTATGTAAGAGTTATCTCCTTCTTACATAGCTAACCCTGACTAGTTTCATTGCAGTATGCTACTTACGAATTAAAACAGTACCCCAGATAAAGTAAGAAATTTTGCAGTGAATTGTAATTCAACATGACACATTCTAAAAAAAATTTAGAAGCCCAAAACCCTGTGACAATCCCATGTTACATTTCTAAACTGAACCTGAAAATAGACAGGGTAAAGAAAAATCTGATTCAAGTCATGCAAAAGAAGATGAAAACATAAACTTTATTATTATTTTTCCCATTCTACTGAACTGCATATTCAAATTCTAAAGACACCTACACATCCTTTAGGAAGTTGATTTGTTTTCTAGTTGCAAACTTAGTCATATTCATTTTTTCTTATATAAGGACAACCTCTAATGACACAGACCCAAAAAACTGTCTCCACTAACAGCTGCTGACACCAGAAGATATGGGCATGTCATACGCCAGCGATTTGGCAATCGCAGAGCTGTCAAGGAACCATCACTACCTGCACAAGCAGCAGTGGCTGCAAGGCCACTCTAATTTGAACCAAGGGCTGAACTCATCTGCAAAAAGGATGAATAACAAAAACTACACTAGAGGTTTCTGCTTGTTCTTGTGCTGCACAGCTTACCCGTTTTCAGCTATTGGCAGACTTGCATTCAGGGCAAGCAACAGACCACATTTTGCTTGCCCAGGCTGATTGCAAACATAATTACAGTGCACATTTGCATTGTGCAGCAGGACGCGTCACTCTGCACGGCACCTTCTAAGCCAGCTGCTCCTCTGTCTTGCTGCCTCATTCAGATTATTAGTCCAGGTCTCAGCCTTTCACTTCCAAGCTTCCCCCCACCATCTCACTCCTCTTGCACCTTTTTGCATTATAGAAGAATTTCTAATTTCTGCAGCACCATTATTCTGCAATTCAGTAGCTCTTAACAAAGGCAGTTTAGGATGAGACAGCTTTTACGTCAGGTGTTATATAATTTTTCACGTTAAAAGGCAGTATCAGTGCAAAGGGTTTTATGATTTAAGATTATCAACACTTTAAAATAGAATCTTTATCACTGAATTTCACACACATGCTGTCTTAATCTCTTTAATAAACTTGCTATAGATAACTGAGAATCCTCCTCTGGGTGGAAGGGAGCTTGCTCCCCTCATCTTACACGTGTTTGTTTGTGCAGTTTTTCCAAGGTGGGCCACATGTCTGTACGGAGAATCTTAAAGCAGTTGAAACTTGACTGCATTGGGTCCGACACTGCTGCTGTAATTAATGGAACAGATCAATGGCTAAACTGCAACAGGGAAGATTAAAATCACTTTTTGTCCTTTTGGGTAAACAGAGCTCAAGTTGCTCAAGTGAAGTCTCAAGGAAAGCGTGCAGCAGTAGGTCAATAAGCTGGCATCAGCTTCCACCCTTCCTGGAGCTGAATACCTTGCTAACAGAGAATATACCTAGCAGTAGGGACTATGAATCAATTCTTTTTTCTCAAATCAAATTCTATTTCCCTATCATGATATATATTAATAATTCCTGAAATTAAATCAGCACGTGTCCGTGCTAATTCTTTTACCACCATCGTTATTTCATGGGGCTGTCAGGACTGAAGCAACAAACTCTCCCTGCCGTAGTGGTAGTGTTGCTGGCACAATTCACAACACGGGAATACGCCATTAAACTTGAGCCTAGAATAGCTGTGCCAGCACCATTTCATATCACAAAGCCTTTTCATTTCAGGCATATCTGTCAGCTCTTCAAGCCTTTTTAGCTCCTACATCAAACAACTAGGCCTTAAAAATAGTTGCCAATACACAAGTTCCTTAAAAAATCTACACTTAAAAAAAATCTTCTAAAAGTAGCTGTACAATCGTGTCAATGTCTGCCTGCAAAAGGCATTTCAGTAGAGCTAACCTGACCGACCCTCGTGAGATCAACATGCAGAGCAATCCGTTCACCTCTGAGAGGTTCTGAGGCAGGTCGTAAGTACTAATTTCAGTAAGCTCCCATCTGAATGAAGGTCTGGGCGAAGGCTAACCACTACCTTGTGAATAACGTCACTATGACTTCAGACGGTCTGTCACAAATATTTGTGGCACAAGCCTACACTGAAACATTTCACTTTTAGTCTCATATCAGAAAAAATTACTGTTTCCACTCTACATAAAAATCCCCCCAAAACTTCTGACTTCTTCCTTTTCTCCTAACATTAGAGCACCGAATTTTGAAATTCAGTTTTTTGTTTGTTGTTGGTGGTGGTTTTTTTGGTTTGTTTCTAAATAGCATCTCGTTCACATACATTTACAAATAGCAGGACTAACACACGGTCACACAGCAGAAACCTCTGCTAGATGGCAATACCCTGGTTTGGCCTCAAGCTTGGAGGTGGCAGGGAGGGCCGGCACAGGGGAAAGAGGAGAGGAAGATGACGGAATAGTAGGTTGCACCAATAACACTAACAATTTAGGAGTATAACCTATCATGCATTCTGATAAACCAATTTTTACATTTGGTTACAGTTTAGGGATTCTGAAGAACTTCCAACACAACATGGAAACAAGCTGATATATTAATGTATATATATTCATATGAGATTTACCTACTCATCAAGTGAAAGTTTTATCTATAATAAAGACATATGCAAAGCAGGAAAAGAATCAGGTTAACAGAGTCGCTTAGAACATATTTTAAAGGTATTTAAAGTGTCATTCTGATGACAACAAATGTTAGATTTTGACTGGAAAAGAATTTTCCACTATATTTACTGGTGTTTGTTAACTCTCATAAATAACATATCATTTTATTTTAAAGATTTTTTTAATTGAAGTATTTAAACTCCAATCCCTCTGACTCCTCCACAAGTTTCTTTTTGTTTGATAATTAGAAGTTTTACAAATTTACATTCTGAGAAAAACCAGGCTGCAAGGCTATAAGTCCCCTTGGAAGAGTCAGGTTAATCTTGAATTTTAAAATTTCCTGGGTAAATAGTTTTTTTTTTTTTTAATAAAAAAAATCTTATTCTATTTGCTTCTATTTGCTGTTTATTCTGTTCGCAAGAGGGGACACAGATATAAAGAAGATCTTGAAACTTAAGGTTTTCTCCTTCTGCTTTTTGCATTTTGTTTAAATGCAATAGATAGTTTAAATGGAAAGATTTATTTAAATTGAAAAACTGTTGAGTGCTAGTTAACTCAGGGTAATTATTCCACTCACATGAAGTAATACAAGTACTCCTTAGATAAGTATAATTTAGAATATAAGCTTGAAAGTTATTCATGGGAAGCTTTACAAATTCACTGGCTAATTTGTGGTTAAATGGTGAACTAATTAAGTAAAGCTGTATTTACATGAAATCCCCCTATCCTGCTTCCAAAACAGTAGTTCCAAGTCAGAGTGATAAAGCAGTCTGAGATTGGTGCTAATTAGGTTCAGCATCTTAATAACACTTCCATTACATGAAGTAGTAGAAAGTTAATGGGTTTTTTTTTTTCCATCCCCCAGAAAATAGGTAGGAAAGCTATAGGCCATATGAATTAAGTAGTCTGCCGTAGGGGTCTTTTATGCTTTAATAACCATTAAGTTGCATGGGCAAAATACCAGACACTAGTTGTCAGACCTGTTGCATAGTTTCACTGAAGCAAGCCAAACTCCATGCAGTGGTCCTTATATTTGAGCTATATGTGAACCCCTTCCAGCACCTGAAAGGCATGGCCCGAGCTCAGGCTGACATACAGCATTGGTTGCTCAGGCACAAACTGTGTAGCTGCTACAACCCATGTCCAGAGCACCGCTTAAACAGGTGGATAACCAAGCACCAGCACTTCTTACTGCTGGCAGGCAGAGTTAACCGATACTCTAGTTACTGTAAAGTTGGGTTTAAGTAAACTACTTCTCTACCTTCTGACTGTAAGTGTCAACGTATGCTGTCTTAGCTGTCCTGATACGCATCCTGGCTCGCACACAGAAACTGCCACAGAAAGCAGTACCACTACTGTGCTCAGAAAGCAACACATCAGCAGAAGGAATGGCTTGTTATTGATAAAATGCTGCATTTCCTTGTGAAATGCCACATCAACTGTGCATCTAGCTCAGAATCAAGCACACTTCTAAAAGGATTTATGAAGGCTGCTCAAACGGATTAAAACCAGCAATACCATTTTACAGGGCTCAGATATGGAACCAACAGCCCAGCCCAGCCACTACTGACAACTTCAAGATGAGCCCTTTGCTTGCAGCAAAGTCAGATCCCCCTTTTCCCAAAGGGATGGCAAGGATGGTTCCTTGTAAATTCTGAAATTAAGAGATAAGAGACACGACAGTTTCGCAGGGAGGACCATGATATCGGAGCAAGAGCATCACAGCGTTAACCTCATGACACATGGATTAGTGATCATACCAGACTGAGCAGTGCTTTATCAGCCAAAAGATACATCCCTCCACAGGTAGCTACGCAGCAGCGTACCAAAGCACCTCACAAACTCATTTCCATTGACTGTTTTCAGCTGGTCCCTTTTCAAGCAAAACTGGAAAATGAACAGAGTGTAACTGATAGAGTTTTTTGTTTTGGGGGGTTTTTTTTGTTTGTTTGTTTGTTTGTTAAGAGCTTGAAAAGAGCTATTAGGCAAAAACAGCTTCAGGTATTTCAAAGCCTGAAAAAAAAAAAAGAACACTAACATTATGAAAATGAAAACAATCTGCTTAAAGTAACCTTTACTTTTTTATGATATATGTTTGAGTGAGGACAGTGTCTCATTTTCATGCTGCAATTGGGCAGAACTTTTTTCTGTAGAAGAACAAAATAAGGGAAAAAAAACAACCAAATAAACAAATTTTAATGGAGTTTTCCACAAGGCTAAAAAATTTCTTAAAGTAGACTATTATAACAACTATTTAGAGGTCTGAAGTGCTGAATCAAAAGTTTGCTAGCGGAGGATAAATTGGCAGATGTTTCGAAGAAAAAGCCCTTCTATTAAAGCATAATTATCCTTTTGCTCTGAACTGCATTTGATTATGGAAATAAAGCTTAGATTCAGAGTTGGTTCTACCTTTATTCAAAATTCTAAAATTTATGAAGTTCTTCATATTTCTCTCAAAGAAGAAATGTGAATATATTTGTGAATATTAAGCCATAACACTAAAAAGTCTGCAATTTTTTTTTTATCACATCTCAGCAGAGGTGCAAGTAAAGATTCATTTAAGGAAAAGATCTTATCAATGGGTTGTTACTCTCTATAAAATCTATTTCAGTTTAGTAGTCCTGATTAAGTCCCAATTTCTAAACCTGGAAACAATCCAAAATCAGAAATCAGCGTGTGTGTGTGTGTGTGTATGTATGTATACATATATACACTTTTTTAAGAGAGCATCTGTGAATTAGATTACATAGCCTTCTAATGAAAATCAATACCACTGTACAGTTAAGGATTTAAAAAGCCAAAAAAATCCAACAGCACCTTCGACAAACTGTGAATTGCTTTGGTGTATCCAAACTTCACAAACTTCAGGAAAAATGTGACTTTTCAAACTGCAACTGACTGGCTGTGGCCAACGAACAGCCTTCACCAGCCCGCACGCCATCCAGCAGAACGTGTTACTTGATGCTCTATCTGAAGCCCCGTTTCCTCCGCCCCTGCCCTCGAGCAGCCCCTCGCTCCTCATCGCGGGGTCGGCGCGGTGGACATGCACCGGCAGACCCTGGGCTTCGCGCCAACGCACCAACTCGGGCCTTGCTTGCCGCGGCAGGGCGGGAGACCGCCTCGAGCAGCCCCGGCTCCGGTTTATCGCAAATATCGATATGGGTCAGGAAAGGGTCATTTCCAATAGCTGAGCACTGATGGGCGACAACCTACTTTCTACGGCTTAGCAGTAGCGTGCTCTGCCACGGCTTAACGCCGCCTCTGCGGCAGTACACGTTAATCACGTGTGACGAAGGTCTAAGCAGCCCTCGCGCAACTGCGAGCCGCTCGGGAAAGTGAGCGAGGCTGAACACACCGGCTGAGATGTGCAACAACGGTGAGGGCGAGGTGGAAGAAAGCTTTCTTCCTGCCCAAATCCCAGACCCGCCCCCGCCTCCTTCTCCTCGAGGCGGCTACCACCACCCACCGCGGGGCCTGGACAGACCCCAGGCGCCGAGGGGGAAATACAACCCCTTCAGCAACAACACAAAAGCCATTGGGCCCTCTATAGAGCATCCCAACAGCTCTCTGCTCGCCTGCAGCAGGGCAGGCCGTCAGGCACGGCAGCCTCGGGCTCCCCTGCGCCTCCTGTCCGTCTGCTGGCCAGAAAGCAAGGGAAAAATAAATCCACGCTGTACTCGCACGCACACTGATCCTCCGGTTCTGGTCGACAAAGTTTTAGTACAGCACAGACACTTCATGCATTGGCCGCACTGAAAACGCATGTGCTTGTTGGCTGTGAATGAACACCCGAATTTCGTAATGTGAGTTTTCATAATAATCGAGAACATACTAAAAGTTAACATCCTGGTATTGAGATGAAGTCAATTCCTGAAAGATGTGCAGAGTACTGTACCTGGCATCTGCTGGATGTTTCCTTTAGGGAATTTCAAATAGAAGAGATCAAGTAAACTCCATGGTTCAGGA
Source organism: Rhea pennata (assembly GCF_028389875.1). Classification (NCBI taxonomy): domain Eukaryota; kingdom Metazoa; phylum Chordata; class Aves; order Rheiformes; family Rheidae; genus Rhea; species Rhea pennata. Next base: position 77,974,559 of record NC_084664.1, read on the forward strand.
AGATTAATCTCCTGTCAGCCTATAAATACCCTTTGACCAAATCACGCTAACACCAAAGACTGCAGAACGTGAAACTTCATCCCTACAAATAATCATTTGGAAGTCCATAAAATGTTGTAAATAGAGGCTTATGAAAGAGATGAAACACTTCAAAATAAAGACCAAATTGTATTCCTCCACATACATCCCAAGCTCAAATTATCAAAACAAGTGGCAGCAGAGAAGGAGGCAGTAGGAAAACTTCAAGGACAGAGGAGAATAAGTTATTTTATTCCTAGCATGAGTCTAATTTAGTCAACCCAGCCACAGGCTTGTATGCCTACTACTACAAAGAAATGGCAGAAGTATCAATCAGAAATAGTCCAGGAAGTCACTGTACAAGGCTGAGGAAGTTTTAATACTGCAACTCTTCTGCAAACCTCTTAAATAGTATTGTATAGCTTAAACCTGTAATTTCTCACCATTTAAAGCTTTATCTTGCTTTACTGTTATGGTTGCAACACTGGCAGGGAAACAACATTAACTGCACACCAGTGCATAGAGTGATACTCACTGAAGCCCAGGCTGCTTAGATTCCTTCTTAAATATAGTTTTTCTTATGCACAGCACATAGCCCTTTACATGCATAGAATTTGATACAGACTAGTACCTCCTTGGTTTATCTGACGAAACCTGAAATACAAAATTATCATACTTAGCATAAATCCATCATTTGATGGAAGACCTAGCAGCCCTCCTAATGCTGTGCTGTAAAAAAAAGTCGTTGAGGCTGCTCTCACTCCCCAAATTGCCAGAAGAGAGCACTAGCGACTCCGGTCTCCGCTAATACTATTTTCAGAAAATTAGTTGACGGGAACAACACAAACAGTGGCAATCCATATTGCTGAAACTGCTGGGGAAAGGGTAACCTCTAGCATTTAGGGAGTATTTGCACTCCTCAAGCTCATTTGTATTTTTCTTTCTGGCAATAGGCGCACACAATACGTTTGTTATTTAATGAAGAAATAGCATGAAAACTGGTAAGACACACTGTGGTGACCTTAAAAACTTGTGAACTTTAGTGAAGTCCATTTTTCCCTGCTCACTCTGTTTCCTAGTCCCAGCTGTAACACTGTAAGCACTGTTATGCTCACAGCCCCCAGGCAATAATTACCACAGGTGCTACAGCAACAGTTACATTTAATGAATGAAATCTTAAAAGAAGAACAAGTTATATATTCCACAAAACTGAGTAACCAGAGGAAAAACACTGATCCTATTGAAAAAAAAAATCATCTGGAGAATATTTATCCATTTAAAATGAATCAAAAAGGTAAGGAGGTCTGCAGCATGTAACAGCTTGATCTTGCTCAAGCTACTTTAATAGCTCTGTTCCCTTAGTGAGAGCCTTGCACAGGCTGCTAGCACTATACCCGCAAATCCCTCAACTGCTTCGAATGTTGAAATCTCAGCATTAACGGATTTTACTTGGATTATTTGTTTGGATTTTCTTCCTCACCACAGGAAAAAAAAATTACTATTTAATCAAAAAGAAACAAACATACCCTATTTAAACACCATAGCAAAATAAAGAGAAATAAAGCATTTTCATCTCAAACCTGAGAGCTCCAATAGTATCTTACTGGAAAACTTTTTTTTGCCACATCCTTTGAGAATTAGCTTTTTCCAAAGTCTGCTTTTGTTTTAGCAGTTTTTAGAAGGGGAGGTAAGTGGTTATCCCATTAGCTCTTCCACGTCTCCCCCCTCGGCCCCAGCATGCTGACTCCTATCTTTGCACCAAGTATATATTGCCAGCCAGAGGAAAAGCACCAAGCAGCACTACATCGGTCTGCCTCATAGCAAGTGTACAGCCAGTCTTCTGCAAGTTCAGCTCCTCCAGAGAGCAACTCTTCCCAGAAACAGTGACAAGGTTACCCAGACTAACCACACACAGGAAAGGGATGCTCCTGAGGCATCTTCCTCTTAAAAAAAAAAAAAAAAAAAAAAAAAAAGCAGCTCCACAGGTAGATTGATATTGGCATTGATGATTGGCATATCAAAATATCAAAAATGTAACTTACCCCAAGCTTGAGGAACAAGCAAAACATCTGGGATCTTGGTTTTACAGGACTAAGATACATGATAATTAGTAGCTTCGTTCCCCCCCACCACCCCAGTATATCTCCTTATTAGCAATATCCCTCTCACCCACCAAATAGCTTACTAATGTAAATGGAAATTTCTCCTGAATGCTCATCTTGCCAGTTCTATAGCACCAATTTTTTTCCACAATTCCATTTCAGAAAGAAAATGCTTTGTTTTACTATTTAATTTCTATTATAGTGGCAATGGGGAAATACTAATTATATATTCACTTTGCAGCTATGACATTTAAAGCTCCTCCATTCTTTCACAGACAAATACCCTCTTTTTTTGTGTGCAGAAAACATTGTTTTAACTGTTACACAAACCGGTATTAGTAGGACAAGCAGCTCAGCAAAGGAAAAGCGCCAGTCCTGCAGCTGGGGGCAGCTCTTCTCAGCTCTGGAGAGCTCCAGTGAGCTCGGCAGTAGTGATCACCAAGTGTTTTCTCAGGAAGATGCAACTGTTTTGCTAACCGTGTGTTCTCTCCATGCTCAATGTATCACTGCATATCATTTGTCAAAGGGACTGGAAACAAAAAACACAGTCACAGAACCATGTTTGACCTAACTGTGTAGCACCTGGCAGCTCAGAAATACCAATTTCTGATTAGGGCATAAGTACTACAGCTGTATACATTGCATGCATAAAACTGCAAAACATAAGGAAGTATCAGGCAATAATTACCTAGGGAATAGCAGCAACTGAGGACCACAAGCAGTTGCTGACCCATGCCTAAAAAAGAGAGGTTTGTTCTCAGCGACCGAGCTCAGTGCAGCGACGATGAGCCGGTCGGATCCCAAACAGGAATTTAAGACTTTTCTTTACTGCACTAATTTAGGTGCTGTTCCTGAAAATACCTCTTGTGCCAGTTAATCCCACTGATCCTTTTGCAGTCTTCCAGTTACTAAAACCAGTTCCACAAACTTGGTTTATCAAAGAAGGAAACACAAAGCAGCCCCCTCCCCCCCCCCCCCGGAAAAAAAAAAAAAAAAAAAAAAAAAAAAGGAAAGGAAAGAAAAAAAAAGGCAAGCAAAATGGAGCTAGGAGGAAGGGAACTCGTATACAAACTACACACGAGGGAGGGCAACCAGGGCTCAGAATCAGAACCAAAAAACCCTTTTTTGAGGTATAACTAGAGAGCTCTGCTGATTGCCACTGTTTAGCAACAGTCAGTCATGTCAGGATATATCTTTCCACTGCAAAATTAGCCAGCAAGAGCAACATGAGAGAGTTGCAACTGGAAAAGATTAATTTCATTTCTATTGTCAAGACAAGTTAAGGAGCATACAATCCTAGAACAGCCTTTTAACCACATTTCTGGAATAGCCCACATAAATCATTGTTTTCACAGTCATATTTGACACTAAGGAAGAAACTAAAGATCCGATGTGAAAGTAGATTCCATATGGAGATAAGACTGGAATATTCTGGTGTGCGTTGGTTTGAAATCACAGGAAGTTTTGGAATAAGCTTTGACCATGTTTAGCACTGAACTTTTTTTAAAATTTACTTTTTTTCATTCGATGGTTGTGTATACTATAAGCAGTACTTGAAGGGGCAACAGCGGTGCAAGGATCTGACCTAGGAAGGATTCTCAGCCACCATCAATAGCACCCATATTTACTAATCTTTTGGAGTTCCTTTTCCAAAAGGCTATAGAGCATACCCCACTGACCAGCAAAGGCACTGGCAGAGGCACGAGAGCAGGACACAGGGCCCTCCGCAATCTCCCTGTGACCGACAGCTGCTGGGTTATTAAAAACAACCCACAACACCAAAGGCCTTCATATCATCCCATCGTTGCCTTGCCCTAAACAAAGGCTCAAAAGAAGCAACTCTCAATGTACGTAGATTACTGCAAAACGGACTCAACCAGTCAGCTACAAATATTACAGTCATCTTGCAAATTAGGAAATTGGTTTGGAAAGCAAGCGCTTTTTCTCAGAACAGCTAAATCCTAAAAACCACCCCCAAAAAAGTATTTTACAAGTACCCTCGTACGTACTATGTATGTTCTGAATGACACCTCTGCAGACATCATACATTAAAATATATATATTTTTAAAAAAGTTACAGGCTTTCAAAATGGAATATTCTTCTGGCATAATTGTGACTTTGGCTAAGTTGTTGAAGCTTGTCGCCGTTTTACAATCAAGCAAGCACAGAATTATTACATTGACTTGTTAACATTTTCCATAAGCAATTACTTCAGTGTCCCTTTTCCTGCATTTCAGAGTAGCACTTCTGTTATTTAGGGCAACTTTAACATAGCTTAATAGACATTGACAACACAACTACATATGCTTCAGTACGAAGTCATCTTACTGTGCAAACTGATGTCATTTTTGATACTCACTAATAAATTACAGAGAAGATATTTTACTGGCAGATACATTGAAATGTCTCCCGTCATCAAAATCAGCCTGTTAACATATCAGTGAGCAACAGTCAAGAGCTGGGTAGGTATTTTGCCATTTATCCCATGTACATAATATGGGGTGGTTTATAAGACTTAATCACTAAGCAGGTTGTTAGCTGTCTGTCATACACATGTCATCAACTTGATAGGCCAGACCACTTCATTATCCTCAAAAATGTTTTTAAAAAAGCATTTGAATCCAACAGGGACAGACTTAGATAATGATAGTCTACAGAATACTTGCTTTTCTTTCTCCAAAAGCTTTTCAGATTATTTCACAAATGCTCATCATACCATTTCAGATCATTTATTAAATCCTTACTTTTCCTGATACTTTGTTAAAAAAAAGATTTCTAACGTAACACATACAAATAAAATTGTGAATATCTCAGGTGAACCATATGTCATTACATGTAGATCTCATGGACTACCAAGAACAGCTTAGTGCACAGAATTTCAAACTGAAGCAAAAAACTATACATGGTATGGGGACATACAATAGACAGATGAAAAAAATAAATTCAAGCTTGTCAGTGTCCTTTATGCAACTATGTTATCTAGAAAATGTGTCAGAGAAGTAAGTAGAGGATGTGCCAGTTGATTATTCACAGCTGCACGCAAACCTCTGAGTTCACACTTTGGGGAAACAGAATATTTATACAGTCATTTTTTTTTAATAAAAGATGGTACAATATAGTATATACATATCAATCTTCACTGCAAGTGTTTTCAAACAGAAAGCATAAAGCCAACACAACAGGACAGCTGTAGCTTAGGTGTTCTTGACTATCATAAAAATCAAGTTTCATTAGCTATTAACCTCTGTGATTGAATAATAGACAGAATCCTTCCTTGTCATTGACCAGTGCTGTTTTTCTGTTTTAAACAAAAAATTAAGTATTTCTTGAGAAACAGCTGAACCAAATAGTTTACCTGCTTAACTGTATCACATCTTTGGCTTGGAATGCGTGGAAACTTTGTTTGTTCCAAAATGCAGTTTAACTTCTTTTTGTGTCATGCTGTGAAAAGACCTTACTAACAATAGGTTTGAGGATAATTTAAAACTTCTACATCTTTATGTTAGGCAACACTAATACCAAGCCATGAAAGCACTTTTGATTAAGTATTTTTTGCAAGGATAACTGTTGACAAGACTTCCTAGCCTTTATAACAGAGTCTCTAAGTGCTTCAGTGGACAAATACCACCAACAGATAAAGTAAAACCCACTTGCCAGTTTAACAGTAGGCATATGTGCACACATCATCCATTTTCTCCACATGTACATCTATACAAAGGACACAGCGTGTCAGAGAGCACCATCTCTTCTATGCTTAACACCAAAGAGCATGCCAAAACACAGCCTACCTTTCTCCTGGAAATCTTTTTTGTGGAATATGGTCCCAGCTTCAGGTTTTCATTTTATAAAAATATTTCTAGCAGAGGTAGTCAGGTCTACACTTCCCTTTCGTGGTCCTCTTCACTCCACCCACACCCTTTCCAAAGGATTCTGCTGGGCGCTAACCCCACAGATCAGATTTCATACATATTGAATCAGAAATGAAAAGAACATAAAGCTCTAGAAATTCATTAACATTTCTGGAGTTCTGCTCCTGCATCTTAGTCACTTATCATATATTTGCTATTAATATAAATTTATTCAGATATGAAGACACTGCTATAGTGTTTCTCTATCTGCAGTTCTTCAAACATGTTTTGATGATTAAAAATCCTCCACACTGAGGAAAAGTTACAGTGAATAAATTTGTTAGGATATCCTCATACCCTACACTCACTTGCGGCATTCAAAGCGCATTATGTTAAATTACATTCCTTTGATTATGTACAGAACGTTTTCTCTAGACTATTACAACCTGCCATCAACTAAAACAGAGCTTTTCTTATTTAAAGAACTCGCTTTCTTGATATGGAATTTGTACTTCAATTGTCTATTCAGATTGTCTAGAAACAGACTCATCTTAAGTATTATTGAAAGTGTTTAAACTCCAAATAATTTGCATGCAAACACTAATTTCACCTGTTGACCAAAGAATAAAGTAGACCAACTACAATTTTCTGCAATCTGAGATGAAGTTTCTGTCTTACCTTGTATATAAGAGTATCGTAATACAGTTGCTGAGCTAAATACATGATATGTCTATAGGAAATGTTCAAAGGACTATTTCTCTTTACTAAAAAAAAAAGCAAGCCTACATACAAATTATGTTTAAAAAGATCCAATGATAAAACAGTCTTTTGACAGAAGGAATTCTGGAGTATTGTTGAAGGTCAACAAAATCAGGATTATGCTGGGGAAATGCTTTTGCACCTTTTACCAGTTACATCCATTCTTTTGACTTCATGCTTTTATAATTGTTTCAGAGTATCAGATCATCAATTTTAATAAATCAACATTAATGATCATTAATCAACTGTCAGGCTATGACTGCATGCAACTTTAAAGGTTGCAAGGTTTGCAAAGCAGTGAGCAGACAGAGCGCATGCTTAGATTTAAGGCTGACCCTTGAACTAGGAAATGGCAGTTTCGGTAGTCAGATTTCCATCTTCTCTCTCTTGTGCTGGCCAGGAACAGCTGCCTTCACTCCTATACTCTTCCCAGCTCTAGCAGTAGAATCACTGTGATTAGCAGCTCTCAATGGATTTTTTGGCATTAATTTTTACAAATGCTTTTTGATGCATGATATCTTTTCGTACCAATGGCTGCAGCAAACAATTCCACTTAACTACCCTTTTTGAGGAGAACCATTTTCATATGTTTTCAATGGGTATCTTGGTTGTTTCATCTTATGATTACATTTTTCTTTCAGTGGAAGAGGGAGAAGAACTCCCAGTTCACCTCCTCTGTGCTCCCTGAGGCATACTTGATGCTCCTTCAGCTATCCCGTCAGCAACCTGTACGATCCCAGCCACTCCTCCATCCCTCACATGGGAGCTATCCCATATTCTGATAATCCTTGTTTCCATGCTGTGTACCTTCTTCATCACTACTATACACTTAGATCACTGCATATTCTGGTTATGGAGGGGAGGGGAAGAGGAGAAATATCTCAGAAACCTAAAACGTGGCCTCATAAAGGAAAACTATTTGATATTTTTTCTTTATCACCTACAAGAAAGTAGGTTTATCTTCTATAAATCACAAACTTTGATAGAAAACATTCACTTTATCTCCGGCTTCTCTATGTTAATTGAATTATAGGATAATTTATGCTGGAAGGGACTTAGGGAGGTCATCTAGTCCACCTTCCTGTTCAAAGCAGGGCCAATACTGAATGCAGACCAGGTTGCTCAGGGCTTTGTCAGGCAGCACTTGAAAACCTCCAAGGACATCTCTTCCACAGCCTCTCCAGGCAACCTCTTCCAGTGCTTCATTATCCTCATAGTGAATGGTTTTCTCCTTAAGTCAGATTTACAAACACTGCCTCTCATCCTCCAGCCATGTACCCCAGTAAAGAGCCTAGCTTTGTCATCTTGATTGCCTCTGCATTGGTCCTGGAAAGCTGCGTTAGGTTGTCCCACCCCAGAACCTCTTCTCCAGGCTCAGCAAGCCCCTTTCTTCCCTCAGCTTCTCCTCACATGCCTCCATCTTCAACTTGGGGGTAGTGGGAGAAACTACAGGAATAAAAAAAGCCCTGTCTTCACCATGGAGCAATCCTCCCTGCTCTCCCTGCAGGAGTAGAGGAGCAATTCTACCATTCAGGCAACTGATGGAAAGGAGATCGTAGAAATTCGATTCTGGCTCTGACAGGTATTTGATTGGGGAGATTATAGACTCTAAAATGTTTGGAGTAGAGATTGTTACTTGAGCATTGCCTATGCTTAGGGAATACATTTGCCAGACAAACAGTCAACAGAAGAAAACCTCAGCTAAATAGAATAATTTAAACAGCAGAGAGGCTTGTCTTAAATTTTGTCAAAAAAGCAAATGCTCATTGTAGTCTGACACGTTAGAGGCTAGGTTCATTTGCTTGAACTGTTCTTGACAGATTTTAATGTTAATTGGTCTGGGGAAGATGCCAGGCAACCTAAAGCATTTGCAGCAAAACAAACATGAAGGAAATGTGGCTCAGGATGGGAAGACTCACAATTCACTTATAACAGCAGAGACCAAGCACCACGCTTTACAGAGGATGACAGAGAGCACTGAAGAAAAACATATTTTTAATAAGTGGCAAGCAACAAGCAACACTGCCATAGGACTTACTTCCTGTAGACTAAGCAATAAGAAAATATTAATTTCATGATAGTAAAAATGCTGACTACAAATTACAGTGAGGACTGAGCAGAAACACAAAGCACTTGCAGTCAGCAGGATCTTTTCTGTACACAAATTACCACTTTTGGCTAGCCAAAAACATTCAAGAAGGTAAACAGAAACAAACTGAGTTATGAAGCAGCTCCTCAAAAAAAAAGGCAGTAAGGTTGTCTCATCCCACATACTTAACCAATCATTCTCACCACTCATTCCTCAGCCCAAGTCTCTAAATATTAACCCAGAACAATTAGACTAGAAAATACCAGCTTTCTTGCTGAGATCTACTAATGTCATTGCACCTTGACACACTTAACAGACCAGGTGCAACTACAGTATTTTTGACCAAGTCAGGGCTGCCTTTTTTGAAGCAAGAGGCCTTTGAACAACATCAGCAAGCTGCAAGCGCGTGTTAGTTGTAAAGTTAGCAGTACTGCTGACTTTCAGTGCACACTCAACCCATACAGATCAGCAACTGCAGCAAAACTCATGTAAAACTTAAGTCCTGTGCAAAGCGTATGAAACGGAGACAGAAAGCAGGACTTCCCACCACCGAATATTCTGAATGCCCAATTCATTCATTTTTGTTTGAAATGGGTGCATCTGTCCACTTAACATCCATAGACCTGCAACTGCCTAAAAGTTGAGAAACTTTTTGTGTAAAGCTACACAGCCTTGGAGGTTGCACGGGGGTGATTTCCTGCTTGGGAGGAGATTTGCCTCCCAGAACTGCTGAGGATACCTGAGAACAGGTAGTCTGCTGTATATTCTTTTGTGCAATACAAAACTGTAATTTTGTACAGCATTATTTATATGCTTCCATTTGCTATTTTGTCTGCTCCAAAAAAAATGCGAGAGAACATAGGTTCTCCTTCCTCAAACTGAGGGGGTAGAATACTTCCATAGCCTTAACACATGCCACAAAAGAAAAGGGAGAGAGTAAAATGAGAACCTTCATATTGTGCTTTTGAATAAGGACAAAACTAAATCTGCTTCTCAGTGAGAAATCAATATATTGACATTAAGAGGATTTTGGCCAAAACCAGTAAGAGAATCTCATTTATACGATGAACATGAGTATAAAGGAATATTTGGTCCAAGCTATTTATCCCTTCAGAAAGAAGTAGCAACAAAGCAAAACAGAGACACACACACACAACCAATTGCAAAATATCATTCTTCTCTTTAAAAATAGAAAATAACCTATGCAGACTATCAGTCCCTCTATCATTTACAAAATAAAAGATCTATTTATCCAAACACAAAGGCTCTAGTGTTACACCACCCACTGTCTAGCAAGCAGAGGAAAGAAGAGATGACAGAAAATTAACACAAGGTATGGAACAGCAAACAAGGAAAACAAAAGTGAAAGGCTTTATCTATCTTAAATGCAGTAATTTAGCACCCATACACAGACAAGGAGATTATTCCTGAAAGGAAGTACCTCAAAGATTTCAGATACTTGAATAGAAAGTTATTAAAGAAAGCTATAGTGCTTCATCTTCATCTGAATCCTCCAGCACAAGTTGTTTCTAGTAATCAATTTCTGAGTTAACTACTTGCATATACTATCCTTAGATTTCTTTAAAAGTTAAAGCTTAAAGTTATTCAATTTGCATTCTCCAAAATTATTCTCATTAATACAACAGTGCAATTTTTAAATCATGTGATTAGGTTTAAACATAAGTGTTAAATCTCAAAAGCACCCTTATTTTAGCAATTGAAGAATTTCACAAAAAGCTTTGACACCAGGTCTCCATTATTTTAACAACTTATTTAGGAATTGTACTGCACTAAGTGTCCATATCTAAAAACCATTACATCACATCTTTTCGTGATTTATTCTTTATATACTGCCAATCAGCCATTAACATTAACAATACTTAGACTAAATTTCAATACAGCAGTAAGAGAACCAGCTACTTTTTGAACTCCCTTCTGTAAAGAGATTTCTCCTTGAGATTGCTGTTAATAAACTATTTGAATTAGTGCAGATAGCATTAATGCTATGAATTCCCCCCTGCTCATAAACACAGCAGCATAGAGATGCCCTTGATCTTCCCACCAGCGCTATGCCTGAGGTAGTTCTTTTAACCCGAGATCTATTAATATAAGAAAAAACTCCTGGCAAGCAGACTCTGCATAGTTTTATCACTATTGTAACAGGCACTTAATATTAATTTGTTATGTAAATAATTCACTGAAGTCTGGGAACCAATAAAAACTGGTGTGATGAGGTTTGTTTGCTATTTCACAATTTGAAATGGCATTAATGTTTTTCTTATTTTTACCTTAACACAGCAATAGCAAGAAGCCAATATAGATATAAAAATATTACTCAGAAAAGCAAGCCTCATATACAAATTAAATAAAAACCACTGTGAGATTTTCTTTAATATGTGAGATACCCAAAATATATGCAGTCAGTAGATTTTTTGTGTAGGTCAGTATTTCAGTATAACCTATTTATTTACTATTTCTTGGGAGAGCACTATGACATCACATTTCAGCACCAATAATTTTCAGCTCACCAGAGTTGAAAGGAACTGCTGAACCTGCTTTCAAACACGAAAAGAAGAATTTACACAAAAGAAGCCTGGCTCTATTGCAGGAGTCCACAGTTGAATTCTATGGAAAATGTCTCACTTGGGCTAATTTAGTACACTTCTGTATAAAAACTAAATAAGGAAAAGAAATTCATGTTTCCAGGAGTTGCCATTCAATGAGAGAACAAGCTGCATTACGGAGAAGTTGCACATACTGCTTCTAGGACAAACAATTATTCCTCATTTTGCTTTCCAGTACATTTTGGAAAAAAAGAAAAGTTACCAAGCAGATATGCTCTATGGAAATAGAAAATTATAAAGACATTTTGTCAGGTTGTCTTTAGACCGTGGGAACAGCACTTGAATCAAGCAGAGGAAAACAAAACAGACTTAGGAAGCAAGTTCTGCTTGGATACCACACCCACAATGGAGAGGAAAAACATACAAAGAAACAAACAAACAAAAAAAATCCAATCGTAGAATCGGTAAGGTTGGAAAGGGCGTCTGGAGATCATCTAGTCCAATCTCCCTGATCAAGCAGGGTCACCTAGAGCATGTGTGATGGTGGCATCCAGGCAGGCCTTGAAGATCTCCAGAGAAGGAGACTCCACAACCTCTCTGGGCAACCTGGTCCAGTGCTCCGTCACTCTCACAGGGAAGAAATTCCCCTTCACGTTCAGGCGGAACTTCCTGCAGTTCAATTTCTGCCCGTTGCCTCTTGTCTTGTCACATGAGACAACTGAAAAAAGTTTGTCCCCTTCCCCTTGACACCATCCCTTCAGGTACTTGTAGACATTGATAAGATCCCCCCTCAGTCTTCTCTTCTCCAGGCTAAACAGGCCCAGCTCTCGCAGCCGTTCCTAATAGGGCAGATGCTCCAGCCCTCTAATCATCCTCGTAGCCCTACGCTGGACTCTCTCCAGTAGCCCCACGTCTCTTTTGGACTGGGGAGCCCAGAAATGGACACAGTAGTCGAGATGAGGCCTCACCAGGGCTGAGGAGAGGGGCAGCTCCCACCACCTGCTGGAAACACTCTTTCTAATGCACGTGAGAATACCACTGGCCTTCTTGGCCACAAGGGCACATTGCTGGCTCAGGGTCAACTTGTCATCCACCAGCACTCCCAGGTCCTTCTCTGCACAGCTGCTCTCCAGAAGGTCAGCCCCCAGCTTGTACTGGTGCCTAGGGTTATTTCTCCCTAGGCGCAGGACTCTGCACTTGCCTTGTTGAACCTCAGGAGGTTCCTCTCCGCCCAGCTCTCCAGCCTGTCCAGGTCTCTCTGAATGGCAGCACAGCCCTCAGCTGTATCAGCCACTCCTCCCAGCTTGGGATCATCAGCAAACTTGCTGAGGAGGCACTCTGTCCCCTCATCCAGGTCACTGATGAAGAATTTGAACAGGAGGACTGGCCCTGGAACTGAGCCCCGGGAAACTGCCACAGGCCTCCAACTAGATTCCACGCCACTGATGACAACCCTCTGAGCTCTGCCTTTCAGCCAGTGCTCAATCCACCTCACTGTCCACTGGTCTAACCCACACTTCCTGAGCTTATGTAGGAGGATGTTATGGGAGACAGTGTCAAAAAACCTTGCTGAAGTCAAGGTACACAATGTCCACTGCTCTCCCCTCATCTACCCAGCCAGTCACCCCATCAGAGAAGGCTTTTAGATTGGTTAAGCAGGATTTCCCCTTGGTGAATCCATGCTGGCTACTCCTGATCACCTTCTTCTCCTCCATATGTCTGGAGATGACATCCAGAATGAGCTGTTCCATCACCTTTCCAGGGATGGAGGTGAGGCTGAATGGCCTAGAGATGCCTGGGTCCTCCTACTTGCTCTTTCTGAAGACTGGCGTGACACTGGCTTTCTTCCAGTCCTCAGGCACCTCTCCAGTTCTCCAGGACCTTTCAAAGATGATGGAGAGCAGCCTGGCAACAACATCTGTCAGCTCCCTCCGTAACCGTGGGTGCATCCCATCTTGGCCTATGGATTTGTGGATGTCTAGCCTGCCCAGATGGTCTCTAATCCTATCTTCCTCAACCAAAGGAAAGCCGTCTTTTCTCCAGACTTTCTCCCTTGCCTCCAGGCTCTGAGATTCTTGAGGGCTGCCCTAATTATGTGAAATGAAAATCTGATGCATTTAAAGATGAGAGTTCTCTTTAACAGACTAGAATTTCCTTAACTGCCTTTTCTAAGAATGAGCAGAGAGATTTTGTGTGGAAACTATCATTGCATTTTGAAGGTCAAAATTAACATTTCTTTTATGGTTATTTATTTTCAAAACATGCCATACTAATGTCTCTGTCTTTATATATAAATTAACATCAGAATTAGTGGCACAAACAACGTTCTCAGTCTTCTTTTCGTACACCTCCATGATAGAGCAAGGAGATAACGTGGTGGTTTCTCTCCAGGATTCAGGCGTGGGACACTCTTCTAGCCGCTGGCTTGCCAAGGTTAAGCAACTTCTGCTGGCCTTGGTTTCCAGGAAAGAGGCTTGGTGGCAAGCACAGTTGGTCCAAACCGCTCTCTACAATCATGCTGAAACCTCGCTGTGGTGTGGGAAGGAGCATGTCCTCCGCGATACTGGCAACATACATCCTTGGAAAAATACTGTACTTGAAGCAACAGAACAGCAGTACAGCATCGGCTGCAGTTAAAGGTGTGCAGACCACATCATTCCACTCCGTCCTAATTTCTGGCACTGCAGCTGCGTATGTTCTCTCCCTTCGATCTCTCACACTTTCTCTCCTGCCCTTGGATAGCAGTTGAATAGCTGGCCCAAGGAAAATTCAAGAACAGAGTAAGTTTTGAACAACCACCTCATGAAAAATATTACTATTAAAAAGCTCTATAGAGAACAGATTCTTGATAAGGCTCTAAAGTTTCTTTAGCGCAAGCAAGAGCATTAAGTAATGGACCATACTGGTACACCAAAGAGCATCTGAGCAACAGGGGACACCCTGCCGCCTGAAGAAGATATGCGAAGTCCCCCTGGAGCCTGGCTCCCTCCTCCTAATTAGTCCCCAGGAAACAAAAGTCACTAACACTGAATACTGTGAAAGCGACTCTGCTGCAAGTAGCACGTTACCACTCCTGAAGTGAGGTCTGAATAGCAGGACATGGCTGTCACACAGCTTTTAAAAATAAGAAATTTGTAAGCTTAAGACCGTGATAAATTACATTTCAGTAATTTCAAAACAGCCAAATGGAGGATTTAGAAGAAGAGGGTTCATAGCATTTGTTGTTTGTTTTACAGAGTAAAGGGAAAGGATAATTGCTTTTTTGAAAATACCAACTGTGTTTCCAGCAATTTATAAACACTTGGATCATTTAAAAATGAAATGAAATAAAATTTGCCAGCATTTCACTGTCAGAAAAAAAGACTGTTATTTGCAAAAAGGTCTGAGAGATAATTAAAGCTCTTGACATTCACAACATTAAAGAAGCCTGCACAGACATCCATCTTTTGTAACATAGAATTAAAGAATAAATGAAAGAATTCTGATACCATGTAGTAAGAGACACTACGACAGCATTGCACTTCTGCAGACACATCAGCTATTCAGAGCTTCATAAAATGGCTTAGCAAAATAGATAGCCAGCAAGAAGGGAGAACACTAACAAAGAAATAAATTGAAGAGTTTTGCATAAACACTGAAAACAATTTAACCCACGCAGCCACCTGGTATACCCAAACTCAGATGCCAAGAACTCAACAGATGAATAAAAGCTCCAGCTACACAACCCAGAACGAATTATCAAGGCAGTATCTGTGGAGCATATGGCTACTCTTCAGTCTCCAGCACTAATTCTCCAGAGCGTACAAAATAAAGAAGATGATATATGAAGGAACCAGAAGCAAGAGTCAGATAAACAGTTAAAGATACCAGTGTGTATGTCTGCAAGTGTGTCAATACCATAAACACAAAGGATTCATATATTCTGAACATCTAAGGGACATGATTTATTTTAAGTAGTATTTGATGCACAACTTCATGCACAAACTAGAAGGGCCAAAGCTGTTCTTGTCTCACAAAAACAAGCCCCCAAACTATATTCTTGTTCTTGAAGAAGTATTCTCCCAAATTCAAATTTATTTTAGGATCATCAACATTTTGATGTACCTGGGTTAGTAAAATTGCAATAAAGCACACAGTAATATTTAGTTCAGCTAAAGTAATTAAATTTAAAACTACATAGACTTCCATCTACATAAAGTAGAAAGCTGAAGTCTGGCTGTGTATCACATTTTCAACCAAAGCAGGGCCTCATTTTGCACATAATTTAGTGAGTAAAACACATGCTAAGCCATTTTTCTCATTTTTGTTTTTTCCCCAGTATTGTTCAGTACATGGAGCTGCATATTTGTTTATGGGAGTTTTCCCACTCTGATGAATATAATTTCACATTTTCATCAGCACTTCACTATATATGGCTATACTATGCCTTGCGTATTTTGAAACGCTTTTTCAGCCTTTACCACAATAAAAAAAGTTTGATAATTCCATGCTATCCTTGAACGTCACCAAATTAGCCTAGAAAAGCTTTCAGTGAATCAAAGCAAGTTAAAAAAAAAAAAAAAAAAGACAAAATAGAAGTAAATACTACCAATTCTAAGGTTGTATGTTTTGCTTTCTGCATGTGGTTCTAAATAAAATCTCATTTATTAATAGTCCTATTGGTATGCTAGCTATCACTAGCCATTCACTTTAAGTTTAGTCTAACACTAGAATGTGAACCCTCCCAGTTCAGGGCCAACTGGCAGAAAAGGAACTTAAGAGAAAACTTTTCTGTTCATACTGAAAATGATAGATCAACTTAGCGTTAGTCTTGGTTTCTTTTCCCAATCTCCTTTGTGATTTAACAAAAATAGCACACAGATTCTTTCAAAGTCCTGGAACAATAATACATAACTTCCTTTTATATTTTAGGACATATTATTTTGAAGGAATTTAAATAAAGCCTGGTACTAATTTGTGGCAGAAAAGTGAGAATACCCCCCAAAAAAGCAAATAAAGTAAACAAAAAACCCCAAACTTTAGACTTCATAAGGTTACCAACATACTAATTATTCATTTACCTTGTAATCTTTACATCTCCATAACAAATATATTACCGGATGGGCTACCAGACAACTTTCAGACCATTGATTTTTTGTTCAGCATCATTAGAATGAATCACCAATGGAATCACTTAAAAGCATCTCGCTCCTATTGAAGGAATTTTCAAGCCTGCGCACCATCAGCTAAATTAACAGACAACTAGACGAACAGATGATCAGTTGGCTGCTGGTGAAAGTACTCTTTAACATATTTAGGGAATTATCTGGAACCTAATTTCATGCTATTTTTCTTACATCAAATGAACTCATAATCCACTTCAATAACAGAAAAATTTTCCACTGCTTGCTTACTTCAGCAAATTCTACCTATCCAGACTGATTTGCGATGCAAAATAACGTGCTGTCTAGGTGCAGACAAGACTTACACAGGCATTGAAGCAGATTTGCTTTTCTAATGCTATTGCTACGTTAGAGCATCCAGTCAACCTCTGAGATCTCTTCACCATGCAAACACATACACCTGCGCTATATTTTAACAGCTTTGGGGAAAGTACATATAACACACCATTCACTTATTATTCACCACTCAGTCTGGAAAGATTTAATTTTACCTTTTGAGGAAAGACAAACACAAGTAGAATAACGACACCACCATGACTCCTGCAAGCCACTGCTTGCCTAAGCATCTTGTGCACAGCAAGGCATCAGCCCCTCCACAGGCATCTCCCAGCTCCATAGCTGCCCCTCGCAAAACAGCCCCTCCCCACAAGGCCTCCTCTTGTCTAAGTCTTCCAACAAGCCAGCACTGAGCCTGCAACAAGCATCTCCCACAGCTCCTGGCCTCCCTCCCCAAATACTGCTTCAGATCAAAGCTCTCACCAGCAAGAGCAAGCGAGAAGGAAGGAACGAACAAACAAACAAAAAGCAAGCTGGGGATGCACCTCAGGGCAAGAACAACCACTCCCAGGCCTTTAGGCAGCATCCTGCCCCGGACATGCTGGCAGGAGCTGAGGAAACTCAAGGCCTCAGCCTCCATGAAAGGCCCAAGGGCCTTCCACCGCAGGAGGCCCAAGCCCTGGCACATCACTCGCCCTCTCTCAGACCTTGCAGCACGAGGCTCACCAAGGAGCCCGTGGAGCCACACACACCCCACACTGACCAGCATGTACAAGGCCAGCACGCCACTCTTACACAAGCAAGCTTCCAAGGAGGAAAATGGGACAAGGCTTCTGCTGGACTCGACCATTTGACCTGCTGGCAACTGCTCTGCCTAGTCCAGCCCAGGATATTGTTGACTGCCCTTGCCACAAAGGCACATTGCTGGGTCACTGTCAACTCACGGTCCACCAGCACTCCCAGGCCCTTCCCTGCAGCACGTCAGCCCCCAGCCTGTACTGGTGCATGGGGTTATTCCTCCTCAGGTGCAGGGCTGCACGCTTCCCTTTGCTGAGCTGCATGAGGTTCCTCTCCACCCAGCTCTCCAGCTGTCAAGGTCCCTCTGAATGGCCGCACAGCCCTCTGCTCTATCAGCCATGCCTTCCAGGTTTGGATCATCAGCAAACTTGCTGAGGCACTCTGTGCCTTCCTCCAGGTCGTTCATGAAGAAATTGAACAGGATTGGGCCCAGGATTGACCCCTGGCAGACATCACCAGCTACAGGCCACAACTGGACTCTGTGCCACTGATCACAACCCTCTGAGCTCTGCCTTTCAGCCACTGCTTAAGCCACCTCACTGTCCACCCCTCCAGCCTGCACTACCTGAGCTTACCTCTGAGGATGTTATGGGAGACAATATCAAAAACCTTGCTGAAATCAAGGGAAACAGCATCCAC
Source organism: Rhea pennata (assembly GCF_028389875.1). NCBI lineage: Eukaryota > Metazoa > Chordata > Aves > Rheiformes > Rheidae > Rhea > Rhea pennata. Next base: position 77,992,815 of record NC_084664.1, read on the forward strand.
TGCTTTCCCCTCATCATCACTGCCAGTTATTCCATCAGAGAAGGCTACCGGGTAGATGGAGCATGACTTCCCATCTGTGAATCCATCCTGACTACTCCTGTTCACCTTCTTATCCTCCATATGCTTGGAGATGACCTCCAGAATGAGCCTACCAATATTTTAAGATCCATTACTTTATTTCATAATAATATCAGTCCAGTACAACAAAGGAAACAAGACACTTCCACAAGTCCCATGCACACAAAGCTGACTCTTACTGCTCTCATAGCTCTAGCAGCCTACTAATTTCACTGCTTTAGCTTCTCACCACACATTAAGATAGTAAAGATCCAAATGCAGGACAGAGGTAAAAGCAGCTTTATATTAGCACAGGTTTTAGCACCATCTGCAAATTTATGATGCCTAACTCTAGACATTTTTTTTGTTTTGTTTTGTTTTTTGAAAATTCAGAAGCTGAACTGGTTCTTTGTGGTGTAAACTGATGCATTTATTTATTACCATGAAGCCCTAGGCACGGTGACAGTATAAGTAATATTACAAAGGAAACCCCAAAGATATTCAATAAACACTGCAGTTTATTAAGGAAACTAAATAAAAGTACATACAATCCTGAGAAACAGGATAAGTCAACTTCTCATTTTTCCCTAGATATATGCAGACCTGGCCATTAAATCAGCTCAAGTGTGTGGTTTGTACTGTTCAAACACTACCACGAAACTGCATACACTTCTATTAGGATAAATTTAAAAGAAATAAACTACTTTAATTTTAGTTCTATAAGTTTATTCATTTTCTGTGATCTCCAGCAATTCTGCCTATAAATCAGAGTGGAGAGAGGAGCCACACAAACCCAGGCAAAACAAACCAAAAAATAAATAAATAAAAATCAGAGCCTGAAATCATTAGTCCTGTAAGCTTTCAATTTAATACTATGATACATAAGCAGTAACAAGTATTTTTAATCTTAAACCATCTTAAAGATTTCAGCTAAATTTCTTTTATCTGATTTGATTTACCCTCCATAACAGATAAAGAGAATCAAAGAATCCCTATTTGTACCTTCTCCTCTTCTGAACAGTTTTGAACAGCTCATCTAGTATTTTCCAGCAAAGCTCAGGTTATACAGTCATACCAGTAACATTCACTAGGAGTCTTTAGGGGTAGTTTGAGGGCTTTCTAGAGAACTACTATTTAGCACTTATTTCAAGGAAAATGAAAAAAAAGCTGTCTGTTGCATCTTTCACTAATGTCTCAGTAATGAAAATCACAACCAGCTGTAATCCTTCATTATAACCTAAAAGGTTTTGCATAGTTATAAGAAAATTTGTAGTTTCTATTTTACTGTTTTTTCAAAAATAAATGAAGAAGAAGATATTTAGTACACAGGTCATGTAACAGATCAACTAATTCACAGGCTTTCATATTTGCTGTATGACTTACGTTCATAAATCATCATTACTCTAAAAATAACACAATACATCTTCTAAACAAGACTATAATCAGGATTATGTAAACTTAAAGTTAAGAAGTGAGCATGGTAGGATTAAATAGAGGCCAAAAGATTAATCTGTGTCTTGGTGATACCCATATCACAGTGTTCCTTCGGTTTATATACCACAGCATCCCACTGGCTTATTTGCCAATGATTTGTTTGGTAGTATTCATTTTTTGAAGTTATTCTCTACAATGAAAACACCATCTAATCAGTGCATGTACTAGCTGATGAAGTTGAACATTTGTGTAATATAGCAACACCCATAATGGAACAAGAAATCAGCAGGCAGGAGATACAGTCACTTCTCTTATCTCTCCTCTGCTACCTCTCTTTTTCACTTGAATGATGTAGGAATATTTCCAGGTGGTAGGAATCATCATCAGCTGTTCTTTACTTATTATAAATCTGTGCCATAAAACGATATGGATAATTGCAAACAGAAAGAAGAGGGTAACACAGGCAAAATATTGAAGAAAATGAAAAAATGCTGCAAAGATTACAAAATAGCTGAAGAACTAAAAAAGAACAAAACTAAAAATATTTCATAGTAGATTAAATATATATATACACTGTTTGTTCCTTCCTTAGCCTCCTAACATCTTGTCTGAGCTCGTCCAGCAGTGACACTTTACATCCTTTATTATGCAGACAATTTAGAGCTATCAGTCACTAGTACGCTACACTTAACACCCTCATGATAAGAGTATGTCTGCTAGGATTTTTCATTTTTGTTTTGTTCATTATCATGACTGTTCATGCAGAGGTGTCTAGATCTTCAGGAAGAGTCCACAGGATGTTGCAGGACAGAGTCATAGAAGAGAGCTAGAACCTGCAGACTGAAGCAGCCAGGCAGGGCACCAGCCCAAGAGAAAAAGCTTCCTAAAAGTCAGATGGGATTGGGAAATTTTGCTGCTACAACAGCTAAGCCCGGCAATAAGGACTCTCCCTGCCAGGACACAGTTGGATGGAAGAAAGTAATATACAGTCTTCATTCCTTTTTATTCCTGCCTTCCTCTATCACTTTTAAACTAAGTGCCCCTCTGCCTAGTAAAGTTTTTTTTTTTTTTTTAATACATATTTAAAAAGTCAGTCAGTCTTCTCTGTGGACTTCAGAAGAGAAGAAGGTCTAAGAATTAGAAGCTTAAGGTGATGTACATCAAAGCACTGGTCAACTCAAAACTATGCAGTCAACATAGTCACATTCTTTTAACTCCATATGTTTCCTACTACCTTCATCCTGTGTGATTAAATAGCAAGTCAAACAAATCTGGGTAGATTGTAGATGAGAGTATACTTTAAACAAGTCTGATTTACTCTGGATGTGTTAGAATTGCACACACAGAGAATCTCTACCATCAACAGAATCCAGCATTCCCAAATCAGCAACATTACTCCATTCATCCACACATTTGGAAGTATAGAATGTGCAAGGGGAAAGTTAATCACAGGAGCCACAATTCTTCCAAAAATTGGCAGTGATCTAAAACACCTGATAGAAATTTCACAGATTTAGACTACTGGTTGAGAGAAAAGCTCACTTTATCGTGTCCTGAAGAGAGCATGGACGAAGGGGATCAGTCAGGCTAGGCAGGCAAGAAGCATGTTTCTTTTCGGTCCAAGCACACATGCTGTTTCATTTCCCATGGGATACAAGTACAAAGAACACAACTTATACTGAATATCTGCATCCTTTAGAATGACAAAAAAAAAAAAAAAAAAACAAATAATTTCTCAATACGAGAACATTTTGTACTGAGAGTGAAACATAGCACAACCAGTAGGCCCAGCAGAGAGCCTGGGCTTCACATAAGCTGTTGTTCACATAAGCCTTCAAAGTATTAGTGAGTTTGGATTTGTATTCAACATTTCTGTTGAAGATATGGAAGGGGTATAATTTCACACCAACAGCAGAAACTCAAGCTTCTCACAGAAGCAAAAAGCCCAGCAAAACATTGAAACAGATAGCTGACCTTTGCTCGATGATTTTAGCTAAGGCTCCTAGCTGCATTGATGAGCTATGTCATGCATTCATTGCTTTGATGAGTCCTGGCAGCTCTTTTCATTTTAATTTTTATACAAGTTTCAGAAACTCCACATCTCAATAGTTTGGCCTAATACAAATTTAAATTCCTTTTCAGTACTACTAATATATAAATTTGATGAAATATAAGTTAACAACTGTTAAAGATCATTTCAATTTATTAAAGGTTAAAGATTGAGAATGAGCAAATTTATTCAAATTCATATTGACATTTGAACCTCACAAGTTTACTCTACGCACACCAAAATAGCTTGGCACTATCACAAAAATTTGCTTTAATAGCTTGCTAAAGTTCTGTAGTAACATGCAACTTCACACTCTTCCTCAAACTTCAAGATAAATATGACATTAAACGAAAGGACACATTTTAATTTATCATTTAGGAACTAATTTTGACTAATTTTAACTGACTTCTGAACAGTGTCTGAACTGGATGCAAATGACAAATAGTTGGTGTTTATCTGCAAATGTTTTTCCTACATCACAGATCCACCCGTCTGAGACTGAAGAAATATACTCCATATCTTCATGAAGTGGAAGCAGCTGCAATAAGAACAGATTTTTGGCAACTTCAGTTCCTATCTAATTGTAGGTACCAGAAGCAGCCTCAATCACATAATAAAATTAATAAACAAACTCATTAAACTACATAGTAACAACAATAAATGTCAGCTTTGTCAGCTAGAGCAAATACCTAATTTTCAAAGAATTTTTACAGAAGGAGATAAGCAGATCTATCCGTGCAGCTCAGATATGCACGTGCATCTTTCATTCCATCTACCATCATCAGACCAGTTGTTTTATCGGAAAGGCAATTATCTGGGGTTCGAACATTAAACTAAGGCATTAAAAACAAAACAGACACAACTTTGCAGGAATATCACAGCTCAGCAGATCTCACAATATAGAAAATAAGATTATATCTTTATGTAGTGCTGCAGAATCTGAGATTTATGCATTTTCTTCTATAACTTCATGCTGAACTAAAAATTCTTCCTCCTTCATTACTTGAATGTACATTGTGATCAAGCCCCCAGACAGGGATTGGCTTCAACAGAAGCATTACCAAGAAAATGTAGGCCACTGTGGGAAAACAAAATACTTTCCATAAGACTTTCTTACCACATATAGTTGAAGTACTTTGCAAGAGTCAGGTTGAATACATTCAGGTTTATGACGCGTGAAAACTAAAGGTGTTCTTCAGAGAGTCTGAAACGGACCATTTCTTGAAACAGTTAAGGCAATGATTTTTGACCAATCACCACAGAACACTTCAAAAATCTTTAAAACAATGATGCCACTGTATAGCACAACATCCACTAACAGAAGCAAAAGTCCTGCAGAGCTGGCTTCTTCTGTGATTTATTCCCACTGAGGAATGAAACACGCTGCAAGGAGAAGCCATGAGATCAGGACACAGATGCAACGTGTCTTGAAATCTTGGGAAGTCAGACATGGAAGACCTAAACCAGCAGCAATTATGGTGATATCATACATAGGAGATCATACAGCCTGTCATGCCATCATGACATGATGGGCTCAGATGCAACAGCCAGATTGTCTTCAACATGGACAAAAAAGGCTGCACTCAGTCTCAGTGATTTTTTTGACAAGGATAACTGTCCTTGTCAAGTCTAAGTTGCCCTTTTCCGTGGACTAATATCAGAACATATCCCCTAACTACTTGAAAAAGTGACATCAGTAAGAGCATTTAGATGAAGTAAATGTGGCTAATTTGCAGGACTAGCCTTTTCCTGACTAAATCTCAAACTAAATCCCAAAGTGTCTACTAGAAGAAGTCCTACCAATAGAGGCAGTCCTCCTCTTGTTAGGAATCACAGATAAAACACTTTCATAGCAAGTAAACCTAAACTTCATAATGCAAAGTGCTGTAAAATGCTGGCCCAGCATCCAGCCCAGGTCAGCAGACAGAAATCCCAATTAATCTACAGTTATACAAAGGCTTCTTAAAGTAGAGCAAAAACAAGACCATGTTATTGCTGCTTACCACTGCCACTGAAAGCCCAGTGGGGATTTGTGACACCTAGCACGAATTACTTAATTCACAGCCCTGCTGTTGGCAAAAACCTGTGAAGAGCAGCAGAAACAAGCAGTACACTTATTCATGAGCTAAATGGATGACAAAACCCATCACATCGAGGGTTACGGCAGAGTAAATGAAGTTTACACCTCTCTGCTTTTCTGGTAGCACTAGCAGATGTAAGAGGCAGAGATCTGTTACCATCATCCTCTATGCCCCTGTCCTTATCAGCATGGAAACTGTGGTCAAACCAGTAGAAGGCTTCTACTCTTACATCCATCACAAAATCGGGCTTGAAAACACAAGAAGCCTTCTCATTCCACAGATCAGTATTTAATCCAGCAAACCGAGAAAGAGAAGCAGTGAAAATGAAATGAAGGAGTTTATTTTATAAAAGATACTCTTTTACAGGACACACTTAGGAACAGACTCACTATAACAATGACCTAGACAGATATTAATCCAGCAGGTGTTTAGCATATATCTGGGAGACAGACAAAGCACTATTAATCTCAAATAATGCTGTGTGATAATGTGACATCTGGCTATACACAATGAAAGCACTGTAAAACATGTATTCTTTCCTGTTTTCTAAGTGAACAAGCTTTTAATTATCCACATCAAGAACAGAATCAAAAAAAATTTCTTTGAAACATCTGGGAGAGGCTTTATTTTATGTTAAATGTAAAAGGATATTATTGCTTGTGAACATGATTCTATCCTTGTTTATCCAGTTTCCTTATTGAAATCAATGGATATCTGTGCATAGAAGAGTGCACATTTATATAAATGGGATTCTAAAATTGAAAACAAAGTTCTACCAATGTCATTTCAAGTCAAGTCTGAATCTATGTTTTCGTTGTCCTATTCTCCTGAGCAGTTCAGTGGCATTTTTTGTGAGTTATTTTGCCCGTTCTTAATACATTCAAAGAAGAGAGTCTTAATATGGCTTGCTTAAAAAAGTGATGACTCTGTAATTGCATACCATGATCACCTATGTGTAATTAGGTGTTTTTGGTAATAAGGACATGAGCATTAATTTGTCTGAAGACAAAAATAGTCTTTATTAGACTGAGCCCTCCCCAAAAAGAGAAGAAAAAAGATCTATTATGTCCTTTTGAACTGTTTTGAACTCTGCTAATAGTCAAACACATTACATTAATAGATATTTCTTTATAACTAAGAACTTGCTCATTTAAACAACCTGAAGAGAATTCAAAAGACCTTTGATGGTATCTAATACGCTTCTTACTAAACTTGTATTATAATTTCTGAGCACTGCCAAAATAGTTTCACATGTTAACACAAGTCACCAGTTCCCTGTTAAGTATCTTGATGTAATACCTTGATGCTGTAATAAAAGTTTTCCAACACAGCTTAACATCTCATACTTCACATGGGTATTTTTGGAAGACACATATTTTGTTTGTTTAAAACTGTTTGAAACATCACTTCACTCTGAAATAAAACTAGTATTGTAATATTATCAGTTAATCAGTAAATCCACTGACTCCTCTGTTAAAGTCAAAGGGAACTTTAGATTTACTGTAAGGAAGGATGCAGAAGGCAAACCATCAGCAAACTGGACCGAGTCTTGTCCTGATTACTTCAGCTTGGGGATGTTTCAAGACCCCTTACATAATGCTATTTATTTCACCTGACACTGCAATTGCTCTTTCAAGCATGATTTGTATAAATCAAGCGAGCATCTTCAGTTCCCCCTTCCGGAAGGCTTATCTTCAATGGCAGCTTCCCCCTGAAAGTGACAGTTCTGGATCTAGACCGCACCGAAGCTGGTCCTTGCACATTTCAGAAGACATATCCCATCCAGACCATCGAGCTCAACAGCGGCATAAAAGCCACGTCTTTCCTGAAAAAGCACAAACTTGCTCAGCAATAGCTACATGCTGCTTAAATGACTTTATAGTTTTATCCACAGCTTAAGCGAGAAGCTTGCATGCTTTACCCAAAGGCCTCAGAGAATAAAGCAAGAGGCAACAGAGAGAAGAGACTTTGACTTTCTAGTTACAGATAGCTGCTCAGGGTCCACCAGCAGCAGAGCACCTCACACAACAGTGCACATTAACACCTGACTTTTGCCTAAAACAAGCAAGAGGAAACCACAGCCACGGTCTCTTGTAAAATTCTCTGAAACAAACATTTGCGTGCTCATATATTACAAAAAACATCCACAGATAAAAGGTCTACTTTCAAGTTAGAAAAAGTGCCAAGAAGCCAACAGTTTGCATCTCCAAACAGAATGATTACAGGGTTATATTTGCAACCAGGGGAGGGATGGGGAAAAAGGACTCTGATCTTAAGCACCTGAGTAATCCTAACATAACTGAAGACAATGAAAAATCTTTCCAGGCAAATATAGAGCACTCATGTGCTGAAATACTGTCTACAATATGGAAGAAAAAGTCCAGAGCAAAAACTTTATTCTTCTGACAAGTAGTTCAACGTACTTTTAAAAACCCTGTCTTTAATCCAGGCTTCTAATTAGCCATACATAATTGAAATATGCAGCTGTTAAAATATTGAGTATAAAAATAAGCACAAGAATCATCTTCCAGTTGCACGTGCGTTTCTCAATTAGTTACGAGACATTCTGTTTTTGAACTCCTACATCTCATGAAGAGCAGTGTCACTATTATAACTGAGGAAAAAATAGTGGGGCCTCATTATTATCTGATCCATTTCAATTTACAAGTATAGATGATTGAAAACCACAGGAAAATGTCAATTCTGGTCATTATGCTCTTAAAACAATTACCTTAAACTACATATCATGATATAACAAAAAATTTCTACACCATTTGTAGGTTCTTAGGTCACATCAGTCACTACTTTTCAGAGACAGTAAAATCAGTAATCGACATTTTATTTCTGAGAAAAAGTCAAAAGAATAATGTGCTCTCTTGAAATGAGTTGGACGGAGGCACTCAAAAGGCCCGCAGATTGCCTTGATTTTAGAAAGCAATAAAATACAACACTAAAATTCACCAAATCACATTATTTGACAAGTTCCCCACTATTTACTATAGGTACTGTAATCCTTGAAGAAGCACCTCTAAATATTAGCATTTTATTGAATTTCCACAGATATTTCCTTTGGCAAGATATCTTTTTCATGATTTACTCTAATTCCTCCATCTTAAGTGTGATAAGACACTGTATAGACATTTCCTTACACTATACACACCTCTTACCATCCTATTACTAACAGAAATAATTAACCATCTTCTGTGCAAAATAACCTTTTGGTAAGTAGTCTGCAATGTTTTAGAAAGAGTGAGTATAAATCAAGTTTACTACAATTATCTCCCATATTTAATTATTGGTTTTTGAGGCCCACCTTTTGAATTGGATTCTACATATTTAAGTCTCAGAGTATGGTTCTGCGACCAGTTCAGAAGGAGCCAAATCTATGAACTGATTTATTTTTTTCCCCTTGTTACATTTGTTTTCAGCCAGAAAACCAACAAAGCCACCACCACCAAAGTTCAATAGAGCACAAAAGTGGCAGGAATATGAGTCTAGGAGAAAGAAAACTAAAATAATGTCTTCCAGCACAAAGGGAACTCAGATCACCATTGCCTGGCCATGAAACTTCACCCTCACTGTCTCCACACCGGCTACTAATAAACCTTGATGACTTAACACCTGTCCCCTTAATTTATCAAGCGGTATTACAGAAAAAAAAAAATAAACACAAGGAAAAAAAGAATTCTCACACTGAGAAATGGACTAGAAAATATTCGGAAAAAAAAATACTTATTACTTAGCACCACCAAGGGTAGAACGGCATAAGGACATAAGGAATTAACACTAGATGAATGTGGCAGAACATCATAACAAAGAGAGCTTTCAATTCCTATTGATAATAAATATCTCTGTGTATCAAAAATGTCACAAGTTACCCTAAATATAATTCTCTATATCCAAGAAATAAAAACCAAGTGGTCTACAATATGAAATACTTACAGGCTTAGAAAGGAAAATTAGTTCATGACAGCTGGATTTTATAAAAGCTTCCTGTAGTTTTCACTGCAACCTTAGAAAGTGATCCTTATTTCTTAAGTAGTGGATTTAGAGAAAATAGACCTGGAAACATCAATCCACTTTCTCCTTTTTCTTTTTTTTCCTTGAAACATAAACAAAAGCTCTCGTTCCTCATAACATAGTTAAGAGACTTATAGCTAATGAAGTTTAATTAGCACTCCTGTGAAGCCTAAATTAAGTATAAGAAGTGGCAGTTAGATAGACAGCAATAGCTACAGAAGCGGCACACTTACTTCTAAATTTTAAAACCATGTACCATCATACTTTAAGACTGTTCAAACCCTGTATTCTGTTGATGCATGGAGGCGCTTAAACCTCATAATACTAATTGTTCTTTATACTATTGACTAATCAAGTGTCATGTATCATTTTAATTACTTGTCTAGTCAGATACTGTCAAATACTAAACTACTTACTAAACCTGTATTGATTGTAAAAGTCAAGTTTAGAAATAACTTGTGAAATGATCATGACAGGAATGCATCAAATAGAATAATTCTTATATGAAGGTGCAGAGTTGCTTAAGTGTTGGAACAGAAAGGCATTTTAGAGCTACCTAACAGAAGTAGCTGAATTATTTTAGAAAATAGTCACAAACACTTATTACAAAAATGCACAGTTTGACATACCAACTCCTTTTTCTCCATGTTCCTGAAGCTTGTTTGGTGACATCAAATACATATTACTAACAAAATGACCTCTAAATTAAAAAGCCCTCCACCAGAAATCACTTTCCTGTGAGGTACTTGCAGACCTCACCCAGGCTGCCCCCTTCAGCTGGCAAAAGAAGATAGCCTTAGCTCCTTTATCATCTTCCCTGAGTATGTTTCTAGATCATGATTCACACCTGTAAGTCTTTTCTGAATACATCTGCAGTGTTGCAGCTGATTACATTGTAGGATAAGGGTCCTCAGACTTAGAGCTATTTTCAGATCAGTCAACTAGTTTTTAATCCAGTGCATGCTATGCTGATTTTGCCTGGGACAGACACATCCCTCTACCTTTTTTTCCAAGCTTTTCCTCCTTCCTAGAAAGGACAGCAGATTTACTATGCACTCCCAAAATTGACTACATAAATAAAGCTATCTTAACATTTTGATAGTTGATTGTGTTTAATATTGCTACTATTCTTCATATACTAACAAATTTGTATTTACTGGGACACTCTTTGACTTTACCTAACCTTCTCACACCATTTTCACTGTGTCTGCTCAGTACTCCATTCAAAAGGAGCATCACCAACTAAGACTACATGTTGACGACACACTTTTTTTTTTTTTTAAAAAAAAAAAGACAAATGCAAGTTTTTCAGCCACTTAACTTTTGCAATGTTCTTAAAGTCCTTTCTAATCTAAACAGCACAGTTTCTGTAGATTAAATATTGATCTTCACCATGATCCACTATAAATGCTCTGTTAATACATGTAAATTATCAAATTCTTCAGATCATACAGTTCAGGGTAAACCTCACTGGTTTTACTTATGTAAATAGACCATTTATGTCAACAGAATTTTGAAAGTAAATAGAAAAAGGCTTTGATTATGTTGACTCGATTATGAAGGTTTCCCATACCTTATATGTGCGTGCAGGAGAAATGGTCCTAAGTCAAGTATAAAACCTCAGTTATATCTCACAACAGAAGCTTCCAAATACCTACAAAACCCCTAAGAACCTTCTTCTCTAATTTCTAATCACGACTCCATCTTGGATACACCATCTTACTTTTAAAGATATGTTTCATTACTGCCTACAATCACTTCTAAGTCTCACGGAAGTTTCGTGCAAGGCTACAGTACAGAAGAATGCTTAGAAATACTTTTCAAATACGTGAATACACTAATTTTTGGCATATCTCTATAGAGGGTGATGAAAAATAAAGCAAATTCAAGCCTATAAGAAAGTGCAGCAGAAGCAATTACTTTCCCTCTAAAACCCAGTGCTTCTGATATAACATCTTCATGATTACTGTATACTCTGTCTGACATTAGGTACATCATGTATTCTCCCAATAAGTAGAAGTCATGAATAAAGAGTAAATGTATTAAAAAAAAAAATCCCAAAACACCAAAAGCATCCTGTTAGTAGTCATAAGTTTTTGCCCTAGTACATAAAACTTATCATCACAGAATAGCAAGAGTAACAAGTAGCAATTTTGGTTCCCAGTCATTTCGAAGGCATCTGAACGGGAAGAGCTTTCAGGAACTAAAATTTGACCTGCAGTTCTGCACCTCTTCACTTCTGTCATTAGTACTTCAAGACCTAACAGTTTCTTTGACCAAAAACAAGTTTTTGGCACCCTCTAGAGGTTTTGCTCCTACAGGGAAACAATTTAGAAGACAGAGATAATTATAATTTTCACAAAATCTGAAACTAAAATCCAAAATTCAAGCCTGAAATAAACACAAGCTGATATTAAAAAGTTCATTTTAGAAGGAGAAAAAAAACCCACACATACAATACAGGTACAATTCTGTTTTCATTGTGCCTGATTAGATTGCTTGCCTCATTTAATTAGCCTAGGACTGCTGGATCTACAGGAAGAACAACAACAAATATTGCACAACTAATGCTCTACTACTAAAAGACAGAGGAATCAAATTTCTACTACATAACTTTGGAGCATTAGAAACTTCAGTGTTATACTTAGCTTATGAATAAATAAAACAAAACCAAAGGCAGCTAGAATAATAATTAACAACTGATCATCCATCCATGCAACACTAAAATAATACTCCAAACCTTACTTGCCAAACTTTTCATGAATAGAATTCAAATTTTATTCATGTTCCATAAATACAATCACTGTCATCTTTTGTCCTGCCCCTTCCTCCCACCAACCACTGGGCATGTGAAGTATGGAAGGGAAAAACTTTCTATTACAGAACTATTTCTCCATACCTTCTGATCTTTTTGATGAATTTGATGTTAGAATGCAACTTCTTATATAATGGGGAAACATCTGTCCATATCCTCATATGCTCCTCAGATCCAAGACAAATGTGCTTAAACATTAGACATTAATTTTATGCTACTGTCACCCCACAAGACTGAAAATACAAGGTCTTTCAAATACTTACATGGATTGAAGCAACTTCCTCAAAACCCAGCAGAAAACAAGAGCTCAGTTAAGCTGCTTCATTATGGAAGGGAAAAAAAATACAATCTGAATATTAAAATTGCAGTTCTTCACTCCTATCACAAAAATGTGTATTTAAAGTATTTATTCTTAGGACAGCCTAAAAATACAAGTCATCAGTCCAATGCTTGCCCACTCACACAGAAACTACTTGTCTTCTACAAGCTGCAAACATCTCTTACTTGCTTTTGCTAAGACAGAAAATCAAAATCATGTTGATTAGAGTGTCCAGGGTATTACAGTAATAATAGAAAAATGTGAACATTCTTTATTTTGTTCTCCAGCTCCAGTACTGGAGTAATTTGAGACACTGACATCACTTTATTCTAAGTAGATGGCTAGATCAGAGGTTGGTGAAATCAAATGGAGACCAACTGCTAACAAAAATCATACCATGTCTGATTCAGAGAAAACTGTAATGAGACTCTTGAAATCTCTTGATGATGGGTCCTCAGGGATTCAGCTCTATTTGTTATGAATTTTGATTTTCAAGAGACTAATTCTTGCATGTAGAGGAACTGGTCTTGGGTAAGGCTGAATTATGCTACCCAGACACACTTCTCATTGCAGGTATATGATCATATGATATGTAAGCTCTCAGGTAGCATCAGGACATTCAGTCACCATTTACTTGCTAAGAAACTTTTTCTGCACACAGGACAGGACAAAGCACAGCAACCAATGCATCCAATATCCTTGGGATGATTAACGCAGCCAGTGCTGAATCTGAAGACCACTTACAGACACTAGTTAACAGAAAAAGCAGTTGCCTACCATGTTGAAAGCAAGTGTCAGAGGGAACATTGCGCCCATGCTCAAGTGCCTTCCCTGGTCTCAAACAACTTCCTTTGCCAGGTCAAGCCCTATTAACTTCAGTTTAACTGTTATTTAATATGGAATGAGTAGAGCTCACCGATATCTGAATTTCTCTGAGATAGCAAATGTCAAAGGAGAAGACAAAGAACAGTTGTGAATTGCTTATCTAGAAATGTGGCCCTCTGCCTTAAAACAAACAAACAAGAATCTCAACATCTCTCCCTACTGAGAAAGGCATTCTACCATAAATTATGATACTAATATGAATGTCCCACGAAAACCATGGTGAAAGCAGAGTCAACAAAAGCAGGCTGTTAAGGATGGTGTCCAGAAAGTTTCTGAATATCTCCACAGATCAAGGCTCCACAACCTGTCCAAGTAATCTATTCCAGTGTTCAATAATCCTTACAGCTATAAAGTCTTCTTATTTTTAAATGGAGTTGCCTGTATTTCAATTTGTGATCACTGCCACTTGTCCTGTTACTGGGCACCACTGAGAAAAACCTGGCCTTGTCTTTTTACACCCTCACATCAGGTATTTATACACACTGGTAAGATCTCCACTGAGCCTTCTTCAGGCTAAACAGTCTGAACTCTCTCACCCTTGTACTGGGGAACCCAACACTGGACCCAGCACTCCAGGTGTGGCCTCACCAGGGCTAAGTGGATGGGAATCAAAAGGATCACCTCCCTGCCCTGCTGGCAATATTCTTCCTAACGCAGCCCAGGATGCTGTTGGCCTTCCTTGTCACAAGGGCATGTTGCTGGCTCATGTTCAACTGGTTGTTCATCAGGAGCCCCAGGCTACTGTCAGCAAAGCTGCTTTCCAGCAGATCAGTCCCAACCTGCACTGCTTTATTCCTCCCCATAAGTACAGGGCTTTGTTGAACTTCATGAGATTCATGTTGGCCAATTCTCCACTCTGTCGAGGTCCCTCTGAATGGCAGCACAACTCTAGTACACAAACCGCTCCTCTCAATTTTGTATCATCAGCAAACTTGCTGAGGGTGCAATTCTGTCCCATCATGTCATTCCTTAATGAAAATGAAAAACAGTAAGCAGCATTGGGCCCAGTATCAACCCTTGGGGTACACTACTAGGGACTGGCCTCCAGCTGGAGCTCATGATGTTGACCATAATTCTTTGAGCCTGGCAGTTCAGCCAGTTTTCAGTCTACCTCATCATCCATCCTATACTTCATCAGTTTGTCTATAATGATGTTGTGGGAGACTCTGTCAAAAGCCTTACTGAAGCTGACATAAACAACATCCCTTGCTCTCCATTCAACAAGCCAGTCATCTCATCCTAAAAGGCTAGCAGGTTGGTCATGCATGATTTATCCTTCATAAATCCATGTTGACTATTCCCAGCCACCTTCTTATCCTTCATATGTTTGAAAATAGCTTTCAGGAGGATTAGCTCCCTCATCTTTCCGGGTATCCTGGCAAGGCTGACTGGCCATAGTAGTTCCCTGGATCATCCATCTTGCCCTTCTTGAAGATAGGGGTGATGCTTGCTTTCTTCCAGTCCTCAGGAACCTCCCCTGATTGTCATGACCTTTCAAAAATAATTATTATAGACTTTAAATCCCCTAAAACTATACAAAAGTGTAATTTTTTACTTAGCAGATGCACAGGTACCACGATGACAAATGGTGATAAAAATCTTGAAGGGGATTAATAGAGATTCCTTGTCCACTCTCCAGTGGACAAACATACTGTTGTCTACATGGTAGTTCTAAAGCACAAGCCAGATACTTATCAGCATTTGATCAGCCACATTCTTGCTTCAGTAACGGAGTCCACACTGGAATAAAAGAAAATCATGATTTGAACCAACCTAAGACGTCTTTGTAGTCACAGAGTAATGAGATGCCACAGAATTACACGTTCTCATGGTTGTGAGGAGTGAACTCTAGTTATCTTTCACCAGGAATAGTCTATGCTGCAACTCAGAAAAAAAAACAACAAAAAAAAAAGAAAAAAAACCCACCACATCCAAAGCTAGCAAGCCAGTGGCTGAAAACACAAGCACATGAAGCCTGGAATGAAGCGCACAAGAGTAAAGATTGAGTGATGTCAGGGGAGGGTGCCCAACTCTGCAACAGTCTAGTAGGATGGAAGGGGGGGAAAATAAAATAAAATAATAATAATAAAAAGACTATACATTCTCTGAGCAGAAAAGAGAAATTCAGAGAAATTTTTAAACTGGAATTTCTCCTCAGATTGCATCTTTAGGAAATATCATCATCATTGCCTTGTATTTACCTTTTGAAGTGTAAGTGGTGCACAAAATATGCAAGTCTTACTGACTGTAATCTGACCACAGAAAGGAAAAATGGAGAGCAAAAACAGAATTGCTTTGAGCATCTCCTTGAACAGAATTACATGAAAATGTGAAGGGCAATCACTTTAGATATATGCTTTTGGGACAGATATTTAGATTAGAGTGCAGATATTCTAAAATTCAGTGGACATTTGTGAAGTATTTATATACCATGCTTTAAAGGGTGACTGCAAGCGCATAAATGGTTTGAAGTTGTAAAAATTATTTTTTAATAAAAACAGCAAAATTTTTGTTTGTTTTTAAGTGAAATAGCATCAGCTACAAGAGTTGCAACTTACTTTTCATGGAATTAACATGTAATAAATTTTATTTCTTAAAATTAGTGTTGTGTTTTAATATACAGTGAAAAATCTATTTATGTTTACTATCTGTAAACTATTTCAGAAAATTAAAGATAACCTGTAATACAGTCAAAACTATCATTATATGCTCCCATCATCACCAAAGCCAATATCTATACTCAAAGTATTTTACTTTGCTTTCAATTCATGAAACAAAGGCGACTGCCTTTACTACGCACAACAAAGTTTATTTTATTGTTTTGTAATAACATTCTTGATATTTTGATTCTGAAAAAATAGACTGTCCTTTTTTGTTGGAGGAGCAGTTATTCTGAGTATCTGTGCTAGCCTAGAAATATTTTTCCTCCTCTACCCCTGTTTTTTTCCATTTTATTTCTGTATGTTGTAAGGAAGCAGAAATTTTTATTCCTCAGATCCTCACTGAAGCTGACAGTGGCCTGAAATACCCGCTATAGGTGACATTGCCTATCGAAGTTGGGTGGGGAATCTACAATTACCTTCTGATCCACTGAGCCAGGCCAAAGAAAGCCCATGTTCTCAACCATCTATCCCCACTGGCACCCCTTATTTGGTTTGTTTCTTGTTTTTGTTTCTTTTTCTAAAAAAAAAAAAAAAAAGTCAAGAAAAATAATCTCAAAAAAGGCCCTTTCTGATGTATCATATTAAAAGCTCTGGAGTGAACCAATATAGTTTAACTTGTTCCCCTTTCTTTCCCTCCTCCAAATGATTCACCTTTTACTTATGAGTAAATATTCATTTTCAGAAAGACACACAAGTAGAGCACCGTTATTTGCTGTTTTGGAAAAGAGCCTTTTGGATGACATACAGCATGTTATTACCTACTCTGGGAAAGTGTCATATAGAGTCAAGCAAAAGTGAGTTTTTACCATCCAGGCGCTGATAGCAATATAACAAGAGCCAAGTATTTGCTTGAGCAGGATGGAAAAGGCTGCTTGTTCTCAGAGACAACCAAGATCCTGCTTTCAGGCTTTTACCTGACCTAATTTCAACCCCTCTAAACTTGTTTTCCCTTCACCACTCCTGTTAGCTAGGTTTCTGAACTCTTCATTGTAAGGACCATCTGTGAGTATGTTTTGGACAGTGCTAGATCAACAAGGGTGTGATCTAAATAGAGATGTCAAAACACTGATGCAGTACAAAATAAAAAGCCCCCACTATGTTTGATTGCTTCCGTGATTGATAAATTAACATTACAGTCTGTTACTCCATCTGCATTCCTGCATATGCTCTTTCTTATATGGAACAGTTAATGAATCTACAGTACATGATTTTCTAAACATATACTGAGAGGGCCTTGGTTGTATGCCACTCTGCAAATGAAGATACAGCTGAAGTGTATTTATGATTGTGCTGCTTTTGTTTGTTATTTCTTGCAAAAGGTTAGAGATTAACTCAGTGGTTGAGCTCATCGCTGGTATACCCAGTGTGCCAAGAGGTGAAATACTGGGAGACTTACTAGCTTCAAGCTAGCTACAGGCTCCTCTTGTAACTTATGTTTACCTCAAACAGATCCAGCTTCATTACAATATTAGTCCACTGAAATCCAGTTGCAATAAAAAGCAAATATATTCCTACTCAAAAAGGTTGAAAAAAACGGCTCCATACAGGTATGACAATAGGAAAGATTGAAACATGACCTGCCAGCAGGATGGCTGAAGGAATTCCCTGGAGCTTCTACCACAAGCTAGCCTACATCTACAAGTAACAGCATAAGCCTCTTTATGACACCTTTTTGCATCATAAAACAATTTTACCTATAAACCTCATTTCTAGAAAGTAATAAGAAAAACTGTAGAGGGACGCAAATATTTAACACATAAGTACGTTTGCTAGCAAGCAATAGCACTCCCATTCTGTCAGAGAGCAGGAGACATCCCAGATGCTTACAAGAGGGGAGAAGGAAAAAAAAAAGTAAAGCAACAACAGAATTTACAAGGTAACAGATATTTCCACGATGTTCCATTGAAGCTATTAACGACTGTTTCAAAACAACAGAACAAAAGTTTTCATAAAGGAGAAAATCTACCTCATAAAGAGTATTGAAAAAAATTAAAGGAGAGGTAGTATTGCTTTAAACATTTGCTATGTTTTGGGCAATATTTGAAATTCATATTTACGTAATACCAAAAATTGAGTACACATTTCAAGCTTCAAAAGGTTTGAATGGAAAAATGGTCAGGCCTTAAATTACAAGCCCATTTTTATTCTTCTATATAAGAAAGATGAAGATTAAAACACCAGAAACATTACAGAATGTACTATAAATTCATCAGCAGCACAAGTCACCTTTTTGAAGGATCTTTAAAATGATTCATATGCAAAGAAGAACAAGCTTTGTGCTGTCCTTACTTTCTTCAGCTCTATAAATGCTGCTGTATAGCAGTCTTTCAGAAAAACATTCACCATCTCAAAAATAGTATTGTGAAATAAACTGCAAGTCTCTAGCTCCTTCCTATAAGCTAATGTAAGTTGCACTTGGAAAGGAATGGAACATAAAACTAAAACTCTCTCAACATTCCTCAAATTTCAGTTAAGTAGTAAAGGATTTATTGCAATGATTTTACTTCTTTCAGTTGATCCAAATCCAAAAATGTGTCACAACTTAAACTATTCCAATAGGCAAGATTCTTGATGAATTACAGAGGCAATCTGAGATGCTTTTCAGTATCATTTACTGCTGAGCTGATTTCAGAGCAGCCACTAAAACCTCATGTTACAGTTCCACATACACGATCTACCATTACATTTCCTCCACCAGCTTCTACAGTGTTTCTCTCACATGAACACACACCCTCAAGTAAAATTTTACATGCCTGTCTCTTATATACCATCTACCTAATCTATTTGCACCGTAACTGTTATTAAAATTCTAATCTTATTCAATTTTAACTGTAGCAGAAATAATATTTTTGCTTTAAAAACAAAGTAACAAACTTCACCTACATAAAATCCAAAAGTTACATTAATTCTGATCCCCTCTCAAATACCTGAAAGCTGCTATTGAACCTTATTAGAAATTTGTTTATAAAACTTTTTTGCTATTTACTATTTATTATTTTTGATTGAATACAAGTTGATACTGGAAAATTCACAACAATTTCTAGAAGAAACAATTCAGAAAACATCCAGATCTAGAAAAACAAAGGAAACAATCTTGTACTTCAGTGACATGATACAGATATTCTGATTCTTAGAAAGGAAGGTACAGCTTAAGCATTTATACATTAGCTCTTACTCTGGGAAAGGAAAAGAAAAGGGATAACAGACAATCAAATTCAATATATCGTAAACTAGCTACAAAAAACATAGAAATGAGGTTTCTAAAAACAACAGCTCATTTCTGACACAATAAAATAAATAAAGGTATGTACTAGACAGATTAAAAGGTATCACTAACCTAAGTTTCAGTTGGCTGCCACACTTTCTAGCAATTTGAAAGGAAACTTACTCAGTTCCAATTTTTCTCATTTCTTATTTTTAAACTTTTAATCAAATAATAAAATATATTCATATGCATAATCAACAAACATACAGAAGGCTGGATGTTACTAAAAGCATTCTCAGCATCCAGTGTTCATACTCTTATTTTCAGATGAATAGAAAAAGTTGAACCTGAAGTCCAACACTTCATTCTGGATCTGAAGACTAAATCACATCACCATAAGGTCAAAAATTAATCCTGTTTTCAGTATAACAGGGTGACAGCATCATAGTGCACACAATTTGCTTAACACAGTCCATGGTTTTGCTCAGTAGGTCGATAAACATGGAAAAAAGATGGGACCAGAAAGAACATGCATTAGAATTGCCTTGAATGTGCATAGAGGAAGAAACATAGCACTTACTTCTCTACAGACAAGCTCAAGACAGGTTTAAGAGACTACAATACCAATTCATCTGGATCTTTACAGACCATAGTCAAGGACTAATGCATTTCAGAAAGTGGATCAACAGGTAGTACAGTTAGGGAAAGCCAAATACTTTTAACTCTGTAACCTCAAGGGCAGTCACACTTTCTTCCTTTCTTCCAGTTTTAGGGACAACTTCATTTTTCTATTTGCCATGTTCTTCCTGGCCAATGTCACTTTTTTTTATATCAGCTACTCATTCTCTTTTGTTAAGCAAAAAGTATATTGTATACTGGTGCCAATTAGATGCACCCAAAAAAAAGCCACCTGACAAAATAACTGATTTTTGGCCACTCTGCAAATATTAATAGTTATTAAGTCCAAAATAGAACCAAAATGGCCAAATAGAAATAAAGATTATTATAAATTATTTGAAAAAAGTGCAGATTTAAATATTATGAGCACATTAAGCTTTTCACATTCAGCAATCCTTGCTCCTTTATTATAGTCCTGATATTTTACTGAAAGCTTGCTAAGTACACTAAGTGAACTAAAAACAGAAAGAAGGAAGAGAAATAATTGCTTTATTCACAAGAACAACACATCGTATTTCATAAAATTAAAAGTCTATACAACTGCCTAGACAATAGTACCATTTATTGTCTAGCATGCTATAGTATTAGATTAAAAAAACCTCATTCTTCAAGACCATTACTGTTCCAGAGGCCAGGAGGATGTTTTTTTCTCTCTTTAGGACAAGTTCGCTAAACAAACAAGCGCTCTGATTTTTCCTTCCTCCTTCCCACAACACACCTCCCCCCCCCCCCAACATGGAAGTCTTATGTCTTGCCTGAAGTTGGAAAAGAAACATTTGACCTAGTACAGCAAAAATTAAAAATCCTGAAGCATAAGAATTATATACTAGTGCTGAGATTACTCATCCTGCCTATTTTAGGATTGCACTAGTGTCCACAATATCAGTATTTTTCTTTAAAAAAAACCTGTACCATGACAAACATTAGATTGTTCAATTGTTTGATGGTCAAGGAGGTAGAATAGCTGAATGAAGAGATTTTAAAAAATTGCTGATGAAGCTATGTCCTGCAAAGCTCATGTTTCCCATTGATTCAGTTGGATTTCAATTACCTATTTCAATGAGAAGACAAGGATTTGCTTGGGAGAAATATAAAATTATGCAGCTTTGGAGTTCATTATTATGCAAGCTATACAATACACATTCATAAGCAAGAGAAGAATTTTAGGGTTTGACACAGGTACAGCTAACTCCATTTTTAAAAGCAACTTCTGGGGGCATTGGGCAGAGAATAACAGCAAGGTGAATCTTTGAGTCCAAGATACTAGATTTTTTTTTAAAAAAAACTGTAAGAATTAGATATAAAATGCTTGCAAATATAATAAAAACATAAAACACTTTTCAAACCTAAGACCATATCAGAGCAAAAATCCCATAGAACAAATAAGCATTAAATGTTTGCCTTGTAAGACTGTATTCTGGCCAGGGCCAAACTCCTATTAACTTCAGCAGACCTGGAAGAATAAGATTTGTTGAGAGAGATCTAGGTTTTAAAGTCAGGAGGTGAAAGCGTGCTTATGCTTTGTATAGAAAGATCAGTCAGACAGAGTTCATTGCCCACGTAAGTAGAATATATGAGTGCATTTTTGTCTCAAACCTGTGCAAATTGTGTTTTCCTTATTGAATTAGTACAAGGTTTCCTGTTGGAACTAGTATACTTTGTAAATAAAGCATTCCTGAAAACGTATTTCTAGAAGTTTTCACCAGAAACCAGCAGACTGGCTCAACTGCCTCTGCTGAACAACTGAATTTGCATCACAAATTCACTGATGTTACAGCAACTGTAAAAGCCCTTCCAGCTCCTTTTCCTTCCCCCATTCCACTTTGGTTTGCTATTAACAGTATCTCTGATCTCCTTCTCTCCTCAGTGCACTAGATACACAGTAAAAGACACAAAACCAATTTGTAGTGCTGTGTGTCTCGGGCTCCTCGATGAACATCACGGCCCTGGCCAGAGCCTGTTCTGTCAGCAGATCACCAGCAACCCCCAGCCCACTGGGGGACCCGGCACATGGTCCTCACGCTGATTAGAAGCCGGGCACCTCCTCGAAGGGTTATTTCTGGAGGGGAGACCATGCTGAGGGAGCCTCACCCAGGGCACTCCTCGGCGGCAGCCATAGGAGGCTGCAGGGCAGAGCTGTACTGCTCCTCGCTGGCCAAGGGAGCCACAGACCTTGCTCAAGGGCCCTCTTCTGAGGCACTTCACAACACAAAGGCCATATAATAAAGCTACTGCACCTCGATTCTACAGGGTAACTAGCTCCTCCGGAAATCAAGCCTAAATTACCTTATTTATGCAACTGTGCAAAGTTTTAGCCACTCTAAGCTAAAGTCAAGGCATAAAACGTGATCAAAGCTTAGAATATTATTTCTGCTACAAAAGAACTGGTGTCTTGATCTGTTCAGTTTAAGGTTTTTTAAAAAATTTATTTAAAAATAAACTTAGGGAATATTTAAGGCAATTGATCAAAACTCAATCTCAAAAAGGCAAAGAGATACAAAAGCTAAGTTTTACACCATAAATTTGCATTTCATCCACGTGAAGTAACTACTGCACAAACTTGGCTGCATAAGCAAGCACAGAATGTAAGGAAGTGTTTGCTTCCTTTTGAAATATGAAGAAGTATTCTCTATTCTTTGATTGCTCATTATAAAAGTTAGCACTGAAAAATATGAGTGAGTAGTATCCCCATAGAAGCACAGTGATAGGTTAACAAACTTCTTTAATTTGACCAGAAATGCATGCTTTGGAATTGGTTTTTGTTGGACGAAATGCTATCGTACATATCAAGCACCAATTTATCTGAGTACACTAACAAAATAGCACATTAAGCATTTTGAAAATGGTCTTATTGCTTCTCTTCAGTACTCTCATTTATGTATAAAGGTATTCTTTGTATCATAATGCTATTTCTGTTCTTAACTTATTTTTAAAAACTGTGATTCTAAAATTCTTTGATTAGGCATACATGTTTCTAATTAAGCTGAATCTACCCATTTTTTCTTTGAAGAGATTGAATTCAGAGTTCACCAAGGCCTCTGAAACTCTGTGTGATACTATATTTGCTCTTGGTAAAGACAAAAGAAGTCAAAATCCAAGTGTGAAAAACAAGTACGATAGGCTGCCACATTTATCAGAAAGACTGTTCATTCCTGAACACATCAAACCTTTAAATGATCATCGAACTTACACAGGAAGAGGAGAGGAAAGGATATTATATATCTAATATGCACTCAATTATAGGATATATGTCATTAGCAAAATAAAAGCACGGGTAGTAGTTAATCCTTCATGAGGTCTATGCCAGATTACAAATGGCTTCCCCCGCAACAGTGAACCAAACTTTACCTTCCAAAAATCATGCAGACACAGCTGAGCAGCCTTTGGGAATTAATTTGCTGATCCCTAAAAAGGGCTTCCAACCCTATTAGTCTTCCCTTCTCCAGACCTTCTCCCTCACATCCAGGCTGCAGGATTCCTGGGGGTTGCCCTTAGCAGTGAAGACTGAAGCAAAGAAGGCATTGAGTAATTCTGCCTTCTCTGTATCCCTTGTCACAGGGCCTCTGCCCCATTCAGCAGTGGGCCCACATTTTCCCTAGTCCTCCTCTTGCTGCTGATGTATTTGATGCCCTTCCTGTTGTCCTTAACATCCCTTGCCAGACTCAGTTCCAACTGGGCCTTAGCCTTCCTCACAGCATGTCTACATACTCTGACAGCATTCCTATAATTCTCCCAAGCAGCCTGTCCCTTCTTCCACATTCTGTGGACTTTCTTCTCCTGTCTGAATTTGGCCAAGAGCTCTTTGCTCACCCATGCAGGTCACCTGCCCCTTTTGCTGCACTTTTTACTCATAGGGATGCACCGCTCTTGAGCTTGGAAGAAGCGACGCTTGAATGCTAGCCAGCTCTCCTGGACTCCCCTTCCTTCTAGGGCCTTAACCCATGAGATTCTTCCAAATAGGTCTCTGAAGAGCCCAAAGTCCACTCTCCTGAAGTCCAGGGTTGCAATCCTGCTTGTTGCCTTAGTTCTTTCCTGCAGCATCCTGAACTCCACTATCTCGTGGTCACTGCAGCCAAGGCTGCCCCCAGCCTTCACATCTCTAACCAGTCCCTCTCTGTTGGTAAGGACAAGGTCCAGCAGGACACCCTTCCTCATTGGCTCCTCCACCCTTTGTGACAAGAAGTTATCACTGATGCATTGCAGGAGCCTCCTGGACTGTTTATGCCTTGCTGTGTAGTCCCTCCAGCAGATGTCAGGGTGGTTGAAGTTCCCCATGAGAACCAGGGCCTGTGATTGTGAGGCTACCTCCAGCTGCCTATAGAAGGCCTCATCAACTTTCTCATCCTGGTCAGGTGGCCTGTAGTAGACACCCACAACAGTGTCCCCCATGCTAGCCTGCCCTTTGATCTTTACCCATAAGCTCTCAACTGCCTCCTCCTCCTCCAACCCTAGGCAGAGCTCAATGCATTCCAGTTACTCTCTCACATAAAGAGCAGCTCCACCACCTCACCTTCCTGGCCTGTCTTTCCTAAAAAGCACATAGCCATCCATGACAGCATTCCAGTCATGTGAGCTGTCCCACCATGTCTCTATAATTGCAGTGAGATCATGGCCCTGCAATTGCACACAGACCTCCAGCTCCTCCTGTTTGTTCCCCATGCTGCGTGCATTGGTGTACAGGCATTTCAAAGAGGTCGTCATGCCTGCAGGTTTCCCAGGAAGGGTGTAGGGGGGTCCCCCATAGCCATGTCCCAAATGCCCATCCCCAGCTGCATGCACCCATTGGAGGCCCCCCCAACCCAACTTGTGTTTTGTTGTCTACCCTCTCCCCCTTCCCACCTAGTTTAAAGCCCTCTTTACAAGGCTGGCCAACCTGTTGGCAAAGACAAATGTGCCCTGCTTGGTGAGGTGAATCCCATCTCTCCCCACCAGTTGTTGGCCTTCAAACCATGTTCCATGGTTATAGAATCCAAAACTCTGTTGCCAACACGAGCAGCGTAGCCAGTTGTTGATTTGGAAAATCTTCCTATTCCTCCTCCCATGCCTCCCCCTAATGGGCAGGACCTATGAAAAGACCACCTGGGCTCCCAGACCCTTAACCACCACGCCCAAGGCCTTGAAGTCTTCTTTGATTGTCTCTAGTTTGTTCTCTGTATCACTAGCCACCCACAAGAAAGAGCAGCAGAGGGCAGTAGTCTGATGAGTGTACATCAGACTACTTGGTAGCCTTTCAGACACATCTCATATCCTCGCCCCCAGCAGGCAGCAAACCTCTCTAGAGGAGGGGCCAGGTCGGCAGATAGGTGCCTCTGTCCCCCTCAGCATGGAATCACCCACTACAACCACTCATGGCCTCTTCCGAGTGGTCACGCAAGGCACAGGCTCAGACAGCCCAGTTGCTTCCCTTGAGGTCAGGTCTGGGTTCTTGTCATCCTGGCGTGCACTAAACCTGTTCAACTGTAATTCCAAGTCTACAAGAGGATTAGGGACCTTTCTTCTTTTTGTTCGAGAAGCAACCAGCTTCCAGCCTTCTTCGACAGTGCTGTACTATTTCACTCTTCACAGAGTCCTCCAGCAATTCCCGTGCTGCAGGGGATAGGGACTCTGGGAGCAGTACAGTCTCCGACAATGTCCTGTCTATCTCCTGCTTGCTTTCTCACAGGTTTCGCAGTCTACTGACTTCATCCTGCAACTCTTTGACTTGATGACACAAACCATAAACAACAGCGCACCTCTTGCAGGACAGCGGACCATCAGTCCAGGCCTTCTGGAGAGGCTCCAAGCACTCCCTGCAGCCTGGGACCTGTAGGGCAGCCTCTGCTGCAAGAGGCTCTGTCTGGGTTAAAGCTTCTGACACAGCTGATGCAGCAATTCCCACAGCCACTGGCAAATATGCTTTACGGCGAGTTACAACCATGTTAGCAAGAGAGGGCACTACTGACGCTGGAAGAAGAAAGATGTCCTCTTGCACCTAACTGCACAAACTGCTGCGCAAACTGCTGCATCTGTTCACTGCCTCTGTTAGCTGCGCAGTAAGAACAACAGGAATTACACGTTTCTTCAATTATTGTCAGTGTCCTTTATTAAAGTGCAAACTTTTGTAAAATATCCAAAGCTTGTTCATTCTGCTCAGCGCATTTTTAAGCCTATCTGGTTAGACAAGGCTGGGCACAGAACGAAAGGTCAGGTTACCATCATGTGGTATAAAAGGATATAGGTTGAACAAAAATCAGTGTGGTTCTCTCATGCTGACATACAGGTGAACTTTCAGGATCAGAGTCTCTTCATATTATTCCTCTGCTGTGCAAGAGGTTTTTTTGTTTTACTTTGTTTTCTTTTAAAGTGAACTACACAAGTCAGATTTCCTGCAAGTACCAAGAGATAATTCCATTTTATCTAAAGAAGCCTATAATATCACAGCCTCACCACAACTACGGCAATGCTGTAGAACAGTGACTTTTCAGAAAGGAAAAAAAAATATTACTCCTCTAGATATTTAAAAGTGTTTTGTATTAACAAAATAATGCTGCAAAATAATGCATACAGGAAGTGAACACCATCAAAACAAGAAACACCTGCGATTTATATGCATGACAAGGAAGAAGAAAGTCACAGGATCAATAGACTATAACAATAATGTCAAATTATTGTTATTATTAATGTCAAATATCCTTTCCCGTTAGTGCAGTTGAAGTATTTTGGGGAAAAAGGTGGGGCAGAGGTTCAGACAGTTTTCATCATCACAAGACTCATCCATTTCTTCCAACTGTCAGCTGACCCTTCCTTCAAACCAAATATTAAGCCAAAAGGATCCATAAGCACATCTTAACCGCTTCTCCTTGACATCTGTCTTGTATTAAACAGCAAATTGTTCTTTATCTAAAAATAAAACAAAAGCATTTTGACTCAAACAATGCATCTCAGGACCTTATTGCCATTAATGAATTTGACATGAAGAGAACTGCAGGACATAAATTCAAGAGTAATTACCATAAAAACAAACAAACAAAAACCCTAAAGCTATCACACTGAAAGAGTTGTTGTAATGAGAAATAAGATGAGATTCAACAGCACCAAACAGACCAGTCAGGTGTTACTGAGAGCAACAACAACTTTGGCTTGGAATAAAATAAGCTTAGCCTACCAGGGAGCCTGGGAGTAACTGCAGATCACCACTTCCGAAAACAGGAAAACAGCAGACAACAACTGAGGACAAACCAACAGAACTCTGATGCAAAAAAGCAGTACTTGTACTTAAAGACTCTGGTCCTACCTCACATGGAGGTCTTTTTATTCATGTTTAGAAAAGATAACTTAAACCAGACAGAGCAAACAACCAGGATTAAGAAGGAAAACGAAGAGCCCCTTGTGAATGGGAAAGTGAAGGAGCTCTCACAAAAGGAGGGCTGAAAGGGCTTCTGATTGCTCTTAGGAAACCATCAGAGCGATAAACACAGGCATGAGAAAAGAGCTACATAAACCACAAGTCAATGCTGGCACAAGGACAAACCAGAATAAACAATAAACTAACCATAAACACGAGTAGGTTAGATAGTGTAAAAAGCTCTGCAGCTACAAAGAGCGAGTTTTCTTTCTTTTCTTCTCTCTCTCTCTCTCTTTTTTTTTTTTTTTTTTTTAAGACTGCTGATGAGAACAAGGGGAAGCAAGAAATCTGAATTGTTGCAATATTAAGTGTTTCAGATTATCATGTTCTCTATGATGCCAGAAGAGCGTTCCTGAGCCAGAAAAAGTCTTTCCATCCTACACTGCCATCACTGAAAACTCTGCTTTAGTAAGATAGTCCACTAATAAGACTTACGGAACACTTTTTTTAAGAAAGTATCTTATCTGAAAAAAAGTTCTAGTAATATCCATGCACTTCCTTTTTACTTAATTGAAGAACCAGACGTATCAGAATTTTAATTCATGGTCTGACATCAGGGTTGAGCATTTGCCACAACTCCTTCACATTCTGCCCTCTTCCTGCAAAGAATTAGGTCATAAAAAGGCTTTGTACCTATATTTCTTAAAACAGACCTCTTATTAGAGTATTACTTCATCAGGAAGATTCAGAAAATTAAAAAAAAACGTAAATCATACATCCTGATTTGTCAGAAATACTCGTAGACTGATCTAGACTTAAATTTTTAAGAATTCACTAGATTACCTATTTTTTTTACTTTGCATCTATACCACTTTGGAGCCCAAGTCCCATCTTCAGTGGGACATCAGCTTGCAGATCACACAGCACCTCACTTTCAGAGGTACCGAGCCATGCAGAAGTGAGATGATGCCACTAGGCATGTTCAAAAACTGGCCTGCAGTGTATTTACTGTTGTAATAACTAAATGTGAGACAGAGATGATTTCAAGAATGCCTTCAGGCATCTGCTTATTTAAATATTCCAGTTTCTCTGAAAATTCTGGCATAGAAGACAACAACATGGCTTGCCCATGCAGCCTTTCTCTTTCTACACTTCTTTAACCCTGAGTCATTTACTTTGCTGAAAATGTTTAAGCCTTTGCTTCTGCAGAGAGCTGTTCTCTGACCTCACCTTCTGCTATCTCAAGCTGTTTCTTAGTCACCTCCATACTCATTGCCATGCCATCCCTCATGTCAAAAATTAGTGAGAGGAGGCTTCTGCCTTCCCACACGCCAAATAGGTAAGGCAACAGGCAACCTCTTGGCAAGGAGATAAATTATTTTTAAACAAGCTGATCCAACTGGAACAACAACCTACTTTCTTCTGTAAAAGAGCAGACAATACGCACGTCTAAGAATGAAGAAACCTGATGGTTACACCATCAGCCAAGCAGAACATTCAGAGAAAGTAACAAAATTTCCAGTTCAAAAATTGTAGAAGTACTTTCTCAGAAAAAAAAAAAAGAGGAATTAAAAAATATGACATCTGCCTTGAATTTTAGTGTCTGGAGTCACCTCTAATAATTTTGCCAGTCACTCTTCCAAACTGCCTGCTGGTTTTAATGAAAGGGTTATGCCTTTACAGAAAGCAGATTATAAATGTTAGTAATCCTAGTGGTGGCAAAAGGTAATTTTCCACTACTGTATTAAAACTTATTTCTGATTATTTAAAAAAAATAGTATTTTAAAAGAAAGTAACTTGATATAAAAAAAAATGTTAAAAGTGTCATCCAGTGGGTTTTAAAACAATAAGAATTCCATTAGAATTCCTATTTATGCCACATGCCTAATTTCATTAGGCTCCCTTCAAAAATTTAACCTTAAAGGAATATTTTAGTGATACTTAATTAAACAATAATTGACTACGTTGGACAGTTAGCTTCACTGAAAAAGGAACACATACGTTATACTAAGCAGACTAATTAAAGTTTTACTGTCAGTTTTGAAAATAAATTTTCTTGAACAAGATGCACTTGCTGTCCTGTGAAGATTTAGAAATTACAAACTTGGCAGGGAAAAAAAAAAGAAAAAAAAAGAGAGAGAGATTGAGAGAGAGATTGAGAGAGAGAGAGAGAGATTGAGAGAGAGAGAGAGAGATTGAGAGAGAGAGAGAGAGATTGAGAGAGAGAGAGAGAGATTGAGAGAATCTTCTCCTAGAGAATTTTATATGAGAGCCCTTTTGGCTCTCAGATGTTCTGGACTTTGAAAATTGCTGCTTGATATGGACTCTGCCTATTCAGGCTTCTCAAAATGAAATGAAGCCAACTGAAAATAAGCAAAAAGTAATAGTTTACTATACAGCAAAACTATAATGGATCATAATCATATGTATTATCATATGTGATTAATTTATATATGAATTAAAAAAAAGTTACCACATTTGTGATGAGTTTCAAAGTATGAAGTTTTAAAGTTTTATTAGAAACCTGTTTCTCCAGAAACTTTAAACCAATAAAATAAGTAATGATCAAAAGGACAAGATAATACATGTTGTTCCATGTTTCATGCCTCCTGAAGTTACAACTTATTAATATAGTCAACTTATTAATATAGTCAAATTTTGTAAACAAGAATATGCAGCTAAGAGTCAGTAAGGATGCATTCAGCAAGCCAAGAACAATTTAAAAATGTATTAAATACTTGCTGTCACAGATGAAGAGATCTTTGTTGCAGTTTTGCATTAAACTGGCAACTAATTTTTAAAAAATCTATTAACACAGCTATTAGTTTACACAGAAGCAGATACTATATTTCCTTTTCAATTTTATTGAGCTTGAATTTTGTCTATACACTGCCAGAGAATCGGGTCAGGCAACCTGCTTTTTGCATCTATTGATGACACCAAGTTAGCACATCCCAAAGGAATAAAAGAAATTGTTTCAGTGTGTCACACTGCCATTGAAATTCTTTCCAGATTAGTCTAACTGTAGAAGAGCCACAAACCAAAGGGTCTTGTGATTCTGCAGTATGTGAGCAGAGGATCGCACACCTGTCCTACATGAAGACTTCATACTGACATAAGAGACATCAAACACAAAGTTTTCCCATCATGGCACTATCAAAAAAAGTCAGAAAAAGTAATGTTTTTCCTAGGTGTAATGGCTTTTCTCAGGAAAATGAATTTCTCTTTTAAATCAAAATGGGATTTTATGGGGACTCTTTGAAGATTCATTCTATTTAAAAAATGTTGCCTATCAGTTAGTGGTTTATGATTTACATATATATTTTATTAGCTGTTAAATTTAGCATTGTGCAGTTAAATAATCATCCTAAATTAATCCTATAAGATATTACTGAGACTTTCAAAGAGGAGAAATAATCCATTTCATCTTTTTTTTTTTTGGTCAAACAAACTGTAGCTTGTTAGTTATGAATAGTTGGATATTTCAAGTGCAATCAGCTAGAATCAAAAAAAAATTACAGGTTTTTATTTGAGTAGAAATTACTGTAATAATATATTTTCCTCATCTCATTGATATTCCTGAATGCAGTTGCTTCTAGGAATTGTTGAAAAATACATTTGAAATCCTAACAAAGATATGCTGGAACTTCCACAACTAGTAGGCTCTAAAAATCATATCACACCGAACCATGAAACACAAAATGTGTCTGAAATTTAGTGCAAAATTTAACAATCATGAGTTCTGCTGATTCTGTTATCTGCTTCATTTACATGACGATCTACAGTCCTACTTAAAAATGTATTTCTTAAAACCCTTAAAATAAGCTGTTCTATCCCTTTATTTACAGCATAAGTTGATTTTACACGTGTCTTGAGAAACAAATATACTACACTGAATCATAGCTGTTAAACTGATGCTATCCATCATCAAAGGTAAATTATGCAAATTAAATTATGCAAACACTTTTTTTAAGGTTGATACTATTTCTATTTTGTGCAGCTGTCTGTCAGAGTTCATTATGTGAGTATGAAACTCTTTTAGGAGCATTATTCCAAAAAAAAAAAAAAAAAAAAAAAAAAAAAACAGCAAAAGTAAGAAGCTTGTACGTGTTACTGATAAACTATTTAGGGCTTTTAACCCTAAGGTACCTGAGAAAAAAACTCAAGCACAGGAGCTGCTGTTCTCTCCCAAAAGAAGTTTTTTGTAAAGCCCAAGAAGTCTCACAACTCACATTCAGAAATGAATACTTCTCTTTGCTTCCACCTGCAGTTTTAAGGGATATTTCCTTTCGTGTGTACACACAGCAGACTCCACTCCTCTTTTTTTTCAAAGCCTTGCTTATATAACAGACTGCAAAAACCATCTCTCACCAACGTGATCAAGACGTGATCTCCTGTTTCTGTGCTATAACGTTCAACATAATCATGTTCAACACAGTACTGAGCCATTAATCAACTTCTGCCTAATAAGGATGATCTAATGCAAGTTCACTGCAGGTTTGCATTACGCAGACTGATACTCAGTCAAGGCTCATGAAAGGTCCTTCATGAAATGTCCTCTACAGACAGAAAAGGGTGAGATTCACAAACTTTACTCAGAATTAATCTTGCAAGGATATTTGATGATTATCTACCATTGAATGCACAAGCTTTGCTTATCTATCACACTCTTCTTAGGTTGCTTGGGTTTAGGGTGGGGATTTGCCCCCAGCAAACTGTGTAAAGAGTAGAAAACAGGTTCATGAAAGCCCTAGAAGCATTGAGGTCTCAAAGGCCAACAAGGAGAATAATCAGCAGCCTCCTGTGGGGACCCCTGCCTAACTTGCTCATGCTATATCATTTATGCATTGACCCATTAACTAAGCTATTTCCAAAATACCAGTGCTGCTGAGAAAAATATCAATCCAGGGTTTCACTAAAAAGAAAAAAAATGAAAACAAAAGTCTTCTTTTGTTTTCATAGCCTAAGCGATATTAGATAACTTTAACACTTCCTTTAAATAGAGAGGGACAAAGATTTTTCCTTCCCTCGAGTTTGCAAAAGCTTACAGCAGACTTACATAAATGCCATACAATTTTGGGTAGTCTATCCCTTTCCCGAGATCTTTGCATACCCTACAGGGAGATGTGCTACAAACTACAGTTCAGGCAGATTCAGTCTTTTCACTGGCCATTTAGGCTACTGGTACAGGTCATGAAAAAAATGAAATCTAGAGTTTATACTTGATCTTGCTATTACCAATAGGAAAAAAAAAGGCATATGTATTTCAGGGGCATGAAATATCAGTTGCTGCAGCCCATAAAGTTAACAGCTTGGTGTTTAATAAAGGCCTATTCATTTCTAATTATTTCCCACCAGTTTAGGGTACTTTTTTCTATAAAGCCTTTAATTGTAAGGTTAACCGTGACACCCTGAATCAGAACAAAGCACACAGAACACTTAAACTACAAGAAAGAATGTGTCTTGGCCTAACAGGATTCATGTCTTTCACATCTGCATGTCTCCACTCCCTCCGGGGTATATTTAACATGGTTTCTAGAACGATTTCTCTTCGGGGTGTTTTTCTTTTTTATCGTTATTTCGCTCCAAGATCCCTGGCCAGCTCAGGCTGTGTATTACACACGCTGCCCGTGCTGCTCCACCTCCTCTGGGGCGCCTCGACTCAGCCGAGGCTACGCTCCGGCCAATCGATGCCAGCATATTACACACCAGCGCCAGGTAAGGGAAAAAGGGAAGAAAAGCGTCTTTCCTTTCCAGCCATTAAATATAGATCAACGGAACAGCACATCGCAACCCCCCTTCCCCACCCGCTTCCGCCCGCTCCTCCGGCGCAGCATTTCGCAGACGGTGGCTTCAAAGGAAGGCACCCCCGCCCCCCCCCCCCCCGCGCGCATACACACACACCCTTGCACACACACACGCATTCAGCGCCGCCCGGAGCCTCGGGGGCCCGGCGATAGCAGCGGCGCCGGGGGGCAGCTGATCCCCGGCCCCCTCCCCTCCTCCTTCTCTTCCTGCCCCCCTCCCCGGCCCATGACTTCACCACCGTAACGAGTACATTAGTGCTGGGCGGCGGGAGCCGCGGCGCCGCCGATGCCCTACATAAGCCGACGAGCAACGCAGGGAGAAAGGGAGGGCAGCGGTGGGGGCAGCGGGAGGAAGGAGCCGGGGAACCAGCGCACTTTGTTACCTCTCCGCCGAAGGCGCACGAACCGCTCCCGGCGCCTAAACGCGGCCCCGCCGGCGCTCTCGCCGAGCGGAGCGGCGCGACAGTCCGCACGAGCAGAAATCACGCAAAGGGAGAGAAGGAGGAGGAGAAGGGAGGGGGGAGGAAGGGAGGGGGAAAAGAAACCTGGCACCATGACGGCCGCCGCCGTACTCACCGATCGGCGCCGATCCAGCCTCTTTCCTCCCAAGCATGTACAAAAACCCAGCAGCAAATCCTCAGCCCGGCGGGCAATGCGCGGGCGGCGGCCCGGGGCTTCACCGCAAGGTCCTGACCTTGCCCAGCTGCAGCATCCTCGGCTCC
Organism: Rhea pennata; assembly: GCF_028389875.1. Taxonomy (NCBI): domain Eukaryota; kingdom Metazoa; phylum Chordata; class Aves; order Rheiformes; family Rheidae; genus Rhea; species Rhea pennata. The sequence goes on from NC_084664.1 coordinate 78,026,875, forward strand.
CCCCGCCCGCCCGCCGCCCGCCCGCCGCCCGCCCCCCGCGCGGTGGGGCGCCGCTCCGCGCCCGGCGGGCTCCGCGCCCGGCGCCCCGCTCCTGGGGCGCCGGCGGCGGCCGGGGCCCGGGCGGGCTCGGCGGCGGCGCCTGGCGCAGCGGCCGCGGGATGCGGCCGGAGCAGAAACAGCCGCCGCCGCAGCATCTGCCGCCGCCGCGCTCCCGCCCCGCCGGCCCGCCCCGCCCCGCCGCTCCCGACCCCTCCCCGGCGGGAGCGCGCCCGCCGCCGCCGCCGCCGAGCAGCCCGCGCCGGGCGGGCGGCGGCCCCGCGCGCGCTCCCGCGCCTCCGCCCCGCCCCGCCCCGCGTGGGCCGCGGGGTCGCCCCCTCTCACCTCCTTGGTCGCGCGGTTCCGAGGATGCGAGGCAGAGAGGCGGCAGGAGCTCGCTGCCGCGCTCCTTCCGCCCTCAGGTTGCCTCGCCTCGCCCGCAAGGGCCCCCCGTGGGAAACCTGCCCAAGTCCCTCCACAAGCACGGGAGTAATGGAGCACGGAAGTCATATTAATCTATATGTACGCGTACACCTAACCCTTTGCTGAGAAACTCGCGTGAAACACAGTCGCAGCTCTCACCTGAAAGTTGCTATTCCATTGGTCCTCTCAACTTGCTTTGCGAGTTTTAGTATCTGAGAAAAACACCGATTCTTGTTGCCTTAGCAGCGATCCCTGCTACTTCGCAGCAAGCCGAGCCACCTGCGAGGCAGGCAGGACCCCACAGCGCCGGGCGGGCAGGGGCGGGCAGCGCCTGCAGCCGGGCAGCGCCGGCGCTCCTGCCCCGGCGCCCGCAGCTGCCCGGCGGCGAGGAAAGCTGCCGCGCTCCCGCGGGGAGCCGCCAAGTCTGTGGCGGTCCGAAATCATTCCCCAGTCGGCGGGATAAGTAGCAGCAGGCCCCTCATGAGGAGCTGGGAGGATGGATCTGCAGGCAGACCCAGCCGACGCGACGGCGAGCACCGCCGCGGCTAGGTTTCAGAGCGACTCACTGCTGCCACCTTTCGCCTGGCGAGTATCGTGCTGCCCCGAGCCCTCGGGGCGAGCAGCTCTGCACCGACGGTCGCGGCAAGAGTTGCTTTGACCCTTCATTTCGGGAGACGGTCGGAGACGTGCCAGTTCATCGTGTTAGTCATACTACTTCCAACGCCAGAAACGCTTATATTTTTAAGGTTTATTTTTTTCTGTGTATTATCTTTTTTCTTCTTTTTCTTTTTATATTTATTGTCCTTTCGGTTTTGTTGTTGTTTCATTCATATCTAACCTGCCTTTACCTTTGCTGTTTACCTGGGCAAGGATTAAATGCAGAATTTTGTGTGCACCACCTTGAAGCCAGCTTCTCCCTCAAATATCTCTAGTCTCGCAATAAGTACACTTGTTTCAGTACACTCAAAGACACACCACAGGAATAAAAGAGAAAATGAATATTCATAGGAGCCTACTTAAGCAATTCAGGAAGCCATAACACCAAATATTTGAACAAATCGGTAGTAATTAAGAGTTTCTCTGACTGAACTCTTTCCTAGTCTAGTGAAAGAAGAGAAGTTAAGTCAAGTCCACTATCTTTGCCCAGACACAGTAGTATCAGAGCTGCCCTGGCTGTCTGTGGCAGCTGTGAAGCTAGAGCGAATCTGCAGCTGGAAGTATAAAAATTGCCTTGATAGTACCTTAGCCCAATTTTTTGAAAGTCAGGGCCCTTTTTAGGGGGCTGGATGTCTAACTTGGCTCTTATTTCTTGTGCAAGTATTCAGACTTTGAGGGTATTGCAGAGTAAGGGGAGACTCAAGTTCTCAACATCTGCATTGAGAGGGAGAACTTATACATGTTAAATACAAGAACAAGCATTGGGTTATGATTCCCAGTCTGATATGGACATCTAATTCTGGACTGACAGTAGTGTATCACCCTTAGTAGATATCTAGAAATACAGTGTTACTGTTACAAGGCAAGATGTACTTGATACTAAAATTACTAGGTGTGATAGCATCATACAATCCACCTGGTGCAGTCTGACCTCTTCTTTTCAGAGCTGAAAGGTCTAAAAGGTTTTTCTGTCTGTCAGCTAAAGGAGAGGAGACAGAAGAGCAGTCTTTGTCCTCCTTTCCTCCTCACTGAAATACGACCAGCTGTTAGAGGCTTTTTGTGGCTCTAGGAACTGGATGCACCTGGCCTGCCTGTAGGATGGGCAGAGCAAACTGGTGAAGTCTACATCTAAGACACCCGATTCTCCCCCACTTTGTAAAAGTGTGGGGGGAGCTGCCCAGATACCCGTATCAATTTAAGAGTACTAGTCTGGAAATAGTTGGACTATGAGTTAAATAGAGTAGTAATAAATACAGGTGTACTGCAATGAAAGGTCTATATGGGAAGGGAGGGATGGAGGCAGAAGGGCTTGGGGGGGCACCTGGGAGGGGTCTGGAAATGTCTGTTTTTCTCTCACAAACTTTTCTCTTGCATGATAGGACATTCATTCAAAAGCAATGCAGGATTCACGGAACCTTTCCTTCTGCTGTTGTTTATCTGCCCTGGTTCTCCCTGCACCACTGCTTCAAATCTACTTCATCACCTGTGCTGTTTGGGGAGGTCAGTGAAGGGGCTAGACCTGGTCTCTGCTTATGAATGGGGAAAAGGAGTGGACATGCTGTTGCCATGGGGGAAGAGGAAGGGACAGCAGTGAAGGGTATGAAGGTAAAAAGTGGTAGGACCAGCTCTGGGAGGGTTGTCCTCTCTGCAGCAGCTTCTCACTGGAACAGGCAATCCCAACTTTCCCAGATGCGGGCAACCTGGTACCTTAGACTACTTGGGCTGTGCCTGGGAATGGCATAGCTAGCCCAAGCCTCAGTTAACTTCCTTGAGGGCTTTGTTTGTGAAAGAAGAACAAAATAAAAGGAAATGATGACTGAGGCAAATGTTTTCAAGAACAGGAGTCATAAAAAGCTCTTTGTTATTTATGTATGGCTGTATGATTTTCAAAGGCATTCAAGGCCTTAAGTTTCTATTTGTTTAAAATAATGACAAGCAAAACTTTCAGAGAATAAAAAATTAAATCAAGTTTAGTAATGTGAATAGACTTAAATATATTAGATTTATAATAGACTTTTTAGATAATTTCCTATCTGAACAGCCAAATATTTTTAAGATTTTTCTAATAATTTTCTTTAAAATTTTTGTACACATTCTTCCATGTTGTATCTTTACAGCCTAAATGGTTGTATTATGAAAAACAATAACAACTACAAATTGTTCCAGCTTTGGCTTAGAAGACGCCTGTTACTATAGCTACTTGACAGTGATTTTTTCTTTTCCTCTCTTCTGACTTTATTATGAGATGTTCCGTCTTCGGGTCAAGGAGGAAGATAGGAATAGAAGAAAACAGGGAAAAGTTCATTTTTCAGCAATTAGAGAAGCCATCTAGAATACGAGATACTGAGAGACAGGCTAATTGTGGCTGCATGTTCTGTCTCTACATAAAACATATTTAGTTTAGTCCTTCTCATAAATGGATTTCAGCATTTGTTTTTTGAAATCTTGGACAGAAAAGAAAGCATTTATTGCCCGGTTTTACTTGGTCACTCTTCACATCTAAAATGTTTAAAATCATGTTTAAAATTAAATGTATACTTTATTTGGAGATTGTCAGGATCATCTGTTCCAGTTAGGGTGCAGCCCTACCCTTCATCACACTGAAGGTGATGGGAATTGTGCATACCAAGAATGTAATTTTAGCAAAACTAGGCTCATAAAATGGATTAATGTTTCAGTCACTCTTTAACAAGTCTGGAATAAAATCAAGAAAACCTTTTTTGCCCTTTTCAATAAACTGGAAAATCAGCTAAGCATTTTTAATTTTTCAAGTTTATAACAATACTTCAAGGACTTTATAATAATTGTTTGATCACTTTCTAAGAATTATTTTTAGATGGAATTATTAAAATAAGTTAACGGTATCCATTGAAGTGAACATATTTCAGATAAGAAAAACCATGTGTCTTGAGGTATACATATGGTATCGAAGCTAAAGTAGGAATGAATTTAAACAGTTGATTCAACTTCCTTATTTCATCCTATTTAAATATGATATTATTAATAAGTCAACATTGGATTATAGCAGTATTATTTGTATTTCCCATTTTCCTAAATTGTTATGCAATATTATGTACACAAATGCTTAGTTAACAGCTAAGTATGCGTAAATCCTAGGATGAAGATAGCTTCCTATAAAACAAAGATAGAATGACAATAGAAGATCTGTGCTATTGCATTTGCATAAGCTTGTGTCCTCATCTCCTGGAAATATTTCTTTAGCCATAGTCTTTTAAAGGAAAATAAGGTATTTTCTATTCTGAAACACAGCTGGTTTTGACTCAGTCTGTTTATGAGTAAATTACTATTGAAGTGCTAAGCTTGACTGGCAACAGGAAGGTACAATTGAATTTGTAGTACCTGCAGATTTTGTAAATGAATCTGTATTTGCACTGGGAGAGTTAGATCGAATCACTGAGAAAAAGTCTCCATTCCCTAAGACCTGAATGGGATGTGGAGTTTTTTTCTGAAGCACTTGAAGAGGTGAACAGGGTGCAGAGATTGTTTCTTCTTCCCAGCTTCAACCCTACATAACAAAGTAGATTTAAAAATCATACTTCTTTTAAGTGTTCACAGTTAGTTGGCCAGTTGAAATGTCTTGGGTCCTGAGGGGTCCCTCCAGCCTTGCTGGCCCCTGTCCACCCCAGTCTTCTTCCACCCAAGTTAAAAAGGAGGTTGCTGTTATCGAGTCCTATCCCACACATGTACAGGCTATGGAGGCTAACTCAAAGAAAAAGCTGAATGTCCTAAATCAATTTCTAAGGCCTAATCCCACCAAAGAAAGTAATCTCAATCTATCTTTGTGTGACCCAGCCTTATGAGCAGTATGATATCAACCCAGATGAAAATTAACAGTCTGGCATTAACTGTTCAAAACACATTTATCCCTATTAGTGTCAATTGAAATGCCAAGCCGTTCTCTGGATGTATCCCTTAATACATTTAGAGCTGTAAAAGCATTTAGGATTAAGGTATAACACTTACAAAACTGTATCGTACCTTTTGGGTTCCTTTTCTTTTCCAGTGCTTCTTTATACTGGGAGCCTCTCAATGTCCCTGCTGAAAAAATTCTCCCCATGTGAAAGTTTCATCTAGCCTGACTCCAGGAAGGTTATCTGAGGCATCTGTCATAACAGCTCTCAGATGCCTGAGCCAGTCTAGACCACCGGAGGAGCCGTTATTTGCAAAGTCAAGTGTGTTCGGTTATAAACAAGATTAAAGGCTTGAAGGCTCAGGTGTGACAGCAAAATGATCAGCAAAGCAAGGACTGGACTATATGCTGTGCGAGTGGAAGAGTCTGTGTTATGAACAGGGTGAGAAAGATCAACTTGTCCTACTTTCCCTTTGTGTCTCTATTGCTAAACCTTTCTTTTTTCTTTTTCTTTTTTTCCCCAAACTTAATTCTTTTTTAGTATTTTGAAGAAAGCTAACTAGCCTTTTTTGGCAATTAGTCCTATAAAGCAGAGCCTAAATGCATTAATTACTACTGATAGAGAGATTTAGAAACTGAGGCTAATAAGAAAGAATGAGAGGAAAAAAGAAATAGCTTTATAATTTGAAAGAAGAGTTGTAATTCCTAGACATGCTGGAAGCAACTAGAAGAGAACAGCTGTTTATTTGATGCTTACTTAGTATATCCACTCTGGACTGTTTGAACTGTGATCCTTTCCTGTTTAGGGATAAAGAATTAAAGAAGTTATCCTACCTCTCAAGAAAGGCTGTGTTCTGAGTAGGTCCATCTCAGCAATGAAGACCATCCTGAAAAAGGCCAGATAGAAACCTTGCAATAGACTCAGAAAGTGATTCTGTTTGAATGACAGTTAGTGCAACATCATTATAGTGATTATTCTCTCATTTAATCCACTTACGCATGAGTTTTACTTAGTATTTTTCCACAGTATGGAAAAATGTCCATTTGAAAAAAAAAAAAAGTATATTTGGCATCTGTTTAGGCCTCAGTAAAGACTAAGATATTGGTTAGCCTGAAAAAGAAGTGAATGACTTGGCTTATATTGCAATTATGTAATACTGGCTCATTTTTTAATCTATTCTCTAGCATATTTAGTCACTGTAGTGGGAAAGATGAAGCTAAATTGACTTGGCTATTAACTCCATGAACAAGATGCTCCCAAATTCACACACTTCTGCTTTTCTCCATTCGTGGTTTTAGAAATAGTACACTCCTGGAGATTGTTGGTCTATTTTTCCAGTGCACAAGAATAGCTACACTAGCAACCTTTGTGAAAAGCCAGACCATTAATGTACCATGGGTGTACAATAACTATCAAGGACACCTTGCTACAATTTTACTGCTCCTCGTTAGCCTTACATTGCCTGCATATTAGTGATACAGGAGGACTCTTTTTAATATTCCTTGCATTCATACCTGGAGTCTCTCCAGTATGCTACTAGTGCATTCAAAGTGGTTTCTCTGCTAGTGGAACCAAAACTAAAATAACAGACTGGGAGACCTCATTTCCTCTCCATCCTCAGCTGAACCCTTCCAGACTTCACAGTCATGAGCAGATGCCTGATTTTGTTCCACTTGGATCTGACCATTCCCTCTGCCAGGCCCCAGAACTGCTCTGTCTCAGAAAAATGTTGGTATTTGCCAGGTCATCTGATTCATGGCACATAACCCACTTCTTGCTACAGGTTCTTCTGCAGAATTGGCTATCTCTAGTCCTGTATGTGGTTTGGGCTAAAGAGAGATGTGTTGGTTATCACCCCCTAGGATGTATAGTAATAATCTCTTGCTTTCATGAGCTAACTTGTTCAGCAAGAATAATTTTCAGCAAAGAAGGAGTGGCAGTTGCTGCAGTTTAAATGACCATTCACCTAACTGTAGAATGGAGATGTGTGCCATGGGCACAATGAAGAAAGTTTTCAGCATCATGGGATGGGAAATCAGATTTTCACCTTGAGGCTGCAAGAATGGAAATAATAAAACATTGAGTGAAACCACCTTTAAAAAATTCTGAGTTATCTAGGTTGGTACCTTTATCACTTGCTTGATGTCGCTATCAGTCTATGTCTTTTATTTTATTTATCTCTTCTATTTTCAGAACTATATGATAGTCTTTAACACTGTTTTAAATACATCAATAAAATGTAGAGCACATAGGCCAAGATTTGTTTTTCCTCATTTCCTGATATTTTTCTACTCTCCAGTTTCAGTGTAACAGATGCTAAAGGGAACCACGAATTTCTTACCCTATGCTTTTTCAGCAGAAAAAAAAAGTAACTACCTATTTTTGGCTAATCCTGTTATTTAAGTCTCTGTATTACAGCGTACCTGACCTCTTCGTGTTATTTATAACTTCTTGGAAAAGAATAAGATACATTTTATCAGCACCAGCTGCCTAAATGAAAAAGGAAACAACTGAATTTAGTATGCCATTACCTTTCATGCAAGAAGGAGAAAAAAGAGGGAAGTAATAAAATGTTAAATAACAAAGTAATAGGAGGGAAGTAATAAGATGTTTCTTAATTCTGATGTAAAGATTTTCATTTTTTTTATCAATGCCTTATTAAAAATATTTATATTAAGCTCTTTTAGCCCATGTCTTTGGCTGGATTTTGGAACTCCTCAGTCTTCTGAGGACAAGAGGCAATGGGCAGAAATTGAAGCACAGGAAGTTCCATCTGAACACGAGGGGGAGTTTCTTAACTGTGAGAGTGACAGAGCACTGGAACAGGTTGCCCAGAGAGGTTGTGGAGTCTCCTTCTCTGGAGATCTTCAAGGCCTGCCTGGATGCAACCCTGTCATACATGCTGTAGGTGACGCTGCTTGAGCAGGGAGGTTGGATTAGATGATCTCCAGAGATCCCTTCCAACCTTACTGATTCTATGATTCCATGATTCTACTGTGGCCATACACTACCACTGTAGATATTCAAAAGTAGCATAACTAATCCCAGAATCAGCCTCTCTGGAGAGAGGTTAAAAGTGTGCTGTAGCAGCTCCAATGAACTAAACAAGGATACTCTCAAAGTGGCAAGACCTTTTAACTCCCTTGCAAAAATTCTTTGATGTTACTTACATCAACCATGTCCCTGAAATAAGTTATCACTGCCATGTATGAGTTTGAATGGCAAATCTTTGTCTCCCTCACTTTAGGATATTAATTTAAAACATTATATTTGATTCAGTAATCTTTGGTTATATTTTAGGGTTATATTTTTGGTCATATTTTGTGATACTTGGCAGATTTTTTCAGCTGGTGTAAAGCAGCAAAAGAATAGTGCTATGCTTCTGTAAATTAAAATATCCTTGCAGAGACACCTTGGAAAGTAACTATCCTTCTCTGGATTCTTTTTTTTCCTTTTAATTTTTCCAGTGAGAGACTGATGAGATAGTTCCTCATTCAAACTAATACTGCATCAATCAATTGTATGGCACAGAATAGCTTCTAATCTTCATAACCTTAGTATAAAGCTTAAGTTTAGAATGGACATTCGCTATGTAGCACTAGCTCTCCATATCTCACAAAAAAACCTTGGTCTTGTTAAGTCGTAAGACCATAATTGGTGGGAGGAGAATTTCATCTTGCTGTCGTAACATTTTAATAGTCCATAGTGGCTAAAAAAGAAACAGTATTGAAAAGCTATGGTTTTAGTCATTGTGCATACAGCTAAAATGAAAGAAGAGTGCCTCTTTAAAGAAGCACTGTATGCTTATAAGAATTAAAAATGACAAGCATTAATTTGAAAAATATGTAAATTTTATCTTTCACTTATGTTTCATGCATATAAGTAATGGTCACTGTATTACAATGAAGAAAGAATACTTAGATATGTAAAGGAGAATTCGTCAGACATTGTTTAGTGATTTGTTCTTTTCATATAATATTTCACTAATTATTACAAGAAATGTGATGTGGAACTTTAACATATCTGATAACAGTCTCAACACTATCATAGTGGTAGATAAAACAGACCATTAGTATTTTCCTCTTAATATATATGACACAGTCGTTACAACAGGTGATTGAATCACAGAATGGTTGGGGTTGGAAGGGACCTCTGGAGACAGTCTGGTCCAGTGGGGACACCCCACTCAAGCAGGATCACCTAGAGTGGGCTGTCCAAGACCATGTCCAGACAGCTTTTGAGTATCTCCAAAGATGGAGATTCCACAACCTCTCTGGACAACCTTTTCTAGTGCTTGATCACTCTCAGAGTGAAGAAATGTTTTGATATGATTAAATGAATTTTCCTGTATTTCAATTTGTGCCCATCGCTTCTTGTTCTGTTACTGGATACCACTGAGAAGAGTCTGGTCCCATCTTCTTTGTACTCTCCTGTCAGTATTATTCTTCCTCCTGGGTCAAGAGCTTCCCTTTGGCTCTTCCCTTGAACTTCCTGTAATAAGTTTCACCTACTCTCATAAGCCCTTTAAAAGCTCTCAGAATAAGTTAGCTCTTTCCCATGGGATCCATGATACTCTCCCTACCCTCACCTCCCACCCCAAACCATTCTTTTGTATGGTATTTTGCACAGAACTAGTATTCAGCAAAAAACTGAAAGCCAGAATTTTTTAGCTGGAACACTCCACATTTCTGAGTCTCTTCTCTAACTGTTTCTTGGCAATTTCACTGCTGTAGTGCCTTATGTGAAAAGAAGATTCACACAAGACTTCATTTCACATGATGTACTTCAGCTGCGAAACTGAAATTATTGAAAAGCTCAGATTTCAGTAACTTTTTTTTTCTCCTAAAGAAAGAAGATACTTGATGAACCATTTTATGGGTGGAAAATACCAAACCATTTTGTCATAGTTTTGATTCAAAAATTTTGACCTGCTGTAGAAAGCCAGTTCTTTATCTGTTGAGATTTTCTGTAGACATCTCCCACCTCCCAGAGATGGAAACTGTCACCTAACCCTTCGCTAATAGTATGGCCATAGTACTTTGTGTCTTCATGTGACACAAACCAGAGCTGTTGCCTCATTTTAAGTCAGTCAGAATTTTGAATGAACTACAGATTTGGAGGACTTCTTAGATCTAGAGCTCCATGTAGAAAAAGAGTGGGGAGGTAGGATTTAAAGCCTTTTTGTCCTTTCCAACAATTACATCAGAAAAGCAGGAACTTTCCTAGTTAGAGGAAAAGACATCTTCTAAGAAATTCATAATTTTGTTCATCATAGATTCCTAAGAGTTCATACATTAAGATAACTAATTTTTAATATTCATAAAGACCCTTTTCTACATGTTGAGAGAGGTGGACAGTCAGTCTAAAGGTCTAGATAGCCATTGGGTCTAATGCAGCTCCACACTGGAAAAAAGCAGAGAAGGGAATATCGCTTCTGGAGGCAAGATTTTAAAGGGTACCTCTTGCTCAGGTTCAAAATCCTAATAAACAAGTATTATTGTCTAGGTAAGTAATGTTTCCTAACATTGCTTTTCTGCAGAGTAAATCCCATCCTTTTCCAAATGTACATAAATGAAAGCAAATATCCCGAACGAGATTGTATTTTCCCTAAAATATTCAGTGATTATGGTTATTTGATATTAACTCTTCTCTTGTTTCTTAGTATGTGGAGAACAGGTTATAACAGTTGCACATCATGGTCACATGGTTGGCTTAGATGTATTCTATCTTTCAAAAATGATACCATGAGAGTCCTCTCTTAATAGTTACACTGTAGGTCTCTTCGCATAGGACTGAGTACTAGCACCTTGCTTTTCACCTTTCTGTTGCGCAGTTCACTACTCCTTGTTAAATGTATGGCGCTGCATTTCTCACTGCTGAATTTCTTGTTTTGTCAGATTATTTCTACAATTTATCAAAGTAATTTTGAATTCTAAGGTTATGTTTTAACATACTTGCAGCCTCATCTGGTTTTCTATCATCTGTGCATGTATAAGCTTGCTTTTTACTTCAATATCAAATTCATGAATGACAACATTTAAGTGAAAATGGATTCAGAACAGACCTCTTCTATTATGGGTGGTGAATCATTGATAGCTACTTCTGATTATGGTTTTCCAACAAGATTTACACTCATGTTGTAATAGATTTTATCTAGACCATGTCTCCCTAACATCCTTATCGGAGTATCGTACAGGACATCATTAGAAGTCTTATTAGTGTCATGATATGAAATATATTTCTACTGTTTCTGTATTTTTGTTTTATCTGCAAATCTCATTATCCCAATGTAGAATAAAATTTAATTGATTTCACACTTTTTTATAAATCCATATGAGCTGCTCTTAATTTTGTATCTTTCAGTATCTTTACTACTTGCAAATAGTTTATTTATTTGTATTAAGATGTTCTCAGGGTTCACAATGAATCTGAATAGTTTGTAAAATCCACATGAAATCCTCCAGTTTTCTTCTTTTTATTCATTTTTAAGAATAGCCTGCTTTGGGGCTGTCTCTTGTCTCTGTGAATTTTCAAGGATAACTGCTAGTGACTGTGTTTATTTCAGCCGGTTCCATAAATATTTTAGAATAAAAGTTATCGGGGCCAGCTGATCTCAAAACAATTATCTTACCTGAATATATTCATATGTGTTTTCTCCTTGCTCACAGCTGAGATCTTATCCCACCATTGTGGAGTAATCAATTGCACTAGCTAAATGCTCACAGCTGAGGGTTTGTGGAAAGTATGATTCAAAAAGGCAATAAATACATGGGTTTTCTTAGCTGTTTGTAGGGTTTTTTTTTTCTGTTGTTGTTTTTTTTTGTTTTGTTTTGTTTTGTTTTTTGGGTTGGGTAATGAGCTACTGTTTTTCTTACTCTTCTGCTAACATCCTCTGAATTTCTTGTCCTGATATGTCTTGTTAGGTTTATGAGATTTTATGTCATGGTCTTTTGTTTCCACATGCTTGCCTGGGTTATTCTGTACCTAACCTTAGCAATCTGATTTAATCTTTACTTCCTGAATTCCTTTTTTGCTTGAAGTAACTGAAAAATTTGTTAGTTAACTCAATCTCTTCTTATCCTTCCACTTCACTGCAATATATTATTGTGTGAAAATATGACTTTGGCTTAAATGACATGTAGAACATGAAACTCTATCAGAGTAGGCCTAAACGAAACTAGATGAGCTGAATAGAATTTTAACAGATGAAGATACATACCTAAAAAAATACAGAGAATTAGCTTTTTTAAAAACCTGTTGTACATCTCATTTACATAACATGTAGATTCACTAGAACTGTTAGTGTTTATCAGTTAAATGTTCTTATATCTACATTATTCTAATATAGCAGCATATGTAACAAACTTGTTGAGTAGAGCGTTAAGACCTTTTTGTCTCTCACTTGCTTTTATAAAGTCTGTTTTACTATACCCACAGCTAGGTCATTAATTGTTTTGCAAACAGTGCTAATACTAGTCAATTATATTAGCATTTGTCAAGAACTAAAAATGTCTTACAGATTAGCAATCGAGGCACTACATGAGCAGAAAGCTATGGATATGAACAGTGCTAATGCTTCCATTTAAAAGTATTCCTTACTGTTTTTATTTTGATTGCTTAGACACACATGCTCACAAAGTGGAAGCATCAGCTCACTGTGGTTAGAGTGTTGACTCAGTCTAGCAACTGATAAATGTATGGCTGATCCGTGGTTTCCCTGGTAAAAGCTGTCACTATGGCCTGTGAGAATCATTATAATGAACATTTCAGAATTCAGTATTGCTGGATAAAGGTTGGTCCCCTTATACTGAAAGCATTAAATTGTCTCACTGTTTATATAATAAGTGACATTGGGCAAGGCTTGATCCTTTGTAATTAATAATCTTTTATATTAATCCGGGAAAAAGATGACTTTTCCCCTCCATGAAAATTTCATCTTACAAAAAATGTGCAAGGAAAATAAAAGATCTTGAATTCATACTGTCATGCATGCAAACAGTGAGCAGTGAAGGAATGCTTTTATCACATGTTTCAAACTGTGAAATACTGCAATATTTTATCTGAGATTAAAGGCTTTCAGGGTTCAACTGTCTTCCTTTTCCTCTTCTATAGTTTGGTCAGAAGAGAGAACTCATCAAACCTACATGTCTTGAGATCCACAAAGAGTATCTACAATAGCAGTGTAACATTTGCTTGCAGCCAGCAATTTTTTACAGTATCTTTAGTTTCAGTATCTTCTACAGCAGTATTTTTCTGTGAGATTCACCTCCAATATGTCTAGTTTAGAGTTATTTTTTGTGCAGAGAAATTGCTTGTCATTTCAGGAGAATGTGCTGTTGCACAAGGCAGCTGTCTATCAAACTCCAGACAGTATTTCTGTCAAGCTTTCTCTATGCTGGGAAGAATGAAAGGAACCAATATATTACTGAGGTTTGAGTATGTATTTCTAGTGTTTCTTACTCAGGCACTCAAACAATATATTGGGAAAACTAGGGTAACACTCAAGAATGGAATTAGTTTCGAAGTCCCAGGTTAATCTGACCTTTTGGGAAGAAGGAAAGAAGGAAAAAGGAAACATAATAATGTTCGAGCTTGAGAAATCACTGCGAGAACCTCAGCTAAGAGGTTCTTTGTATTTTGGGTTATTACCTGTCTTATCTTAAATACTCAGTGTCCTGCTTTTGGAGAATGTACCGAAGGTGGTGCTCTAGGCTGCTGCTGTTAGTGGCTACATTGCCTGTCCTGGTTCTTGCTGTTATATTGGAGCTGATAGAGAGGATCCACCTCTCCATCGCTGGGCACAGGAAAAAGATGAGCTGTAAGAAACATAGAAATTACCCACTGACATAGTAACAGATGTGTGTGTGAGAAATCTCCTCTATCTACTGGTGATGAGGGTCTCTTAAACCATGGATGCCAAAAATGTTGCTCCCTTTCCACAAAAACATGCATGCACACACATGGATGCATATATCCAGTGCACTAGGAAGGAAGAAGATGGGAAACATGTTTTGTTTGTTGTGGAGGGCTACGTACTCTTATTATTTCAGTGACAAGGCAGGGTCCTGGAGATCCCTCCACTGCATACCTGTATGACATGGGAAGGAGGGAGGACAGCTCTAAAAATAAACTTCCTTTAGACACATGAAAGGAGGTTCTGAGCTCTCCCTTGAAGATCCTGGAAAGTACATTTCTTCTTTTGGAGCCTGAGCAGCCCAGTCTCATCCTGTAGTAGACAGAGACAGTGTAGCTAGAGAGAAAATCAGGAAGCAGTGTGACCAGCAGGGCTCAAAGGAGGGGATAGAGCATACCAAAAATGACCTGGGACTATCCAGCAGATTAAAGACTAGGGCAGTGATCCTCACTTATCAGAGGCCAAGACAGCCCGTGTGGTATGGATGCTTTGTAAAGCAGAGCAAAGATATAACCAGAAAACAGTAAGTGAGCTAGGACTGGGCAGCAGAGTGTCTGAGATGGAAATATGGGCCATATGTGTTGGATAAAGCGAAGCTGTGGGGATTATGCAGCCTACACAACAGCGATTATCACCTCTGCTGCATGAGCCTTTTTCCACTCTTTGTTTGATTTCCGATGTCTTGGCAGTACATGCTTCCAACAGCGTCAGACCAGAGATTCTTATGTTGTAAGTTACAGATAGGTATTATTTTGGACACCATTTGGCAGCTCCTAGAAAACAAATACAGGTTTTAAATGTAGACCCAAAATGAAGCAAGTATTATTTTCAAAGGGAAAAATGCTGACATGTTTTTCATTTTATATTTGAAAACCCTCTTATCAGAATGTGACAGAGATTAATTTTCCTAACATTTATGCATATAACACAAAGAGACTATAAAAAATTAGGAAAGGTAAAAACAATCATAGATTGTTAGATAGACCATATGGTGAGGGCAGACCTTGAGGAACAATAAAGTCATCATCTTTTGGCCTTTAACGCTCATTTGTTTTCCTATTAGTTTGTAATAGGCCCTGTGGCAACGTTATAAATCTTCTCAGTGTGTAATAACTCTTATTACTTCTTTTCTTGCAATTACAAAAGGTGTTTTATGTTTATCAGCCATTCCAGACAACATAGGAGAGAAATCCTATCTAATATGTATCTAGAGTAGTAAAAAGATTGAATGTATCAGGATCTCATATACTGTGATACATAAAATCAAACATTAATAAAGACTTTTGACAATCTCCATCTGCTTGATCTTCACACTTCCTCCTCTGCTTTTTTTTTTAAGAGATAAAATCTTGAAATATTTCAGCATTTCCTCTACCTCATCTAGTCTGCCAACTTTTTGTGTAGATCAGAAAATCTCAATTTATGAGTCATTTAATCCTATGACCAGAACAGAGAGTAGTGTTTCTCACTGGGGTCATGGGTGTTACTTTTGTGGCTCTGGAAAACACATAAAAAAGTTTTTGGAATACATCTGAATCTGTAGAGGAGTTACTGCAGAGAGTTGACTGTAGGGTCATGGAAAGCTGTGGAAGGTGTGATTACATGTACTGAGATGTAGGTGGAAAAAAAGATTGAGAAGCTCTTGAATAGAATATCCAGTTATAGGTCTCCATTTATGCTGAAAATAGAATTATCTATTTTGCTGTTACAAGTATAAAATATCAGCAGTTTTTCATCATGTAGTTTGTTAGATGTCCATCCAGGCAGTTAAAGTATAGGAATTGTAGAACTTGTTCACAAAAATCCTCTCTCTACAATTGTGACTTTCTCTAACATAAATTAGACCATAATTTTTAAAGGTAAGCAACTAAATTCATATTTATGTCTCTACATATTTAGACTCCTGACTTATGAACCACATTTTCTAATTATACCATCCCACAGTTCAAAACTAAAACCAGAATTTCCCAGGTGAAAAAAAGGGAAAATAGGATGTACAAATCTATAGCCTGAAAATTATCAACTTTTCCTCTAGTTCCAGTTCTTGGTTGTTTTCCACACATTATTTACTAATGTCCTATAAGCCTAGGCATTAAACTCTTTGAGTTTAACACAGAAGAATTAAATTAAGATTTGTATTGGGGAAAAAAAATCTATATATTTTGGTATGTGAGGAAAAGGCATTGCAATTAAAGACAATCATTTTCATATAAAACTGTGAAACCCTTAAAGAAATTCAAACCTTGTCTTGTGTTAGTTCTCTTTCATATAAGTAATAATTTTTTTTCATTTGCTAAAAATGATGTTGAACTTATATTTTGAAAGGAAAAAAAAAAAGATAATCTGAACAAGTTCCCATTTTATGAATGTCAATTTAGCAGTATTATGAACTGCTTTAGCCTAGGTCAAATGTTTATTCTTCATGAAAGAGTACTCTTATCTCCTACAGAGAGAAACGAATTTCCTAACTTATTAAATTCTACTGCATTTTTATAACTGATATCATACATTTAACAAAGGAAGTTTTCTTATTAATTTTAATTTTTAGCAGATTTTAATTCTGAAATAGTTTATCAAGTGGAAATGTGTTTTAATAATATAATTTCATAGCACTGTTATTAGTATTCATATGATAGAGATCTCCAAATAGCTTTAAGGAGGTTTTCAAGAGCTAATTGGACAAAACCCAAAGCAGACTGGTCTGTATTTACTTTTGAGCCTGCTTTAAGAAGGAGATTAAACTGGATAGTCTCTTGAGATCCCTTCCAAACTGATTGAGGCTATGACTCCATGACCTTCAATCTGATTTTTAAAAATTTTGTTTACAAACAAAAATCTAAACAGAAGTATGATAAACTATTCTATCACTTGTGGATCAAAAGTCATTTTAGGAGCCTTTAGCGTTGCCTACTTTTGACATATCAGCCTCGTCGAAATGAGGCTTCAGGGCTAGAAGTGGCATATGGGATGTTCCTGGCTGACTGCTGCTGCCATGGAGAACATTGGGTAACAATTTTTCAAGAATTCAGTGCAATTTAAAAGTCCAAATTTCTCCTTTTTGTTTGATCTCTCCTTCCTCTACACAGCAGTCTTTCTCTCTCTTTTATGTGCTCCTCTACAATTTCTTTTTTTCTCATGCTATGGATTGCTTCCATGTATTTTGCTAGGTCAAATTTCATTTCCATGTTCTTCTAGTTTCTGCTCATTTAAGTTCTTTTATTTTTCAGTGACTGGAAAAATTGGACAATTAAAAAAAATTATATTTTGATTCTTAATCTGCATGACTTTTCACATATCTTTTAGGACAAAAAAATTTCAAGAAAATGATAATAACAAAAAGGTGTTTGAAACCTCTATTTTCTGTCTGGACAGCCCCTCCTGTGTTCTCCTAGTCTAGATAAAAAATGTAGTTCTGATAAAGATGTTTCTTCTTTTTATTTATAGTTTTGATTACCATGTTAAAAACACAGAATCCTATAGAAATAAGAATGCTCATATGCAAGGGTGTTTCTTGAGGAAATGTGCTAACCCATCGTGTTGTATTTTGCTATTGAAACTACCATCCTTCTTCCATGTATACATTGGGGATTATTAAACTGCACTTTTTTCTTGATGAATAATTAATCTGTGCCAGCACCTTCACCAAGCCATAGGGAATTCTCATGGCAACAGTCATTTCCCCAAAAGAAAAACAAGCCACAGGAGCACTTTACTCTCCCCACTGCTTTTGTACATCATCCACCTGGATGTTTCTTGCCAATGAACAGAGGTAAAGAAAGACTTTATGTTGTTAAAGCACCTCTCCAGTGAAAGGAAGTGCATGGGACTCATGGGATCATCATCACTGGACATGCATGGGACCATCCTTGACATTTCTACCATCATGCTTTAGTACAGGGCTCATAAAGTCCATAAGTGGACTTTACTTGCACAATCCACTCGTTATTGATATTTATTTTCTTCTTATCTCTGGAGATCTCAAATCTCATGACTATAAGAATGCCTCATATCCCCAGCCCTCCTTCCAGGCCTTTCCCATCAGATGGTGCAGGATAACTCTGGTTGTTTTCCTTAGCCTCCTTCAGACTTAACAAAGAGTCTGTCCAATGCTTTCCTACCATTTCCTCATAATCCCTAATCCCAGTATTTATTAGAAGATCTCATTTATATCATCAGTTCCCAAGTGCTTAGAATATGCATAAGAATGGTCTGTGTACTAAGTATACAAGTACTCCAGATTTATCTGAAATTCTTCACAAACTAATAGCATAAACAGATGTTTGTGTGTGTGTATGTGTACTCATACATATGGACTCATACATATGTCTATGTATTGTAGGTGTAAACCATTCTTAAAGGAACAGGGATATTTTAAAGTTCTTGAAATGGGAGAAAATGGAAATATCAACAGCTTTCATGAGGGAAAATTAAAAAGTAAATTTATTTATGAATGCTATATTTTGGGTAGAAACCTACACTTACCTAGCTAATTATCTGCAACAAGGCAATTCCTCTCCTACTAACTGCAAAGCTCACCTTTTTTTTTCCCTTCCTCTTCCTCTGCCTCTGTCTCTTCTCTTCCTTAAAACAAACAAACAAACAAACAAACCCCACAAAGACTAAGAACAAAACCAATACCTACCACCAGTAGAATTTTTCTACGTTCCTATCCCAGACTAAGATTACCTTTGTAGCAACTTTCTAATAGTAGAGTTTGAACTGTGTTGTCAACATTGCATAAATCCCTTCTTTGTTGAACAATTGTTTGACACCATCTTTTTGGAACCATGGCATTTTATTTTGTCCATTGTAACCTTCATTTTAGCCAGAGGATAAATGGCTGAGGAATCCTACAACCCTATGTATGAATCGGTGTATTCCTGTAGCTCCATGATGAGAGTGCACTGCTGAATCTAAGACCAGAATTCATGTGGAAAATCAATATGCTGTTTCATTTGAACTGAAATATCACCTTAGCTTCCGTTTATATAAACCTCAACACTCTTTGGAGATTACTTTGCATAACCTTTATTTCAGGACTAATGAAAAATTAATTCAAATTTGGCTAAGCATTGTTAGGAATCAAAAATGGTTGAAGAATTTTATAAATAGATGATAAATGACAATAAACTTAAGATATGAGAGTGGTTGGTAGTACTGCAGAGAATGATTTTGCTTATTTTCATTTTACTTAAGTAATTTATCTCCAATAGCTTGCAAATATGAGGTACAGAAGAACAACAGGTTAAAAATAAACTCTGATCTAACATAAAGCACTTCATTGGGAGCTTGTATTTTATAGCTTAGTTCTTACAGTTAAGGAATGTTCTACATTTTGAACATTACAGACTGAAGAAAAAATGTCAAATCAGTTTGGTTAAGCAACAGTCACAATGATTTGGAAAAAAAAATAAAGACCAGTGAGTACTTACATTCTATAACAGATACAGTTTCAGGAATACAAAAACAAATCACCTCCTAACGTGAGTACTAGAATACAAATTATTGTCAACTAAATGCATCGCAGTGTCAGCTGGTAAGGAGATATTATGTATTTAGTTTGTTGAAGGTCCAATAATCAGTAAATATGGATAATGTTTCACTGTGATGAGTGAAAGCAACTGAACCCTATTCAACAGTAAAAAAAAAGTATCGTAAGCAGATATGTTTATTTAAATCCATATTAATACAAGATTTAAATACTTACACCCTTTCTAAGAGGATACAAGTAGTGTATTAATAAAATAAACAGCACAAATATTATATTAATATAAACTGATATATAATATTAAACTGCTTGATGGAAAAAAAGCTTGATATTAACCCAGTGATGCATTTAACTCAAAACTCTTAAACTATATCTCTTATAATGCAAATACTTCAATCATATGTATTGTGATTAATTTCATCCAAGATTAAAACATAAGAATAAATGATTGAATGAGGCAATAAAAGAAGCTGCGGCAAGAAATAGCATTAAGAGCTTGCCCTAGGAAGTGCATGATAATGCAATAGGAAGATGAAATAATCTGCATCTTGCATTCAGTGGACAGTGAGGAACTTTCTGAGGAACAGAAATTTGTAAATTATTCATGGAGAAATTACCTAAGCATTAGCAAGGTCATACAGTTTCAGAATAATTTCCCTTTGGGTTGTGTTTGTGCTGGAATCCCACTACATATGAAAGGAAGAGTTTTTTTTTTTTTTTTTTTTTTTTTTTTTTACATTATTGTTACCTTTTATACTTTAAAAAATGAAAAGCAGCACAATCAGTAAGAGCCTCACTATTTTGTGCTACTCATGTAAAGGTTGAATGCATAGTGCTCCTACCCCACATTTAAAAGATATTTAGGATAACAAAGGGATGTGTAAGGAATACTTATATTTCAGTTATATTCTCTGTCAGGGGGGAGCAGAGTGTCTGTGGTTCACTGACTCGCAGCAAAATATGGTTATTCTGAGCAATATTCATCAGTCATCAACATCTTGGTGAGGAAACAAAGGCAAAAACTTTTCCAGAATGAACAAAAGTGGGTTGAGAACAGCTACTGCAGTGTGAACAGAGTCTTTGGTCTCTGCATGGTGATATGATATCCTCTTCTTTCTTGGGCAAGACTGATGGCTTCTCAGACCCTCTGACACAGCCTATGAAGGGTGGTTTATTCAGTGGCAGATCTGCAGTCACACTGGATGACTCAGTTGTACCTGAGCTTCCATACAACTACCTTTTATTATCAAAGGAAAATTGTCCTAGTGGATTGGCAATATTAGTATGACTCTTTCATTATAATAGAGTGACAGATGGTAAATAGGGTTTAGGTAGAGACACCCCAGCTTACTTAGCCCATTTCACAGAAACTAGGAAAGATGTGTTAAAATAAGAAATAATTGTTACAAAAAGAAAAAAGAATCAAAGTGTAAAAAAATGATATTTCAAAACTATGGTCAAAAAGCATCAAACACCTTTTCAGGTAAGTAACTAATATTTAAAATCTAATATGTTTTCACTGTATCATTCTTGAGCAAGGAAGAGAATAATTATTTGGTTGTTCAGTCCCTAGCTTTAAAAAATGGTTATTTTTTCCCTGTTTTTTCTTTTTTTAAGAAAACAAA
Source organism: Rhea pennata (assembly GCF_028389875.1). Lineage (NCBI taxonomy): Eukaryota > Metazoa > Chordata > Aves > Rheiformes > Rheidae > Rhea > Rhea pennata. Next base: position 78,047,890 of record NC_084664.1, read on the forward strand.
CATGAATAGGAAAAAAGTGAAAGTTGGTAATGGTAGGAGAAATACAATTATTTGCGTGCTTTTTAGCATCACAGTCGATTCTGTCACCAAACTTCTTCCTCTGGATCCCAGAAGATAACGGAGGAGAAGGAAAGTCTCACATTAATCAGGAGGGGATCTTTGCTAGTGATATGATGAGCTAATCAGACAGCACCCTTAGGGTGCAGGGACCACAGTAACAAATGAAGGCCAGAGTCTGTGGAGTGACACAAATCATTATTGGTCTTTCTGCTGTCTGGATTCTACAGCTATCTGCTCCTCTCAAACTGTCTTTTAAGAGACCTTCCCCCCCCCCCCCCAAAAAAAAAGAGTGATGTGGATAGGTATTGACCCAGTTTCTAACCCAGCAGTTTTGTTCATTCATTTCTTCTCTGCTTTTGTTTACCAAATATGACTTCAGTGCAGTGCTCTTACAGTATCAGTGGGCTGATATTATTTGTTCCTCGGCCTCCTCTCTTTCTTTTGTGCTTTTTCCATCAGTATTTATTATTACCAGTTATTGGAACATTTTATAAACTTTCATTGACTTTGCAGCACTTGAGCTCACAACTGGGATAGACCTCATAAGCCTCAGTTATTACAGTCGTCAGAAATAGATCTGTTATTTTCTCAGTGTAAAGCTGATCCAATACTACAGTTAACAAAATTGAAAAAAATGAAAGCACTTGCTACTACATTGCTAGGCTTGACATTTCTAAACAATCTTAGAGTTTCCCTTGTCATTTCCACTGTTGCTCAAAGGCCCAGACTCTAGGAAACCTAGTCAGGAAATTGCTTCGTTACTCAGGAGGAGGGAAATACTGCACAGGGTGAAGAAGAGTCAAATCTGGCCCAGAAGGAGCTTCTCATTAAAAGCAAAGATGGTTGATTATCTTTTGTATTATTATTGAATAAATACAAAACTTAATTTTTTTATTTCATGAACTTAAACTGCCATGTTTCTTGATGACTAAACCCTTGAGTCATAAATACTACTTCAACAAAACTCTAAAGTAGTACCTGACACTGTAAATTTGTTAGGACTTCACCACATAAAGGCATTATCACCTTTTGAAATATAACTAATTCATTATCTTACTCTGCTTGTTCTTTAGATCTAAAATTCATGTTTTCTAACAAGTTACTTGCTTATGAAGAGAGCACCAGAGCATAAACAAGTTGTTTAAAAAAGTTTATTGTAGATTGTGTGGGAATTAGTCTGGGTACAAAAGAGAACAGCTATTATTTCTTTTGGGCTTGATTCTGAGATCTATACAGGCCAAAAAAGTCAGTTTGAAAACTCAGCAAGAGTCTTGTCTAAGAACTGCACTGTTAAGCCCATAGCTGCTGTTAATTGAATCAGATGACTGATTCTGAGGTGTATTGACTGACTGACAAGAGATAAGCAGATTTAAAGAGCAGCTGGTTTTGTGGACTCTATCATATGCAAGTCTTCATCCCACTCCAGCTGAAACTTCTCATATTTCCCCTTTTCACTGCTGATCAGAAACTGAAATCAATGGCCATCTCTGGTTTGACTTGGCTAATTCCCAAGACAGAGAAGAACAAGCCTTTTGGCTCCCTGAGGAGCAAGTCTTGCTGTACTGGAGAAGTGAGGCAAGCAGAAGATGGAGTGGCAAAGAAAAAGAGAAAGAAGACTCTTTCCAGCAGAAGATAGTAAGAAAAAAATGGAGGCTGCCTGAGGGCAGGAATCCAAAAAAAGATTGTGAATGATATCAAGGGGATCATAAGAGAAGACTGAAAATGGAATACTCAGCAAATATAAGGGACTTTGAAAATCTTACAAATATCACAAATCTATTTTAAGTCTATGCTTCTGGGGACTGCTGTGAAAGAACTGACAGTTGCAGAGCCAAAGCAGAAGCAGAGAATGGAAAAATTAAGTGCTTGCCAGACAGAATATGAAATGTGGAAAAAAGGCAAAGGAAAAAAAATTCTGATGGGAATGAATAAGAATCTATTAATTGTTATGAGTGAAGATAAATTTTCCCACAAAATGGCTCAAACACAACTGAGATAGGCATTAAAAGAAGTAGAGGTCCTGCATTAAAGTATTGGTCAAATTAATTTTGGTGAAGGATTGCAAAAAATCAATACTACTGCAACAACATTTAAAATATTTGGTAGACTCCAAGAATTTTAAATCTCTGTTTCCTCATATTATAAGTACTACTGATATTTATATTTGTGTACTTATAAGATCTTTAATTTCCTAGGCATGGGTGACAGAAAAATTAGTAGTAAGAATAGCATAGCCAGATATTAGGATAAAGATTTTGTCATTAAAGAGTGATACATCAACAAGAAATAAAGCTATTCTAGAAATCTAATGAGTACACAATCAAATAATTGTGAGCTGGTTCAGCTGAAATTAAAAGGAAGGATGAACAAGCAAGCTGCTAAGTAACGTTTTTTATTCTGAAAGGATGTATTTGGGGTATATAAAGGAATTTAGAGAGGTTAAACTGAAAAGATTCATATATTGAAGGCTCTATAATCATGTGAAAGAAATACAGACTACTGTGAATTTGCTACCAAGCACAGGGAAAAGCTCTGCAGGAGAGAGTTGTATATTCAGTTGGGTGACTGGACAGCTCAGACAGAATACTAAGAAAAACCTGTAAGGGTGAAAAAAAAACAACTGATCATCAAAGACTCTTGTCAAGCAGAACAGGAACTTAGGAAATAAGACAATAATTAACCAAAGTCAAGCTCATCCTACCCAGTGATGATGGAGTTCAAATTACTCTAGATGTAGCTCCAGCAAAAAAAAATAGTACTCTGTTTTCAGAAAGTGGGGCATTGCAGAGTATGTTGTAGGAGTAGGATGGTTATAAGTGTGGTAGTATGGAAATGGAAAAAGGCCATCTGAAATGACAGGAAAAATCCAAGAGGTCAATGCATCACATTTAGTGTAGTGTGTGGACTACATAGTGAGACAGACTATCTGCAGATTTTAGACTGCTGACTAAACAAGCATAGGGAATTGCAAATGAGGCTGTTACCAAAGATTTTTACTAAAAGTCTTGTCCGGTAGGCATGGAGAATAGTTCATGCAGTCTTTTCAGGAGGAAAGAGTTATCTAAGCAGCTGTAGATGAATTACTTCGACCTCTGCAGTGTGCAAAACTTGGAATATACTGTCAAAGAAAAAGTAATTAAGAGTAGAGATTGGTATAAGATGCGAGAACAAGAAGGTCTTACTAACAAGGACTGATAACAAAATTTTTTTCTATAAATGGAAGGTTCGTGAAAATGAAATGACAGTGGAGGACAAAGTCTGAGTGCATAACGACAGACTATAAGTTATCAGTGTGGTGTGGCCAAAAAGAAGAAAATGCAATTAAACATTTCAGAGGAATATGCAGCAGGCTAAGAAGCATTAATGCTGTTGTATACGGGTCTGGAAAATAATCATTGAGGATACTACGTATGTTGTGATCACCCACATTCGAGAAAACTGTATTTAAAGGAGCTCAGAAACAGTTTAGAAAAAAGTGACTAAAAGAGCGTTGTTTAACAAACAAACTGAATGGCACACAACTGATCTCTGCAAGAGATCTTATCTCATTTTCTGGAGTGAAAATCACAGAGAGAAAAGAAGTTCTTAAGCTGAAAGATAATATTGGTACAAGAAACAATGGACGTATGCTGGGGATGAATAAGTTTGGGTTATACCTATGAAGGTATTTTTTAACAAACTGAGACTCTAAATCGCCTTTCCAGTAGGAAATGGGGTGAGAAAACTCAACAGTTTTCAGGATAAAATGCCCACTTTAAAAGGACTATTCCAGCCCAGCTGCTAATGTAGCTGAGGATTCATGATTCTTTCAATTTTATATATTTTATAAACCTCCTTTTTATTGTACCAACAAATAATCAGTTTGGATTGTTATCTGACTGAAATGGTCATATGATAAGGTATTGTTTGCAGTATTCATCCTTTTCATGTAATCACTAACTTTTATTTATTTAGCCATAGTACAGATTTAAAGCTTCTTTCTGAAACACCTGATATCAGCCGCTGCTCTAGGGTGCTGACTGGTCTAGACAGATTAAAAACAGTTATTTCTAGGCTTTTCTACTCTTATTTGTTTGATAGGTACATTTTTTTCCATCATACCTAAATAGTTTAATATTTATTCCACATATGTGACTTGGCGAAGAATGTCAGCTATGGTTTAATAAATAGTACAAGCCTACCAAACAGGCTTTGTGCATATATTCTTAGATCCCAAAGAAGCTAAGTCAGCTGAGATGCTCACTGTGTTTTTAGCGCAGGATGCAAATGCATTGATTCTTATATCTGTAGCTGCTCCAGGACATAAACTCATTTAATGACAAACTTCAGGACAACGTGGATGTCTTTCAAGATCCCTAAAGCTGAGTATCAGTAGAAACATCCTGGTCCACGGTGTGAAGATATATGGAATAATGGTCTACTGTAAACAGAAAGAAGTATTCATAGCAGTTATAAACTGCAACAGCTTTCATACTGCTCAGGCTCCAGTTTTTTTGTGACTATGTCCCTATCTGACTGATGTGACTGAATGAGACATGTGCTGCCCCTTTTTTTAGGGAAAAAGCTATCTTTCAGGGCTTTCAGTAGCTTCTGTGTATCATATCCACAGATATGTCTGAATGATTGGACCTGGCCTGCAATACTGCAGCTTTCAAAACTTCATTTTTGATATAACAGTTGCTAAGATTAGAATGGACTCTATTGTAGTTTAAATTCTCTTACACTCAGCTGCTCCTCTTTTTATCAGTGTATTGCATGTTGAGGTGGCTAATTTTAATTTAATACATTTATCTAAAACAAAGCATAGCATAAATAAGATCCCAAAATGCAGAGACATATTTATAAACAAATTAGATAATGTTCGCAAAGTACTTTGAAATGTAGTTTCCTAAATCAGTGCTACATATTATTAACCAGAACTAATTAAATCATAAATAACCAATATTTCTTCTCATACTGCTTCACATTATGCACCCTGGCAAATCATCAAGAAGCATGATGGATTCCAGCTCTTCACCAATGCATGGTATCAACCATTCAGCAGCAAATTAAGTTACTTCTACTTCTCACTGACAGGTCGTACTCAGAATTTCTAACTATTCCTTAAAATACTCCTATTGCAATATATGGCTAGTAGATCTCTCTATTAGGGTAACTACTTGGAAATTCCATTTTTTGGTTAGCACCCTCAATTTGTATTTTTTTTAATTACAGAATTGCTTAAAATGCAATGATTCTGAAAATGTTACTGGTTTACCATCAATACTTTTTTATAGATCTTCCAAAATATTTTTACATACTATACTGTAGAGCTTGATACTTAATTAACAGTTAGCCATGATTAGCTGCCAGTATATATTTTTTAATGTTTCTTTTTTTCCTCAGGCAAGCACAACAATGCGTTCTATATGGTGTGCCAGATTCGTATAAATTCTGAACCCTCCCCACTTTATTCATTTACCTTTATTTAGTTCCTATCACCTGAAAATACCCAGCTATTAAGAAATAAAACTTTATAGTCCAGTTCAAAACTCACAATCTACACTCACATTAACTACAAAATGTAGTGGGAAATAACATGTAAGAAAGTAGAAAACTGAATATTAAGTAAAAGGTACAGGTGAGAATAAGCTGAACTTTAGTTTCAATTTAAATTGACAGTAGAGAACAAAACATTCTGACTGATGATTCTCTGGAAAGTATTCAAAGTTCTATGTTACAAATTATGGAGGATTTGAAAATGCCAACAGTAGTAAAATTATGCATGTAGCAATTATTTTATGCTGATAGATCATTCATGAGGAAAAATAACTTAAATGGACCTTGTCCAAAATGAAGTTCTTATAATTGAGGAAGAGAATTTGTATTGTTCATTGCATTTAAATTGCAAAGTTAGTATACTCTTTTGGTTCCACAGATTACAATACTATAAAGTCAGGAAGATCTGTGCATTGCTATGATCTTTTTAATCATCTTTGCTTCTATAAATTTTAGGAATTCATGTCCAGACAATCATGCATAGTCATAGAATGATTAAGCATACTGTATTTTTCCAGTTTTTTGGGCTGTGTAGCAGCTTTTGGCTGAAGCTACCTCATATTTTAGAATTGAAAAGACAAACAGGATATAAGGAAATGAAGAAGAAAAAAAAAGTCACACTCTTAGCATTCTACTCTTGATTTATTGCTACGTTTAGAGGCTATGCCATAGATTATATGTCATCACATCACTGAGTAAATTATTGAAAGTGATTCTCGATAGCTCTCTGTTTATGAGTCTTATTTTCTTCTTTTACTTCAGAGAGACATGTAATACTTTGTGCATTCTAACATTAGCTTTAGTATCCAGCATGTATGTGTGCATTTGTATGTGTATTTCTAGAGAATATGATGGTCATGCCCTCTTGTTCTGCAATGCACTGATTAGATTGCCTGGTGAAGCTTTGATACAACCACCATCTTTAGCTCGTATATTAGGGATTTCTGTCTTGGAAACCAAAGGCTGTGGATTCTGTTTTCAGCATATCTACACTCACTGACCATAGAATAGTTGTGCCTAAGATTGCATCACAATAATTTAATTTTAATACTTCCTTCCTAAGTGTCTGCATTTATTTTAGAAGGCAAACCTAGTTCATGTTAGAGCTGCATGAAACTTTGAGAGATTATAACTCAGAAGCAGTTAAATTTTGCTTGTTTAAGAATTTACTGAGAGTCATGGAATCAGGCTAGACCTGCTCTACTCCTTTGATATATATAAAAAACTAGCCTAAGTTTTCTACAACCCATGTATATTTGTCATTGGTGATGGCATGCATCATAAACTTAAAGGTCAGGCACATTTCACACCCGAAGCATCCTCCTACAATGTTCAGAAAAGAAATATAGGCTTAATAAAAACATAAGCTAGTGAACCATTTAGATTTCATATGATTCTTGCAGATTTCCTGTGGATGAAGCCATTTTGGGGGAGGAGGGTGGGAAGGGGACCCTGAGAAGAGAAGAAGAAAGAACGAGCTTGTTTTTTAAACTTCAGGACACACTGAAAGCTCCTGGCAGAATAGAACAATTGTTTAGTACAAGCTCAGAAAAGCATCAGATTTAACACTTCTTCAAAGTAGCTTCTGCTGATTAGGCTTGATCTAACTGATAAATAACAAACTAATATGCATATATTGTAATACTGGTCTTCTGAGTTGTGTCTTCAAGTTGAAAGCTGTCCCTACATCCAGGCTGTAGAATCTTACAGGAAAAGAAGATTCATGTTATGCATCTTACTAGAGAAACTTCCTTTTGTTGTCCTGTCCTTATGCTCTCCATGGTGGAGGCATCTAAGTCTCTCAAATCTTGAATATCCATACTGAACAATGGAAGCAAAATTGCCTCATTGAAAGCACTGCTCTCATACACCTGTTTTAATCCCAATACTACAAGTAATTTGGGTACTCCTACATTGTACAATGTAGTACCATTCCATTGCATCCTAGAGTATGACATTAGATAAATGCGGCCTAGAAAAATCTTTTATTTATTTATTTATTTATTTATTTATTTTTCCATCCAGAGTTGTCAAATGCCTCAACTTTGCAGGTAGGTGTTTTAAAGCGGCTTTGAAATTCTGCTCTCTGTAAAATAAACACATACTTTACCACTGCCTTCAGCAGGTACATGTTACTCCAGCTGGCTTGTAAAAGTAGCAATGCAATGCACTTTTATTTACACTTTTCTATCTCTTCCTTTTTTAATGTGAACTTTCTCCAATAGTAAGGCTCTAACACAGCTCTCTCTCATCTGAATTTTCTGAGTTGGGATACTTGCTCTTCCTTGGCTGTTCTTCTTTGTATCTTCCAATATCCCTGACAACGCAGTAACTTTTCGATTCTTTTTAAGAGAAAGATCTTCTGTGAAGCTAATTTTCACTTTAGATTCAGGTGCACTCTTTCAATGCATATATAATCCATATTGCCAAAAAGCAAGCTTAGAGGAATCTACTTGCCTTCCTAACAATGTTTGCCCCAACTAATGTTATTTGATTAGTCTTAAGTTTGACTAATCAAGAAATATGGAGAAAACAAGAGCTAATAAAACCTCTACTACCTGAGCATGCACACTCATGAGCATGCAGTATATCACTGCAGTTCTATAATAAATGTTATTTTTAGAAGTTCAGCTCATGGCCAGTTTTTCTTGAACTCCTTTTGTCAAGATTATTGAAAAATAGCAGAAATGATCTTGATCTCTTTCTTGGGGGAGAGAGGAGGAAAACTATATATTTATTGCAAAAGTTGTTACAGAAGTTGTTCAGCAGTTTGGTTATTTTCCAAAAAAATATGAAAAATATCTACTAACAATTTCCCTGTTAGTTTGTCTCAGTGTTGTGCATTGCCTTAGAATAGATCTTAAATGAAGGAGTAATTGGAGACAAAGAAGTGAAGACAATTATCCCAATTTTCAGTATGTTTTTAATAAATATTTTATATCAAGCTAAAAGTGTTATGTAAGACCAATTTCTCTCTCTTTTTTTAAAAATAATCTCTGATTTTTCATGGAAATGATCTAATCCAAAGAACGTCATCGATCTAGATTTAATCAAAGCGTTAGATACAGGACCCATATGCAATTATAAAAATAGATGAGTATGACAGAGATTGATAACAAATAGTGAGGTAGATAGGAAGTTGGCAAAAGGGGAGAGTTCAGCAGTTGTCAGAAAGGTGGGGAATTCTCTCCTGAGATCACTGTTGGGACTGGTCCTGTTAGTATAAGCAGTAGTGGCCTCCAGGTAAGGAGTAGACATGAATTCACTGAGCCAAACAGAAAGCTGCAGAGTATTGCCACTGCTGTGGAGGGGAACCAACCCATGGAGTAGTAGAAATAGAACAATATTAAACAGCAAAAAGTCAGGCACTGAAGGAGACAAAAACAACTGCTATGCGCTGGTCAGTTGTCCAAATTAAAGTGGCTGGAGAAAAGAAATTATGCATACAGATGTGGCAGGAGAAAATGTATCTGTGCGTTTGAAGACGGTATGAACAACACTAATGGGGTTCCAAGACACATTTGGCAGAGTGGATAGTGTAGACAGAAACTGTCTTTTAACAGAGACATAGAATTATCAGAACTGTTCTCCAAGACATTGGCAGGACCTCGGTGGAATATTATGTACAACCTAGGTTAGCCATGTTCCATAAAAAAAAAAGAGAGAGATTTGTTTACTAGATTAATTACAATAGAGAAGTACTTGTCTTAAGAAGTGAAATTGAAAGCATTTGTCTTGTTCAGCTTATCTGAACAGAAGCTGAGAGGGATATGATTTTATAATAATAAATTTGAGGAGACGAGAATAACCATAGAAATACAAATTTTGGCATAAGAATAATAAAAAATTTGGAATACTTTATTATTATTATTATTATCCAAAGAGTTACATTTCAAAATAATCTTCCAAAATAGTATAGTAGGGACAAAGAATCTAAATTGTTTTAAGAAAGAAGATGACAAATTTATGAAAGAGATGACAGAAAAAGATTTTTGAATTTTAAAATTGAATCTTTTGATATCTGATGTATTGATATCGTCAAAGAGATTTGAAAGGAGACTAATCTTTGTTTATGCTATATGTAAATAATTTTATTTATATGCTTCAGGGCTTTTGCCTGCTGCCAAATGAGGGCAGGACTTTTTCCTTCTATTCATTATTCGACTTCAGAGCAGAAAATAGCTGTGTAGATGAAAATACCACCCATACTATTGAATCTAGAAATCTGAAACTTTCTATTCTGTATATGTATACCTCATCCCTGTCTAGTATATCCACATGAAAAAATGCAAAAGCTACTGAGTGCTGAAAATTGTGACTCCTGTTTGCTTACTGTGTCTATAAATCACCTCTTGTCTCATTTTGCATTACTCTTCTCCAGAGCACATAAAGATAGGCCACATTCAAAGAATTAAACAACTTTTTCTTCTATTCTCTTTCCACAGAGGAAAAATGATTCCATAAAGAAGCATGAGCAGCACAGATAAAAATACATGAAAAAAAATAAGTTAAAAAATTCACATCCTTGTCTAGGGTGAGGAAATGTGGAAAAAAGGGACGGTTAATAGGAACGCACTACTGGTCCTAAATAACCCACAAATATTTTAGAAGGAATGTATTATCTTTTGCAGGTGATGTCTGACAATGTCATGCAACAGGAGAGTCTAACCAGTTGAAGTAAGGAATGGCCTTTCAGACAAAATTACAAATGACAGACTGGTCACTGTCCTTGCTATGAAAGATTTTTTGTCAGGCCTTGAAGTTAAAATCCTAGCTATCCCCTTGATATATAGCCTGCTATAAGAAGAATGAATGGGAAAATGAGAGGAGGGAGCTGAGAATGATAAGCAGATGGGGAAGCAAGAGTGATGTGATAAGGATGGAATAAAAATAATAGGTAGCCAAATTCTTTCCAGGGAATTCGAGCAACACATGCTCCCTCCACGTGAATCCTAATACCCCCATGACACCTGACCAAACAAAAATTTGCAGTGGGCATTTCAAGGACTAGACTGGGTGCTTCCAACATGAAGCAAGGAACAGACTGCATATGTTCCCTAATTGTAGGACTAATGCAACATTAAAACCTCAATGACTTCCTTTTTAAAAATTCAGAATAATCACTTGGCATGTGGTTAGCGCCAGCTGTTCCCAGCCAGAGGTTTTATAACTAGTAAGATATGCATTTGGACTTACTGAACTACCAGGGTATGTGAACATTAGTACCTATGCAATTTTACATGTCCCAGGTATCCTGTTTAGGTTCCAGCTGCCACTCCAGAAGAAAAAAAGAGCCCCTGTGCTTATCCTTCTGTCTTGCACAGTTTTCTCCCCTGGGCACCTAAAAAGGATTAATCACTAGATTTGAGATCTAAATAGCCCCCTTGATACCTGTGTCAAGGATAGGCCAAGATCACTTGTCAAATTCCAAGATCATTTGTCAAATCCCACAGTCCTTTGTCAAAAAGGTAGATTTATTCAATAGTAATTTTGCTTTAATTCAAGAATCAGAGTTTTGATGAACAGGTTTCTCCTACCACAATGTGTGGTTCTACAGTGCCTTCACAAACTGTATGTTTACTTACATTCATTTAACCCATTTCACCCTGAGGTGACATCCAACATGGTTAGTCTGCTGTGAAATAAGGAAGATCAACATCATTTATAGGTCATGTAAATATCAGGCTCAGCAATTCCTTCTATAATGGAACACGCTGGGCTAGATTTACTGATCCAGTGGGACACCTCTGGCTTAGCTGGTGCAAAGGAAACTGCTACAGCTGGTATATTTGAAGACAACCTAGAACGGGAGATCCTCAACTTGCATAGTACTAGGCTTGCAGGCTCTTTTCCCACTTTCCTGCTGTAGCATCTATATAAGGATTTCTAATATTTATAGCATTAAATAAATCTTTTGTCTGGCTGTTCTAGGAGATCACAGAATCACAGAATCGGTTAGGTTGGAAGGGACTTCTGGAGATCATCTAGTCCAACATCCCTGCTCAAGCAGAGTCACCTAGAGCATGTTAGACATGGTGGCATCCAGGTGGGCCTTGAAGATCTCCAGAGAAGGAGACTCCACAACCTCTCTGGGCAACTGTTCCAGTGCTCTGTCACTCTCACAGTGAAGAAATTCCCCCTAACATTCAGGCAAAACTTCCTGTGGCTCAGTTTGTACCTGTTGCCTCTTGTCCTGTCACATGGGACAACTGAAAACAGTTTAGTCCCATCCCCTCGACACCCTCCCTTCAGGTACTTGTAATCAATGTACTTCAGGTACATTGGTAAGATCCCCCCTCAGCCTTCTCTTCCCCAGGCTAAAGAGGCCCAGTTTTCGCAGCCGTTCCTCATAGGGCAGATGCTCCAGCCCTCTGACTGTCTTCGTAGCCCTCTCTGGACTCTTTCCAGTAGCTCCATATCTCTCTTGTGCTGGGGAGCCCAGAACTGGATGCAGTAATATCTTACTGAAAAACTTTTTTTTGCTACGCTCTTTGAGAACTAGCTTTTTCCAAAGAAGTCTGCTTTTATTTTAGCAGTTTTTAGAAGGGGAGGTAAGTGGTTATCCCATTAGCTCTTCCATGTCTCCCCCCTCGGCCCCAGCATGATGACTCCTATCTTTGCACCAAGTATATATTGCCAGCCAGAGGAAAAGCACCAAGCAGTACTACATCGGTCTGCCTCATAGCAAATGCACAGCCAGTCTTCTGCAAGCTCAGCTCCTCCGGAGAGCAACTCTTCCCAGAAACAGTGATGAAGTTTACCTAGACTAACCACACATAGGAAAGGGATGCTCCTGAGGCATCTTCCTCTAAAAAAAAATCTCCACGGGTAGATTGATATGGAGCCATCAGGCATATCTGCATTTTCTCGAAAATGTAACCTACCCCAAGCTTGAGGAACAAGCAAAACATCTGCAAATCTCAGTTTTACAGGACTAAGATACATGATAATTAGTAGCTTTGTTCCTCCCCCCCCCAGTATATCTCCTTATTAGTAATATCCCTCTCATTCACCAAATAGTTTACTAAAGTAAATGGAAATTTTTGTCCTTTGTACCTCTATGACCCCACCATACAATTGGGGCTGGAAGTGGAGATCTGTCATCTCAACCTCCTTGCACTGCAGGTGAAGCCCCAAGTGATGCAGGGAGTATATCTCCAGAATTTTTGACTGTTCAGGACACATTATTCAAAGTGAACCAGATCTCTGGCCCAAGCAAAGACACAACATGAATGAGATGAGCAATGTGGCTACAGTTTTCTTTTGCTGCCAGCTTTCATTTCTTAATAAGAGATTTTCATTTTCTGAAGAGTATGTTTCACTTTCTCACTAAGATCTTTTCATGTACAGAAAAGGAAGCTTTACTCCTCAAGAGAAATATTTTTATGAATCTCTCTGCTTCTTTTTATATAAATACTGCCAAATTTGGCTTTTAAGATGGTGATCAATGATATAATTCAACAGAATTTTGTCATGTTAGCACTAGCTTACTGGCATTTCATAATTTCTTCATTCAGAATGTCACAATCTAATCAATGTGGTTTGTTATGTGGAAGTAATAAAAATGTCTGTCTCTCCAGTTTTATTCTCAGAAATACTGACTGACAGACTTGTTATCTTTTCCAAGTCATAAAGCTTAGTTGAATCCAACAAGTATCAAGGTATTATTTGAGAAAAGGGATACACATATGACAGAATTACTATTTAGTGGGAAGGAAAAAAACAAAGAATAAATCTACGAGCAATATATATCCGTTTATATTGTAAAATGAGAAATGTCCGTGAGAGGGGGCTTCTAATCTCATAACATTAGTTCAGCTGAAAAACAACAATGAGGGAAATTTACTGTGAAATCAGGCTCATGCTCTGCAGATCATAGGATTTCCGTTTCCAAAGCTCATTAATGCTAATGCAACATTTTCCATTTACTTTGTGGGCTTTGAATGAACTCAGAAGCATTGATTCAACAGAGCACTCAGGCAAATGTTTCACTTGCATCAATCTCAAGGAATGTGGTAGGGGAACAGAGAGGATAAGCCCATGCTTCTGAGTTTTGCTACATGAGAGCTGAGATATCTGTATACCAGCTGGCCTTTATTGCTGGTCACCTAGCAAAGCTGCTTTTCCTTCAGGAGTTACTTAGCCATGGGTTGTCCTTGATGCTGGACATAAAATGTGCAGGCATTGTTAATGCTGCTCAGAGACCTTATTTATGCCCTGGCAGATTTTCACCTGAGATGTACTACACAGCAGCTCATTCTTCAGCCTCAGTCCCTTCCTCTCCCCCTGTAATTCCTGCCGGCTAGCTAAAGCCTGACACAGCTGCAAGCTGGTTGTGAGACTCATCCGTAGTTTTGCAGAAAATGAAACATGAATAGAGTTACTGTGGCTTGCCTTCCACATACCCTTGCCAAACTTCACCAGCTTTAGCTTTACTTTGCCAAGAAAAGGAATCTTTAATCCCGTATTGGTAAAATAGAGCTAAATACAGCATTGGTAAAACAACTTGAAAACATATATTTTTTGGAGTCTTTTCTTCCATTAGGCGACACTCATGCCATTTAGAAAACTCTTTGATGAGACAACTAACGATACACGTGCCACAGGAAATGGCTAAAATGTCTGTTCTCCACAGCATCTGCTACTCAAAGAAAATCCTGCATGTAAAAGGAAAATTGTCATTGGAAGGTTGGATGTAAAGATGAATGGCTGTTAAAGAAATTTGTCTGATTTCAGAAATATTTATGTAAAGCTCCCAATCAGTATTATTTTTCAAATTAAAGAGGAAAACTCATTAACATGTAGCATAGTGTATGCATGATAAAACAAAACCCAAGATCTTTAGAGCTGTATAGTCTATGCCAAAGACATTGCCATTGATTGCTTCCTGGAATTTACTTAAAAGGAAATTACTTAAACAAAAAAGTATCACAACCCGAGTGACTAGTAAATAAATAAGGGAAAATAATTTATTTTAAAATGTTATTTCTGAAATCTGATCCAATCAACTCTACATCAAGGTGCATATGTCCATATCAACTTGTAGCCATGCTCCCTTTTCTCCACCTGCATTGTTACTTTAATACCAAATATACGGAATATTGTTCCGTAATATATTGTCATATTCAAAACTTAAAAAAATCTTTCTTTGAAGATTATCTTCTGCATATACCTATTTCAGAAATAGCATTTTAAAATAAGTTAGTTTTCCTCATCTTTTTGCTAGTCACTCAGATTGTGATACTTCTTTCTTTTAAGTGATTTCCTCAGTGTTTCTGTGAATGTCTCTGTTTTGCAAACTGTTCTTGCTGATTTTCTGTACTTTTGTCTAATTCTGTATTTCTATTTCCTGCATGGACAACTGCTTTTATAGTTTTCTTGTACAAACATTTATGTAAATTAAACTTATATTTCCTGAGTGACTTCAGATACATACTTAAAATTAGTATTTGGAGGCATTCTTAAGGAAGTCATTTGCTGAATATTTATGAAGAAAGACTATAGTGTAATGTGAACACAGTCAAAATTATTATAGAAAAAAAAAGCTCCATAGAGCATTCAAAAAATGTGTATTAGGCAGTTCTCTCTTTCTGGCCTTATAACAGTGGTATAAAGTAAAGTTTAGGAAAGTGTCATCTTCTCCAGAGAACAAAAATAAAATCTGGTATCTCAGACAGCTCTGCAAATTTTAAAGGGATAGGCTGTTTTCTGCTGCAGAGAAATTTTCCAAACACTAACACTCTTGATCTTCATGAAAAGCATCATATATTATCTATATTTACTTATTTTATACTTAACACATTAATGAGATGTAATTAGTGCCTTTCATCAGCCTCATTCCACGTCATTACAAACTTGAAATTAATTCTGCTATTTTATTCACTTTGGACAAGTGCACCAAAACTGTGATTCCACACATTGCTTTTCAATCACTTACTGTAACTCCTCTGAGATATCTCCCTTACTTGTTCTGCATACAGATATGAGAAGAAAGTTAGCTGAGAAAATGAAAAAAGATGAAAAAAGACTGTAATGGAAGTGTTCAAGCCCAAGAACTCACAGACCTTTTACTCTGGAGCCAGTGATTCTGTTATGTTCTAAAAAGCTCTTATTGTATAGATTAAAAAAAAAAAGTGTTAGAATAGGGTTTTCTACCATGTCATGCTGACTTAGTCATTTGATTTAAGAGCTCCTCCACCAGAGAGTCTCCTAATTCCTCATTAGCATTCCTCCATAATGCTTCCGTTAGCATTAGCATAGGATTAGCATTCCTCATGCTAATCTGAACACCTCAAATTTTGATCTGGAGATGGAAATGCTGGAATTGAGTTTTAAAATGTACCAAGAACTACATGAATGAGGAATGAATGTCACACTCTGCAGAAGGTATAAAGATCAAAATTGGTTAAGTTGAATGTAGCAGTGAAGAGAGCCACAATCGCTTTGGAATGAATAATCAAGAGCATGTGTTATTTGACTTGGTTTTCAAATGTCTATATACAATTATAAACACTCCATTCAGTCCGATTCCTGAAGTTTCCTTTCTTGGCTTCCAGAAGCCAAATAATACTCCTGTTTGCCCAAGAGAGGAGAAAAAGTAATTTTCCATCCAATATATTTAAAACCATGGGAACACAAAGAAGGAAAAAGTATAGCTTGTTAATTTGGAGTAATCAGATAAAAAAGGAGTCCTAGAAAGTGACTCATAGGAGCTCTACCCTTAAGAAAAAAAGTAAAACAACAATAGCAAACAGATAAAAGAATCTCAGCTTCCATCAGCTTGCAAGAACCCTAGATTACAGGGAAGGAAAGAAAAAAGACATGTTTTCTCATGGCTTCTCAAATACAAGTTAGAAATTTTTCATTTTCCCCTTCATTTTTGTGGGGCTAGTTTTTTTTAATCATAAAAATGTAAATTCTTCCTTATCTCTGCATTCTTCATGCCCTTGTTTTGTAATGAAAAACCATAAATGATCTGTATTCTTTTTTCCTAAGTGGAAATACTGTTCCCAGCTCTGCACTGAGTATGCTAGGACACCTTTCCTTCTGAGCTGTTTATCTGTCTTCTTTATGTTTTATTGTCTTGTAAGGAGAAAGTGTTTGTCATATTCATGAATTGCAGATCAGTTTCTCATGAACTGGCAGGACTGATAGCAGTAGTTTTTCTTCTCAGCAGTCTGTAGTTCCACCTGTTTCTCGTTGCCTGCTTTCTATTTTTCCATCTTATCTACTTTCTCCCCATAGAGGGGAAAGCTGCCTGGAATGCTAGTTGGCAATTACATTCTGCAGATGACTTCTGTAAACAGGTCTACTTTTCAACACTTAAAGACAGAATTATTTGCACTGAGGAGAGTTCAGTTTCAGAAGAAAATAATAAATGGTTTACATGGCTGAATGTACAGGTTGAAGATTGGACAGTGTCAATACTATTTATGTATGAAATAAATAATGTTTATCAGCTTTATTCCTGAAGAGTATTTTTTAACATTGCTATTATTTCAAGCCATATTTTTCTAGACAGTTCTCATTCTTGTTGTTTTAAATCTAATTGTGTTCTACGTGCATATCGACATATGCATTTAGTGGTCTTATTTTTCTCCATTTTCAGCTTCACTTTGATAATATATGGCAAGCAGGATTTTTTAGAAATGTTCAGCTTAAATTAGAGTCATTGAGAAATCTGACTAGTAGTAAGGTTAGATAAAGTGAGCATTTTTGGAAAGCTTACTATTTACAATGTTACCATGTTTTTCATCCAGAAGAATTAGAAAGTTGCTACATTACAAACCAATACAATCTTCACCTTAGAGATAACTGAAGCCACAAGGGAGGGATAAAATTAGTAGAAATGGGAAATACTATACGCAATTGAAATTACAGTGATGTTTGTAATAAGCATGGCAATCAGGACCTGCCTTGGACACTTCGGATCTTTGGAAGTGAAAATCGAGAGGAATTCCGTTCATTCAAAACCTGGAAACTCATCAGCACACTACACAGGAAACCTATGCGTAATAGCAGGTGCCTCTTTTGTTTTTATAAGTGGCTAGGACTATTTTCTGAATTTAAAAACATCATCTTACGAAGAATCACAAAATACCATAAGTGTGTGTGCCTTCACCTTTTGTAAATAGATGTAGAGATTAAATCCTCAACAAATCTGAAGTAATTTCAAGTTCTGAAATAATATAGTAAAGCAAGAAAGTTAAAAATGATTGTGTTCCCTAGTGACTATTATTTTGCCATGTTGTCCAGGTGTAATATTGCCATTGTTGTACGTAATATCGATTTTAAAGATTTCATATATATTCACAGTTTAGATAGCTTTATGGTAACTTTAGAATCATAAATTACCTAATTTAAAAAATGTATATACTCATAATATTACATAGATGCAGATTTTGATGAACAAGCATTTAAATATACATAAGTACTATATAATGTGAAAGAAAAAGGAACAAATATTCTGAGACATTTGCCTAACAGTTTTCATGTAACAGTAATGAAGACGCAATTACATAGTTTACCTCCGCTAGAAGACTATGTCAGAAGTATGGTGCAGTTTGCCTCTGGTTGCTTGGAACCTCAAGCAGGTTTAAAATCAGACTGATGTGATCTTATGTGTCCTTGTTCGCTTGACAGGATACCTCCTTCCTCAGCACCCTCAAACTTATTATATTCTAGTTCTTCCTCTTGGCTATATAGACGGGACCCAGGAATCAGGCCCACAGGACTGAGCCCTAGCAAAGGGGATGCTCTGTCAGGCAGAAGGACATTTTGTCAGTGAGCAGTGAGGGTTGGCTGCTCCACAGGGGAAAGTGAGCCTGGAGTGGAGCACAGTAATAAGGTAAGCATGAAAAGTGGCCTCACCAGCCAGGAGCTAGGATGCAGAGCAGCAAGTCTAGGTCAGGACCTGAGATAGAGGCCAGGGTCAGGCCCAGTCCAGTGACCACTCAGCAAGGCCTCTGTGATGAAGCGGGTCCGAGGTAAAGTTGGGAAGCCACGCTGGTGGGTCTGGGTCAGGGTCAGACTTGTGGAAGTAGGAGAGCAGCTGCAGACTCAGCTTTTGCACAGCAGCAATGTAGCACAGGCAGGAACAGCAGTGAAGCCTCAACCTTAAAGTAGTTACCAGAGGCAAAGAGGGACAGATCCTTACTTCTAGGTTCCTTCACAACAGCTCTTATGAGCAAAGGAGCCAACTCTGGACTCAGCCAGCTAAACTCTTTACTTAGCCAGCTGCTTTCCCAGATGTGGGATATGCTCTGGGCCCCCATATCAGCCCCTCCTCCCAACAAGATGTGCCCCCACACCTTACAAAGTTCTAGGTTTAGAAAGGTAGTTGGTGTAAAATGGCCTAGTCTTAGTTGGTATGTGCACCTCTGCTGCTTGCAGGAAGCACCCCTCAGGTCTGGTAGGGGTGTTGGCGGGGGTCCAGTGGTCATGGCAGAGGTGAGGTTATGATTTGGGGGTGTCATACTGGGCTTTGCTATGGCATGAGCTTAGTCCTGCATTGCAGTTCTCCCCAGGGTTGCTGTAAGGCTCTCGACAGCAGACAGGGCTGTGGCAGTCATTTGGCCAGACAGCTGCTCACCTGAGGTGTAATCTCTGGCCCAGCCCACACAGAGCCCTGTGGCAGAGAAAGCAACCCCCAATGGCTCCTGGGGCCGGTTCCTGCCCCCAGATCATGGGTCTTTCCTTCCTACTGGGAAGCACAAAAATCCCAGCCATCAGCCAACAACAGGGCTGTACTTCTGTAACTAGGGAGGTCTGAAGGAGGTAAGAAAGAGGGAGGTGGTCCACCAAATAAAAAAGGGCTGACCTGGCAGAAAAAGAAGGTGAATGGACATTAGTCTGAGGATTTCTGCTAGAAAGACATTGCTCTCCTGCCATTTCATGTCCTCATAGCTGTACCCAGTGTTGATGGAATTGTGTCAGGTCATCAGACAGCGCCCTGGGCCCCATGAGTAGCCCTTGGCCTGGGCTCTATTGAAATCACTGTAGCCACAGACACGTGTGCTCCTCACACTTGCTTGATTTCCCTGTGACTTTCCAAAACTAGTAGGTAGTTTTTTCCTTTTTTTTTTTTTTTTTTTTTTTTTTTTACCTTTTTGGCCTAAAGGCATTTTTGCATAATCCTGTGCAGCTGTGCCAGGCCCCTGTGTGGGCAGTGCAGACACCTTCCTGCACGTTCTCCCCACTGCAGTTGTTCAGAAAGAATTTACCGAATACCTTTTTTTAATTGGAAAAACTTGCTTAAACAACAGTTTCCATAAAGTTATATTCACTTCAGTGAACTGTCCTATGGGTGACAAATATGTAGAAAAGCTTCTCAGATTTAGTTTAAGAGATTTTTGGCTTTAGATTGTTTTCATTATTTTATGATAAATATTATGCACTCTTACTGTTGGCATGGCTTAATACTACAGTTGAAACATATTTATGTTAAAGACTGTTAAAGGCTGTAGTTGCTTTATGTTGATTGAAACATCTTTTGTGGATCTTAAACTATAACGAATAGATGTCATAAGTTTCAGACTATTCTATTTTGTACCAGACCTGAAAGTCTCTTGCAAAGGAAGCATATCTGTAGACTTTAAGATACAATTTGCAATTATTCAATTTACGTATGAAGTTGCATTTTGAAGAGTTTTCTAAAGGTTGTATATTGCTTCTGAAATGGACTGATGACTTTAAATATTTATTTAACCTCTGTTAGTTTTAATTTTGGAAAAGATTAATTAAAGCATACTTGTGGTAATAAAATACACTTTTACTTTATCATGTATGTCACTTGACGGAGATCACTAGATTGATCCACTATTTTGTCACCTAGTCAGGCATCATTATGAAGTGCTTTTGCATTTCTTTACAGCCATTGCTCACAGATATTTCTCCAAATAACTTGACAGCTCTGACAAACATTTTTACCTCACTACTCAGCTTCTTCTCAACCTCTTTAATGAATAGGTTAAAAAGCACTGAGTCAAGCACAAATTTCGGAGGGATACTTTTGGCAATCTCCCTCCACTGAAAACTGTTTCTACCATTCATTTTCTCTCTCTCTTAGTCAGTAATTTATTTACCCATGTTAAGTCCCCTTTTCTGGTGTCAGTTTAATCTCATGAAAAGCCTTTGGTAGGAGACCTTGTTGAATGCCATTTCAAAACCCAGCTGCACTATATCTGCTTGATCTAGTCTGGTGTTTGCTGAATCCTATAGAGAACTTCTATATATTTGTTTGGTTTCCCTCTGCAACAGCCATGTTGTTCTTCCTTAGCAGTTCATCTATATATTTTTTAATTTATTTTTCAAAAAGTTTCAAGGAATTTGCTTCCTGCAGATGTCAAGCTACCGGACTATCTGGATTCTCCTACAAATTTCAAAAACAACTGGTGTCACATTAGCTGTTTGTCAGTCCTGATACCACACTGTTTCTGAGAGAAGGGCTGCATGCTGGTTAGGCACTTGACTATCTCATCCTCAAGTCTCTCCAGAATGCAAAGCTAAATACCAATTGGTGTTGGAGATTTCTTACTGTTCATTTTATCTATCTGTTCAATAACTTAAGCAGCTCCTTTGATGTTCTGCAGTAAAAAAAACAAAAAACAAACAAACAATAAAAACCAACAAAGGTCAGCTCAGATAGCTCCCTCAAAGTATACATGTTGAACATGGATGGATACAATTAATTTTCTTGTCTGATATAGCTTCTTCTCCTGAGCGCTCTTTTCATATGTTGATCATTTACTGGTGCTATAAACTCCCTACAAGGCTTCCTCCTGATGTATTTGAAAATAGATTTGTTATTTGTTTTTGTGATATCTGCAGCTTGCTTCACATACTCTTTTGTCCTACTATTTTTTTGTGTTTTACATGTAACCAACCTACTAGTAATTATTATCCCTTCTAGTTTCCAAATTTAGACAAAGTTTAAGGTTTGTAAGGCATCTCTTTTTCTAGTTGTATCCCCTGTTTATCCTTGCCTGTTGGATTTTCTGAAGTCTTTGGTAATAGGTTGTATTCTACTTTGAGAAGCTGTATGGTGGTGCTAGCCTTTATGCCATGGGAAGTGATTAATCTCTTTAACCTTTTTTCAGACAACTTTTCTCATTTGTATGTGTTTTTTCTTTTTAAATTCATTCAGCAGTAGACCTTTTGACTTTAGATTCTTAAGGATTTTAGAATCAAAGTATCTTATGTTTATTCATTAGCTCCTAATGATGTTATTTGAATCAGGCTCTGCACATTGGTCTGGACCAAACCTAAAGCTGGCTTTAGATATTTAATCTTGGAGTCATACACTGCTGTGATGTTTACCCAAGCTACAGGGGAACAGAAATCTCACATTACTTTTTTGTAGATTTCAGACTCAATACTCTCCTTAAATACTGTGAAGCCACTATTAACATCTTTGTCAGGTGAGGTAGTAATATAATTCCAAGAGTTTTGTTTATTTTCTCCCTCTAATATGGTCCTGGATAGATTTTACTGAATGATTTCCCCATTTGGGATAGGGAACCCGGAGTCGGCTGGTTGGTTCTGTGCAATATGGCAAAATACAACTTAAATCATTAAAGAATAAAATGGGTAGTCTTGTATCTGTGGCTTCCTCCGCTGTGTGCATTGCTTGATAGTTCGTACTGCTTAGAAAAAAAAAAAGATCATTAGCCTGTTTTTGATCAGTGTGTTACTGTAAACACCTCTGGGTATTTTAAAATCAATCAGCTCTCTTAGGGCACTCTCTGTGTAGACATTTCAAATATTCTAATCACTTTTGTCTCAGAATCGCATCTTTTACGTCTCGTGATATACAAGACAACAGAAGTATGACATGTGAGAAAATTTGTAACACGACAAATTTACGAGAAACAAGCCAAATGGTTTCCTTTACTGTGGTAAGTGGATATGTTTTAAGATATCCTGCTTTCCTGACCACACTATTTTATGCAGTGATTTTTCCAGGTATATACTAATCTGATTTATGTTGGTTTAATTGACATCAATCTTTCTCAAGTCAGTATCAGTGGAACATAGGATTGCATTTGGGTTAATAGTTTAAACATATCCTAGTATCTCCTTGAATTCCTTTACAAACAAAAGATAAAACTTCAACAGAAGGAAAATAATAAAAGACTGTTGCTAAGGCTTGGATAGGTGTGCTACACTTAACACTAGTGAAAGTTCTTTAAAACTGTACAATATTGACCATAAAAAGAGTTTTTATTTCTGATGTACGTAATCTAAAGCATTATATTTACATGCTTCAAGCATTGGAATATCTTAAAGAGAACAACAGACTATATCTATGCCAGAATACTGTTTGTAAGTGTTAAAAAGAGTCAACACTCTTGGAAAATTTGATGCATAATTTGACCTAATCACCATGCAGTGCTGTTTTGGGGCACAATAACTACGGAAAATCACATTTTTCTTCTTGAGTGATGACTCAAAAATGACTACAGGTAGGTATTAAAATCTAGTTTATTGAAGCTTTCATAGCTGTAGATTAACTTGCACTTCAATTGTCTATGACGTTTACATGAGATCCCACCAAACACCACTGGTCAAACACCTGTTAATGTTAGTTAGCTGCAAATAGACTAATGCCTATCTACCACTTTTTTACAACTATGAAGATGTTCAGCAGATGCTGGGACAACAAACTGCTTTCACAGGGATATTAAAAAACAAAACAAAAATGCAGACTGTTAGCTGTGAAGAGTGCAAATTGTTTTGAGTATTACTTTTATATGTCGTTATGTCATTAGACTGTTGTAGAGAAGTGCCAGGGGTTAAAAAAAAAAGGGTACTGTAATTTAAAGAGCTGTAGAAGCACACATCTTTTGCATCTAGTATACTGCTCTGATTAAGCTTACTCTGGATGAGAGAAAGCGGAAATTCCAAAGGGATGATAATGAAATTGGATCATGTCACTACTCATATTTGCCCCACCTTCATCTCTTTCCCTCAGCCCTTGCTTCAGAGAGCATGGTCAGCACTGTGAGACTTGCTTTCATCAGGCAAGGAAGCACTTCCATTTCTGCTCTGATAAATACTATCTATGTCTACAACCAGAGTATATAAGCTTGTATGCATTTACTGAGAATTAGACCAGATCTACACTGATCTCCAGTGAAGTTAGTAATGTGATAACGGATTCTAGTACCCAAATTGTACCTGGCCGCAGGGAGTAAAAATGTAAGTTTTAACTTACAAGAAGTAAACAAGAATAATAAAATATTGATATCAGTTAGAATGTATGGTTGAGGAATACTAAGATTATGGTTTCTAGATCCAAAAGTATATAAAGGAGTTGCAGATTTGAAGTTTACTTCAGTTCTGATTAATATGTTATGGTTGACAAGCTTGAGTTTATGACTGGAAGTTAATAAATTTGAATTTATAGGTGGTGAAATAAAAGGAACTTATTTTTAGCCAGGTTTGCTTGCTCCAAATCCATTAATGTATGAACACGTCAGGATTTAAATATTCATTATAATGGCAGAACTCTTCCAAATTTGCTCTAGTACTTAATGACTTGTACAATTCCTTCATTTTGCATCTTCCCATTTTCATAGTATTGATGCTCCAATTTTTTTTAAGAAGGTGGGTCATGACATTATTAAATATAGAGAGATACAAGATATAATCATTTCGAGCTTTTTTTGCTAAAATGATTCTACTGTTACTTCTTGCATTCTCTAAACAAGCCTGTGTGTCAAAATGCCCTACTTGATTTTTACTGCTGTTTTCAAAACATTCCAATGTGCCTTGAATGAACTCTACATGTTTTTCATTTTTTCACACAGTGGAGTATGCATAGTCGTGACACATTCTAGAGCAATCTTATAGACACATTCTTCAAGTAAATAACATTCAGGCCTACATTTTAGTACTTGTTTTCTCTAGTTCAAAACAAGCTAAAATCACTTCATCAGTTTACAAACATGCTCTGACACTCGCTTGAATGCCATTGAAGATTTCTGGTTTAATTAACAATTTGTAACACCCAAGAGATTTTTTGTAAGTCTGTAGGAAGAAAGGCATTTTTCAGTTATTTTAAAATATTTAACATATATGGTGAATAACTATTTTTCCTTCATTTTTTAATCCTTCACATAAAATGGCGTTTATTTCTGAGGTTTCCTTTTACTCAAGCAGAAATCTTTTCCCCTTTATCTGTGCAACTCTGCCTCCTCTTTAACAGTGTAAGGACTAGAAGCAGCATGGTAAATGAACAATGATGTGAAAAAAGATGTGCAGTTTTTGTGCGGTTTTAACATAATTGTGCCCAATGGCTTAAGCCTTTAGTTTCCACTGCACTGGAACCAGTTCTGTTTCCTAATTTAGGCCTCTGCAAGGCCTACAGCTACCCCATCTCCCTTATTTTCCTTTCTGTAGTGCAAGGCACAATATGAGCATCATCTGTTATCTTTCTTTAGAAGTGTTAATGAATTGACTGCTGTCGCACATGAACGCTTTTCTCTGTTACTTTTTCTGGTTGTATTTTTCTTCATTCACTGATTTCAGTTGAATAACCTTTCAGCTCTGCTCTTCCTTCTGTGAAGTCCATTTACAATTCCAAAGGGACAATTGTTAGAACAGTGTCAGATATCCTATTCCACCTTTGCCTTTCTTTTTAACTTTTAAGGTACACATCTTGTACCTGAGTCATCTTCACTTCTTGGATTTCTCCATTTGGTGCTGATTCCATCAGAAGCAGAGTGGTCAAGCTACTTCATGTGGGATGAACTGCTTAGCAATTTCTTAGGCTTCATTCATTCTTTTCTGCCTCAACAAAGTGGGGAAAAGAATGGATGTAGTGGGGCACTACATGACAGGCAAGGTCCCTCTGTGGTTGTACTGGGCAGTAATGCCCCCATAGACAGCAGCGAACTTTTTCAATATCTAGTTAAAAGCACATGTGGACACTCTGGGCTATAATTAGAAGAAAATAGAGTTGCAGCATCTCATAGTGTCTCCAAAGACATTTCACAAAGGCAATGCTTATTATTTCTAGATCTTTGTTCACAAGCACAGCTACTTTTGTAGGGGAACCACTCAAGAGAATTTACTGAGAACGGTGATGAAAATAGATATTCACTGCAGTGATGAGGAAATTTTTTTTTCCTCTTGCCATTCAGAATTGGTGAAATGGATTATGGTGTGATTGTGCTTTTCCTTTACTTTTTTTTTTTTCCCTTCTTATCTCTGGAGCATCAGTTCTTAGCCTTCTATGGAGCCAGGGAGGTCCAGAGGAGGCAGCACCCCTACCCTGGTGGCATTCAGCAAGTCCTAGGGCTCAGAATTTCAGCTGTGCTGATCTTTTTTACAGGCGTGTGGAAGTCTGAGGGGGATGGACATAAAAACACAACCACACCACTCAATGACCATAAGATAATCTTAATTTTATTTAATAAGCTACAGCAAGTGAATAATGATTTCTGTTCCACAACACTCACACACTTCTCACTCATGCTAATCAAGGCCCCTCCAATCCAGCTGTAACCATCACCATAGATTCAGGGAGCTGAGGCTTCCTCCAACCAGCCAACATATCTGAGTTTTTGCTGGCAGCCTAACCATTGCATGTAGTGTTTCCACTGTGGACTTGATCTTATTCATGGTGTCAGACATCATGAATGGAGTTCCTCCCCTTGCCAAAGGGCTATTGTCTTCAATACTGCTTTCTAAATTAGATTAGATAAGCTGCTAATCATGTAGTTCCCAAGCCCATCTCTCTGACTTTCCCCGTATCAAAGACCAATTGATGTTTTTTAAGTGGGTTTCCAGTGCCCTCCTGTCTCCTGCCCAAAAATATATTACAAAGGTGTGAACCTGGCAACAGTAACATAAATAAATTCATTCGTGCTTCCTTTTCCAGTGTATTAATCCGGATTAATCTAATCAGTTTGAGCAGGGTAGATTTAGTCAATGACTCATTTATCTGAGCAGTGCTTTCAGGGAAGCTTTATTCCATGACACAAGCTCAAGGTAAAGTCAATCATTGGTTTTGGACTGAAGAAGGAATTTTCCTCCAGGTCAGACTGGTTGCAGCTGGGGGCTTTTCATGTTCCCCTTCAGCACTGAGCAGGGGTTGTTTGCTAAGGCCTGTGTTGTTCAAAAGACTTCTGCCACTGCAGGAGCATGAGACAAAAGTGGCCTCTTGCTTGCCCTCCTCCCTTCCACTGGTGTTTAGCAAGCACAGCCTCTACATGTACAACAGTGGGCTGGGCTCAGTAAGGCAGTTTGTAGAGATTGCTTTCTCCCTGCAACTCCTCCCAGACCAACAGGTGGGTCTTTATGTTCAAAAGTAATTTCAGAGACTGCAAATCATAATTTTGTGGCAGGGGTCATGGTTCCTTCCTTCTTTCCTGGGCTTTCTGCAAAAGGCATAATAAATTCTTCTTCTTCTAGGGTGGCAGAGCGCATCTGTTGTGATGCTTTGTAGTGCTTATAGTTAGTTAAGAAGGAAGAAAACCAAAGACGTCTCTGTGTAAAGCTGTCAAGGAAACAGCTGGCTTTTAGTTTGCTAAAATTTTAGTGTTGTATTCCTCTTTGGTAGCACACTCCTGGGGAGACTTCCTTCCAGGAATGGCAAATCTTGATTTATCAACTGTGAGCTTGATATTGGCTTTGAAAAAAAGAAAGACTGAGAAGGAAAAAACATCATAAACACTTTCAGAAAAGTGATATCTCCTGCCCTAAAAAATTAAGAAATCTGAAGAGTTTTTCATCATTCAAATGACTGATTCACAAACACTGTCCCAAAAAGGTGAAGAAAAAAAATCTCCTTCTTTCCTATGTCTGAGCTGCCATGTTGTTGGCCACCCTCAAGGAAAAAGTTTCTCTTCAGTTCTCCAGGCATTGCCCTTCAAATATGGTAGTGATTTTGAGACAGATAGAAGTTGTTAACCCGAGAACAAGTGCAGAATCAGGTGGCAGGTGCTTCCCTCTGACAGCACAAGCCTGTGTAAAGCTAATTCAAGAAAGCTGTCTCTAGCCCTAAAAGCAAATGCGAACGAGCCCTCCTGTAGAGAATCACATTCTGGTAACACTTAAAATGGGGTCTAGTGTTATGTGCTGTATAATCATGGAGGTATTAGAGACTCTCCACTGCTTTCCTCTGTC
This sequence comes from Rhea pennata, assembly GCF_028389875.1. Lineage (NCBI taxonomy): Eukaryota > Metazoa > Chordata > Aves > Rheiformes > Rheidae > Rhea > Rhea pennata. The sequence continues at coordinate 78,075,619 of NC_084664.1, forward strand.
CTCTTTTTCACACGCATACACAGAACTCTCTCCCAGACCTGAGAGGAAACATAATCTTCCCTCTTCCAAATCCTTTTGCTCTAGTTCTTTCCTTCCTAACGTTTGCCTAGGGCTCCTGCTAGCAGAGGATGCCATTCCTTCGGTGTGAGTTAAGCTGTCAGTGCCGAGAGCCCCCCAGAGCGTTGCTTGTCTCTACACCCAGGAGAAAGGACAAGAAGCCCCTTGAAGCAGCGTGTGTTGGGCCCAGGGATCAGGATGGGGCCCCCTCCGGTGACAACATTCGAAAGGAGCAATCCGATTGGCCAGCAGCAAAGCCGAGCTAGTCCTTCTCAGTATTTTTCAGAGTTAATTCCTGCTGGTAAGGTGACTAAAGGAAAATGGAAGCTCTTGTGGTTTTCTAGAGATCACTCTGCAAAATATCTCATTAGTGATACGAGAGAGTGGGAGGAGGAGAAGGCTGAGTAAATTCTAATCTAGACTTGACTCGCCCAGTTCAGAATATAAGGTTCAAGGTCTGAGTAGAATCTACTCACCTCACCTAAATGCTACTTTCTATTGTGTCTTTTTGTCTCTTTGTTTTTTTCCTTCCTGCCTGCATATTTTTCTCATCTTTCCTCCATAATCATTTGGAGCCACTTGGACACTTAGCCTCACTTACTTCTTTGGCCTGGGCTGTGACTGTCTAAACTTCTCAGACTAGAGCAAGAATTGGGAATTTTCCATATGTTTGGAATATGTTTAGCTTAAAGGATCCCAAAGAGTCAGAGGCTAAGGGACAGAACATTGCCAGGACCCTTGCGATACAAAACTAGATAAGCATACAAAACCCTATGTATACTTATCTGCTTCTCCAACCAAAAATAGTTAATTGAAGAAGAACAAAAATTTTAAAGGTTTGTTGAGCTGACAACTCCTCTGATGGTAAAATATGGTGAATAACATAACTCTTGTTTAAAAAAAAATCAATATTGCCAACCTATGAAACCCCAAATTAGGTTTCTTATTTAGAAAATATTTATTATTAAAGTCTTCTCCCTTGAATATACTGTTACTTAAAATATCACTGTAATACAGGAAAAATATGTTTTTTCTGTACTATTCATTCTACTCTGCATGAGTATAAATAGTGTCACCAGATGGAAGGCAGATCAATAGGTCAGAACTTACTGATGATATAAAAATTCTTCTATGTTTCAAGATAAATACATCAATTCTTTCAACTGTGGTTATAAAAAAAACCTGCCCATTTTCTTTTTATAAGTTGTCTTAAGGAACTAGAAAACAGTTACTTCCCTTGCAGTCTATTCTACTATGGCAGTTTTATTATATTCCTTCCAGCATGCAATGGAAAGGATATATATTTTCAGTGCAGAGTGGCTTAAGATCTAAAACACTGTGCTCTCAACAGCCCTTCATCAAAAACTAAAGCTCACCTCCAAGGTCTTTTAAGAGAAACAAAACACTGAGATGCCGTTGAAGCAAATGGATGCACACAGGCAGAAGATGAAATATATGAAGGGGGAAAAAAAGTTAAAAACCTAGCGTGAAAAATTGCTCTGCCTTAAGTTTGGCATCTCTTATTTGCCTTCAATAGCAGATACTCATTCAAAAACTGCAGCTGAATTGAGTAGGTACTATGAAGCGCAAAAATACATATGACGGCTGTGTAATCAGGGAAGGCAATGCAACAGTAAATATTAAGGGATGGCTTCAGAGGTAAGGCTAGCTGAACTGCATTTTCTCATTTTGCTCAGATTTTGCCCAGAGAGGACCATTATGATACAATAAACATTCTCCAGGGATGTAAAATCACTCATATCAATAGTCTGGTTCTTCAGCAGAAGATAGAGAATTTGCTTTTCAACTTAAGGGATATCTACCAGGACTAAAAAGTTGAGGAAATAACAAAGAAAAACGGTGTAAGAATGGCAAGATTATTTTAACTAAATTGAGCATTTGTTAGGACTAGAGTATTTGTTTATTTTCACTGCTATCCTAACTGTTCAGCTCTTCTGCCCTTGATAAACACAAGACAAGATAAAACAGATCATACAGTTCAAGCATGTGTGCCTTCTCTGAATGCCAGTAAAAGTCCTTCCATCAAGACAAGCAAGAACAGGATCCAGCCCTTTTGTCGCTTATGGCTGTGCTACTGAAATATGATGAGATTTAAAAGAAAAATTTGTATCAAGTAATGAATATTAAGTTTTCTAAGTTCAAAGTTAAGCTGTAGTGATGTAGACTCTGTAGTTGGCCTAAAAAGACCCAAAGTTCATGTCACCCGTGGTGTTTGCATCACTGCAGCTTAACTTTAAACTTTCAGGAGAGGCTTTTGTTCCTCCTGTTTCAAACAAACGCTCAGCAGATGCATATTTATTTCCACACAGGAAAAAATGTAATTGGACTAAGCATTTGGCATTCTCCAGAAATGCCTTGCTGAGTGCTGCATGGTAATTTCACTGGAATAGGTTATTTTTACAGGCAAATGTTCTTCTGCCTCTACATAAGTGCCAATCTGTTTACTGAAAATAACAATTGGAACGCAACAAAGATGAATTTTAAAAATTGAAATCATTGAAATAAACCACTTCAGAATGTGAATAGATACTCATTTGAGGAGTGTAGTTTATTTTAATGACTTTTTTTTGTATTCCATTAAGTGGCTAAAAAGGCATCAACTTTTCCTAAAATACTTCAGAATCAAGTATTTACTGCAAAAATACCCAAAAGACAGCATCATAATATAATTACAAATCACTTGTCTTATGAGAGCTTTCCTATAAGAGTTCAGCTCTTCTGGATTGAACTTTAACCCTATAGCTTATAAAGGCTTATCATATTCCCAACTGAGTTAATAGGAGTTATGTACAAACTGACCTCAGTGAGGACACTCTAAGAAGAATATTGAGGTTTGCCTTGCTTCTTGTTTTTCCAACTACAGGCTTGAATGTATTCAACAATAATAACTTTTACCAGCCATTAGGAATGACTGATGTACTGAAATTTTGTAGGTAGTCAGACAAGAATAACAGTTATAACTGTTACATATCTTCAAATAGTCTTAGGAGTATAGTACTGTAATTATTATGTACTGCTTTCTTACTAGCAACTCTGAGAGTCTACTGGGTGATGTAATAGCATATGCTTATTTTTATGTTGGTTTCCTATGAAGAAAAGCTTTATGTAATCATGTTGTCCATGTTCATTTTTCTCTCTATCTGTCAGTCAATCTCCCCAGCAACTTTTGAACCCAGTGTCTAATTTCAGCCAAATCTGGAGGCACAGTAGAGGTCTCAAGGCTATTAAGTTCCTACAGGGTTTGAGGCAGTGAGTTGAAAATAGAACCCTACTGCATAGAAGACAGAGGTTCAGACAAACCTCCCTTGAGTAAAAGGTTTCTGAACGCAGGAGGTTTACCTCTTATGTTTGTCCCCACATCTAGCACAGTAGCATGTTCGTATATCAGCTGAAGAGCTAGTTACAGCACTCACTACCTTTTGCCTAGATCAAATTATTTCATTACGGGAAAGTGGACACATCTGACACTGATCCACAAAAGACTCTCATGAGAGGACATCCAGCTGCCCTCGCCCCACCCACCCTAAAGTCTGCATTATTGTTGTTGATCACAAAAGACACTACTTCATTTCCTTTGTTGTTGATCTAGAAGGTAGCATAGAATTCCTGTTGTTTTCATTGGAAATTTGGTTTATGGATTGATATTGTGTTGCTAATGAGTTTGCAACAGTATTTTCTCTCACTTAAGGTTTACTTAAAAAAATAGATTTTTGCAATGAGCATTTAAAGCACTAATCTATTCTCACAACATCCTTACAAGGCAGTTACATGTCATTATCCATGTTTCACAAAAATCAAGTTTCAGTTCAACATAAAGTTAAAGCTATGTTTAGGAGCCAGGTTAGTCCAGTGTTGTTCTGATCTTTGTTGGAAAAAAGCAAAAACTTCACAAAGTAACTATCACAGAGAAGGCAACTAGGCTTGATGTCGCATGTAGTTTATATCCTCATTTTCCAAACACTTAAATTATCACTTGAAACTTTCTGTGATAAAACTCGGTCAACTATTTTAACTCATGACAATTTTCCTCTTTCCTCTTTCTTCCCCAGAATGTTTGTTCTTGGATATATTTTAGAACCATGAATTAGAACTTTTAATTTACTCCACAGAGAAGAAATGAATAAAGTGCCATCATTTATTAAACACTGAATTGGTTTTGAACTTATCTCAGCATATTAAAAAAATAATTATAGTACTTGAGACAGTTCAAACTCATATAATAAACGTTGGTTAATTTAATATAGAACTACAGTATCATAGGAATTGTTGTGATTTGAGCTGATCATAGAAAGATAGGCGTTAACAAATCAGATAAATGACTTGGAAACCATTTATAATTAACATAAAACTGACCATTATATAATACTGCCTTCTTTGATATTGGGCAGTGTAAAATAATACAGAAAAAAAGACTAGAAAAATTAGCATGTGATGGAAGTAGCTTTGGTCCTGAAGAGTCAGTCTGCAAACTTTGCTGTTGTATAATTCTGTCTAGAATTTAAATGTAGAACTCACTCAATAAGCATCAAATCGCTTTCTACTAAAAGCTTAATCCCAGTAATATTTTGTGGCAAGGAGTTTTTCTCGGAAGTTACACACAGCAACATCAGACTTCCTTTTTCTCTCTTAAAAGAAATAACAAATAGAATTATGTACCTTTTTTTCCTCTGGCATTTATTGTTTTATATGACAATACAATGCATTTTTATTTTTCTCTGAAATAGTTCTTTTTCAATGCTTCTAGTGATTCATATGCATACTGGGTCTATTCCTATACTGTTTCTCTTTTCGATTAAAATGAGCAGAATTGAACCCTGTACTGCAACAGCTACCTAGCAGTTATCCTGTTCTTTTTCCTGAATAGCACTGCTTCTGTAAGCAATTGCATATATTCAGTAATATCTGAGCAACTGCATGTATTCAGCGATATTCACAAGCAGCTCATACTTTGAAGCATGCTTTGCTGCATACTTGTTAACATTATCTTGCCATGGCATCTACTCCATAATCACTTGTCTTTAGGTAGTTGTTCTGAAAATCTTCCACTGCTAGCCCCAAATTTTTTAAATCATTTGAGGTCTGACTCTTTTTTGCCTATATTCTCTTCTAAATCACTAATTATGGCACTAAATTCTTCTAGTGTTGGCGTGAAAACTTGTGCCTTTGCACAGATTGAAAGCATTGTAAGTGTTTAATATTTCTTTTCTTTCTTCTACATGTAATTTATACACCTGGTTATTTGGTAATTATAGCTAATTATGCAAATTAGATCTCACAAAATTACATTAAGTCAACATTACATTTAAGGGCAAGGCTGTATATCTGTAACTGTGAGAAGGAGCAACAGATGTAGCTTGATGGCAGCAATGGGTATACCCAGAGATTCACATCCTACATGCCTAGACTCATTATCTTATAATTTGCTTTGAAGTGTAAGGATGTAGTGTGTGCTCTTGTTTCTCCTACTATATCTAATCACAGTTCAACTATTTGAGTCTATATTGATAAAACTTGAGCTAAGTTTCCATAGCAACCATAATGATCAGAACATTGTTAAGCAAGATCCATCCTCAGTCTTCATCACATTGATAAACTTCTTCAATTTATACGCTGCCACCCCATTTACCTGCTAAATGATAAGGCTATCTTACATCTACCTCCCTGCCTTTGGACTTCAGACTTCTCTTCAGATCCATGACAAATAACATAAAAAAAAAATCACTTTTTCACACAAGAAATCAAGAAAATAATATGAAGAAGAGAGTAATTTTTATATTTGAGGGCAGAACAATATAATCCACTTGGATATATAAGAATAATTACGCAAAATATTAAGTGATTACTTTAACACAAACTATACAAATATTTAAATTTTTAATCTGTAATCTCTGTTAGCTCTTACCATCTCCCTTTTCTGTTCAAGTGGTTTAGACTTGAGAAACTTACCACAGCTGTAGTGACTCCATTCAATTTTAGAATGCAAACTCTTCTCTTATTTGTACTTTTAAAGTCATTTTATGTAAAACAGAGAACTACATGTATGGTTTCTTTTAGTGTAACTACAGTTAGGAAAAATGAAATTTATGGCTTTATAGGCATACTCTATCTTTTCATATCAAATTGAACTCTTTCCATGCTGTTTTTCACTCTCTAAGAGCCATTATTCTTATTTTCTAATGTATACCCTTATATCAACAAAAAAATCTATATTTATGCATAGACATTTTATTACAAGGGTTATATTTTGCTCCTTAGAAACTGTTATTGATCTTGAAGTATAAATATTGTGATATTAAAGTGTAAATATGACAGAAAAAGTATCTGTCACCTTCTCATTCACAACACCTATGAATGGTCAAGTTGAATACTTGCAGGTTAATACGTGATTAATGATAGTCTTACGCCTTTCTCTGTGTTTTCTATATTAGCTTTATTTATAACTAATAAAGGGTCTGAATTTTCTTGAATTCATTAGAAAAATGCAAGATTTTGTTAAAAGTAATTAACATTTGATTTTTGAAATGATTGTTGTTCCCTTAGCTGTCCTCTCCTTTCTTAGTTATTTCAGGAATGCAGGCTTTCATGTAAGCATTAATTCTGGTGGCAAAGCAGAGGATGTTTCAGGATTCTTAGCACAAAATTTCCATGCCCTAAGATGTTAGCTATGATCTCCATTCTGAAAATGAGTGTTCGTATACATATATCAGAAGCAAGAGGAGGACAAGAAAAATATGGACCTGCTACTGAATGGGACGGGGCCCTGGTGACAAGGGATACAGAGAAGGCAGAATTACTGAATACCTTCTTTGCTTCAGTCTTCACTGCTAAGGGCAGCCCCCAGGAATCCTGCAGCCTGGAAATGAGGGAGAAAGTCTGGAGAAGGGAAGACTTTCCTTTGGTTGAGGAGGACAGGATTAGAGACCTTCTGGGCAGGCTAGACATCCACAAATCCATGGGCCTGGATGGGATGTACCCATGGGTACTGAGGGAGCTGACAGTTGTTGTTGCCAGGCTGCTCTCCTTCATCTTTGAAAGGTCCTGGAGAACTGGAGAGGTGCCTGAGGACTGGAAGAAAGGCAATGTCACTCCAATCTTCAAAAAGGGCAAGAAGGAGGACCCAGGCAACTATAGGCCAGTCAGCCTCATCTCCATCCCTGGAAAAGTGATGGAACAGCTCATCCTGGATGTCATCTCCAGACACATGGAGGAGAAGAAGGTGATCAGGAGTAGTCAGCATGGAATCACCAAGGGGGAATCCTGCTTAACCAATCTGAGAGCCTTCTCTGATGGAATGACTGGCTGGGTGGATGAGGGGAGAGCAGTGGACATTGTGTACCTTGACTTCAGCAGGGCTTTTTGACACTGTCTCCCATAACATCCTCTTAGATAAGCTCAGGAAGTGGGCGTTGGATGAATGGACAGTGAGGTGACTTGATCACTGGCTGAAAGGCAGAGCTCAGCGGGTTGTCATCAGTGGCGTGGAGTCTAGTTGGAGGCCTGCGGCTAGTGGTGTCCCCCAGGGCTCAGTGCTGGGTCCCATCCTGTTCAAATTCTTCATCAATGACCTGGATGAGGGGACAGAGTGCCTCCTCAGCAAGTTTGCTGATGGTACCAAGCTGGGAGGAGTGGCTGATACAGCTGAGGGCTGTGCTGGCATTCAGAGAGACCTGGACAGTCTGGAGAGTTGGGTCGAGAGGAACCTCCTGAGGTTCAACAAGGGCAAGTGCAGAGTCCTGCACCTAGGGAGGAATAACCCCATTCACTGGTACAGGTTGGGGGTTGACCTGCTGGAGAGCAGCTCTGCAGAGAAGGGCCTGGGAGTGCTGGTGGATGATAAGTTGACCATAAGCCAGCAATGTGCCCTTGTGGCCAAGAAGGCCAATGGTCTCCTGGGGTGCATTAGGAAGAGTGTTTCCAGCAGGTGGAGGGAGGTGATCCTGCCCCTCTCCTCACCCCTGGTGAGGCCTCATCTCGACTACTGTGTCCATTTCTGGGCTCCCCAGTCCAAGAGAGACATGGAGCTACTGGAGAGAGTCCAGCACAGGGCTACAAAGATGATCAGAGGGCTGGAGCATCTGCCGTGTGAGGAACGGCTGCAAGAGCTGGGCCTCTTCAGCCTGGGGAAGAGGAGACTGAGGGGGGATCTTATCAATATCTACAAGTACCTGAAGGGATGGTGTCAAGGGGACGGGGACAAACTCTCTTCAGTTGTCCCGTGTAACAGGACAAGAGGCCATGGGCACAAATTGAAGCACAGGAAGTTCCACCTGAACGTGAAGGGGAGTTTCTTCCCTGTGAGAGTGACGGAGCACTGGATCAGGTTGCCCAGAGAGGTTGTGGAGTCTCCTTCTCTGGAGATCTTCAAGGCCTGCCTGGATGCAACCCTGTCATACATGCTGTAGGTGACCCTGCTGAGCAGGGGGGTTAGACTAGATGATCTCCAGAGGTCCCTTCCAACCTTACTGATTCTATGATATTTTCTCTGAATTATCTTGATTTATCAAAGAGGAAAAAGAAAATGTGAGAATTTAGATTGATGTCACTCATCATAATATTTTTCATAAAAAAATTAGAATTCAAAGGAGATGACAAAATAATTAAAGATTATAAGTGATGAATTATGAAAATTCTAAGAAATTTGGTTTGTACATTGTGTGTGTGTGTGCAGAGGAAAAAGTTCTATTTTGATTGTCCAATACATTTGAAAACCATACGTTATTTGACAGTCCTGTAAAGAATAAGAATGCTAATTGACAACAATCTGCTGGGTGAAAAAAGGTGAGGCACCAAGCCTTTCTTTTTCTGAAATATCCATTTTTTTCCAACTCCTTGTTGCCTGTGATACAAAGTACTCTCCAGAGCTGATATATTTCCTTGTTAATGTTTTAATAGAAAACCTAAAGGAAAGCTTAATTTCTTGACTCTAACAGAGCACATCCTTGCTTTAATTTTTATTTTTTTAACTTTTATTTCCTATAAATCATACTGGTTAGAGGTGAAACCCAAGGAAAGGGTTCTGGAGTCTATTTGTTTGCAGGAAAGTACCAAACAACAACAAACCCTCAGTAATAAAAAAAAGTTCTTGAAATGCTACACCTCTACTCATAAACTCATAAGGGCAGTCTAAACCCCTGGAAATCTGTTTTGGAAGCAGACTTGTTTTTCTTGCATTTTGCCCAGAAGAGAATGACAATCAGACATGCAGAATTCTCCTGTCTAAAAACAAAAATGGAAAAAAAGCTCCTGTATTCTTTCTTTTCTCACATTTCAGAGCTGAAAGAACTGACACCAAATGGGATTATTGGATCACTGGTGTCAGAAATAACAGGAGGTATCAAAGCAGTTTTCTGCATCTTAAGTGTATTTTCTCTTTAGACCATACTATGGATTTCCCTTCTAATAGACCAGTCAAGTGGTCACTGCTTATAGAGATTGCACTGCCTCAGTGGCTGGATGGTTATGCATAGGCCTGAAATACTAAAAGTCTGGTTTATAGTATTGCTTTTGCTCAGGAGTTGTAGTTATATGCAAGCCTATGATCCAAAAGCCAGTTGATGCTCACACAGCTATTAATTATTCTTTTTATTTCTACTAAAATGTGCTTTCATAAAACATTTTTTATTGAAGATTAAAGCCTTTTTCTGAAAAAATACAAATGTTTGGTCTGAATTTTCCCAGCCACATGAAGCTTATATTCAGAAATTCTCATGTTAGTAAAAAAACCTAAATTATTAGTGTCTCTAGACTTCTGTTGTACCTCTCTATAGTATACATTTCCAGGTAGATTAACATTTTTATTATAATTATTGCTAATCTGCTGATTTGTCACATCTTTGTCTTGCAAAATTTTCTTCAATTGAAATACTGGTACATGACATAACATAAACAGAAATGGACATGGAAGAGGAAGATAAAGCTGTACTTCACAGTTTGCTCACAGGCACAACCAAAGGAATCTGAAAAACAAACAGATTTATGTGTGTATGTGTTCAGTTTTCCAGCAGAAGATTTGGCCTATCAGTACTGAAAGATTTTGTGACGTAAATTTTTTCCTTTGAAAATACGATATAAATATGTTTTATCAATATAACCTAAAGGGGGGGGAGGGAGAAAGGCAATCGAAAGACTGCTCAACAAGCAGTCACACAAATCCAGCCAAAAGATGATGAGCATAATGGAAGTTTCCATCTAGCATCATGTACTGATACAGGGGTACATGGTGTCTGTGTTCCAAATGAAGAAAATCTTTACAAAGTGAAAATATGGAATTTTCATTTTGTTTTCCTATTGGATTTGGATTTTACCACATTTTAAGCAGAGTCTTGTTATAAGAATTATAACCCTGTGAAAATGTTGCAGCAGATTCTTTTGTATGGAGGATGATCCGCTTCTGATTCAGGCAGCAATACTGAAAATAAGTGAACACTCTTCAACTATTACACAACAGAATATACTTTTGTATTTGGCCACATAATTACAATGTCATCTGTAAGCAGTTCAGCTTTTGTGTATGGTAGAAGCGGCACCACTGGTCTTGGTGCTGTTTTATTACCACATATTGTTCCCCCAAAAGCACTGTTAAAACATACAGGATGCATAGGAACGTCAGCTATTTTCTAAGTTTTCCATGATAAATTTTACATGCATGTGTAAGGGTGAAAATGTAAATGTAAAAGTACATGCAAATGTGCAGCGAAATATTTTCATACTTTAACGAGTCACAGCAATACAACCTTCTTCACTACATGCGGTAAAAGTACCCACCAGTATTTCACGGCATTTTCTGCAGATTGTGTACACTGTAAATTGTGTCTATGCTGCATACTTACAATGTACATTGTACTGTATGTATTCTGTGAAGATTTGTCCAATATTATTTAAATCTGACTTTAGTATGTGTAGGGAAGGAGAGTAAAAGCCATTCAAGGTATATGCGAATAGAGTTTGTTTGAAACATGGCTAATTTTATAGGAAAACACTTAGTGTTAGCTAAAGTCTGTTTGCTTGAACAGAAATTAAATAATTGCTCAGAGAATTATAGCTTATGTGCGAATACTTAATTAATTAGTAGTGTGTCCTCCAGGTCATCATGGGAATGTGGATGAAACTGCTGAAAAATGAATATATTCATTTCACATGCAGGCAACTGTGAAGGATGCCTTATAAAAGGTGCCTAGTGTTAGCACTGAAAGGTGGGGTATTATGTTTAAGTAAACATGCCATTCTCTTCAGAAATCAAGGATGTCATGTCCCTGTCCTTGATGTTCCCTGAGAACAGATTAATGCATTTCACCTTCACCTGTTCACAAAATGTGTTGCTGCTCTGATGTCTGGCCCTGGAGAAGGACAGCCATGCTCCACTGGCCTCTGGTTAGACACAGGCTGCATTAGTCCTGCCTTGCTCTAGCTGTGTTCTCTGCAGCAGTTTCAGAGTTAGATTAAAAAAAGTGAAGCTGCATTTAGACATTATACTGGAAACTTTACCTTGCTGTTCACTTCCATTAGTGGAAACATAATGCAATGCAGTTTGCCCAGACTGTATTTTATTGGAATTAACCTCTCTAAACATTTTTACACTTTGCAAGCTTGTGTTTTTGTCTCGCATCTGTAAAACTAATCCTTTTTGTTTTTACCTCATCTTCAAATCTCTGGCTAAGTTTGTTTTTTGTTTGTTTTTGTCTTTTTTAAACTATGTTTTACTACTATCTTTTTTTCTTGTATCTTATCATATATTTTTTTTTCTTGTGTCCTGGACCAGCTTGACATTTGGAAAAAACTCTTAGTAGACTACCAAGGGAAAAATGCTTCATGAAGTTTCCTCATAATTCTTCTGTGGGACAGAAGAGGGGTAGGCTGTCAGGAATAAGCAATAAGAGTTCAGCTCCAAATCTGTGGATGTGCCCAGTGTCAACTATTGTAAAACAGACAAGTACTTCCAAAGAGCCTTCCTGAAAGTAAGACTTCAATGTTACTATGTTGATAGAGATGCCCATGCACCTGCTACTAACTATACAGATCAGACTAAATGGCTACCCAGCTCCTTAGCCTTTTTTGGGCAGTGGTCAGTAGTAGTGGCCTAGGAAAGACTGTAAGAATAGAGCTATTGTATGATACTTCTCCAAGTTGTTGTCCTGGGGCAAACTAAATGACTCTGTTGAAGGCTTTAGAAACTTCCCTGTGCAGCCTGAAAATCCTTCATCTTACTTTGAACTGCAGAGTACCAGAAAGGATCTAGAAGCCTAGTCTTAACATACAATCGCGTGTAATTTTCCTGTTCTCCCATTCTGTGCTCTCTAGGGTCTGATTAGGTTCTGATATCATCTGCATACTCATCTAAAACAACCATTGGGTAACACTTGTCTTCCATATTTTGTCCCAGGCTTTTAATCTTGTATCTTCTACAGCCAGACTGGAAACATGCTAGGAAATTGTAAGAGGGCTGCCAATACCAGGAGGTACAGAAGGGGCACTGACAAGGTGATGCTTGATCTGTCCATGACAGAAGTTCCCTTGCTTGCAAGTGTAGGCACCCTGATATCCCCCAGTCCACCTGACCACAGAAGCAGGTTTAACGTGTATTATTGACAGAACAAGAGTTGTTGTTGTCCTAACCCAGCTACTGTAGTCAAGTAGCCAGGCTGCCTGATGGGTACACTCAGGCATCCCTGACCACATGCTCTACTACCCCTTTATATTCCCTTTTTCCTCCAAGTTTCTTCTTTTTTACTGCCCTTTCTCTCTCCCAAGTAAACAACCTGCCCCTGATTGCTTTCCCCCATTAGCCCTAGGTTCAGTACATCTATAACCTAATTTGGTATTTCTGATAGAGCTGCATAGGTGATCTCAGCCTTATGTGGTATTATTGATATGGTTGTCTAGGTACTGTTTGCCTTGCAAGATGTCCCTCCATCAAGGGTCCTCAGTACTCCCCTCCAAAGATCTGTTCAGTCTGGCTGTTTCTCACATAGCTCCTCCTTACCCAGATGTAAAATCAGCCATCCCTTACAGCACTTTTGTAAATTTGACAGCTTCTTCGACATCCATCTTACTACATCCAGAAGTTTCTCATGGCTGGTAGTTTTTTGCATCCTCTTCAGCTTGCTTAAACTCAAGCTGAGACCTAGTCAGCCAACTAGATGTCTGCCTGTAGCCCACTAAAATAGGCATAGCCTGAACGAGAAAACAGTCAACAGAAGAGGATAGCTTTTAATACATACAGCACTTCAGACTGAGTTTCAGAAAAGTGATGTAAACACCTGCTTCTACACGAAGATTGTCAATATATTGTAGACACTAGTCTTGTTTAAAAAATAAATAATAATCTTATATATATTATGCAGACTAGAACAATCCTCATGCATGGGATAAGCAGTCTGCAGAGGAATGATGCAGTGTCCTTGATCACTGAAGAGAGAGGTTAAAAGCAGTGTGATCCACTACCTTATTCATGATGCATCACTGCTTTCACAAATAAAAGCCTATGTGATTTAGTAATTAAATATCCTTTGCTACTTCCCAACTTAAGTAATTGCATTTTGTTTTAGGACTGTAGAGCTCAGGAAGACCTCCTGACCCATCAAATCCACCCAGCTGTGATTAGAGACAACCATTTAATCTCATGTAGAAAGGGCTATGGTGACATATCCTGCATCAGAAAACACTTGTGCCTTAGAAATTAATGTCTTTGCTGTAAAAAATGGCAAGAAAGGAGCAGGGCAGAAACAACCAAGTGTATCAGCCATCTCCACATCAGTAGAATGGCAGATTAGGTGCATATGCACTGATGGACCTGGGAAACAAGTGACACATTATGATACAGAGGGGGATAAAAATATCTTGGTCAATATAACAGTAAGAAGTACAACCTGACAAGAATGATGAACTTTTTCATCAATTTTGTATCCATATAGATGACTATACAAAGACACAATGACGTGGAAAATGTCTGTATATGCTTGTGCCCTAAAGCATGGAAGCAAATTTGTATGAGAATTTTTAACTTGGAATTTCTTTTCTTTCAAGATCCTCAAAATTATTACATGACCTTTTTTTGTTTCTTTTAGGTGTTATTTTTTTCTCTTACAGCTTTCTGTCAAAGGACATTAGTTTGCTCAATCCTCACTAAGGTACCTTTATGGAAATATGCGTTTTAGAAATCCTAATCACTAGGATTCTTGCAGGAAAACTTTGCAAATATCATTTGACAATAGAAATTGTGTTTCAAAAGAAATTCAGCAATTATTTGCAGTTGATTATGAAGTGCATATATCATGTGGGCAGCAGCTAAACAGTAGAAATAGTACTTATTGTTCTGCTATTTTTTTGTGTGTGTGTGTGCCATAGCACTCAGTAGGAGTCTCTGAGCTCTTCTTAAAGACAATCATTATTTGAAGTAATAATTATATTGCCATTATACTTAAAGAACAGTTAGATTTGGAAACAATATGTTAGGTACGCAATGCAGAACAGTAAATGGTAACATTTATCAAAGGAATGCGAGAAAGGGATATAGCTTTCTAATAAATACGTTCTTTTGCATGTGATTTTGATGATACTTTGCAGTATGCACATATCATTTCAACTTTAAAAAGCATTTGTTTTGCTGTGTATTGTATAATTTAAAATGCAAAAAGTACCACAATTCATTATTAATAATTAATATATTAGTACTCAACAGACATAACTTGTTAGCTTCAGTTATATTTGTTGAAATAATGAAAAGCCTTTTTAATTGTTTACACATATCATATCAATTCTAATCACAAGAGAAATATGATTCTGCTAAGTGGATTGTCAGAATTTTATCCATCAGCAACTTTTCAATACTTCAAAAGCAATGCATTTTTTTTTCAAAAGACTACCTGGGATCATCTCACTTTAATTTTACAGTTTAATTACTCTGAAGAGTTTTCAATTAAACATATTTTGTCTGAAAAAATATTTATCTCCCAGTGTGCTTATATATGGATATGAGCAAACAGATAGCAAATCTGCAATTGTTTTCAACCCTGTTTACGTTCACCATGCAAATATTTATTTAGGCCTAAAACCAACTGTGAGTTATTTCTTTTCTGACTTTGTTGTTGAGGGTTTTTTCAGTCTCATAATAGACTTCTGATAGAAGTAATGGAAAATATGAAAATATGTTTAGTATAGAGTTGTTACATAGAGAGCTACTTGGTTAACATAACTTTTATTTTAAGTGTAGACTTATCAGCTGTGGTAGCTGTCTTTAGGGAGAAAAAAATTAGAGGCTTGAGTTTTGTGAGTTCCTAGAGGTCTCCAATCTCAAGCCTGTTTGCAAAGTACCTTAAAATGTAAAATTAAAAGCATTTGACTGTATAGCTATCCTGTCTGTGGGAACCCAAAGGTAGATTGAAACACCTATAAATCTATGCATTTTCAGAGTTTAAGCTTGTTAAAGAAAATATCTTAAGGTAAGACAAAAAAATCTTATTTATGAATCTCACAGTCAGGCTCATTGCATCTTATATAGCTTGATAAACCTGCCAAATTTACTCACCTTTTTCAATGTTTTCCAAATAGCTAAAAATGTAAACATGTAAAAATCACCAAATGTATTTGTGCTTTCTAAGTCATATTAGTTATTTTGTAGCCACAACAAAATTCCTTAGAGCTGGAGAGCCATAGCTTTAACGTGATGCAATGGCAATAATGAATGCCAGAGGATGTGGTAAGAGACTATTTCTATGTAACCATCCTGGAGCCTTGTAGTATAAACTGGCAATTGTAGCAGGGGCTGACAAATTTTCACCGGAGTCAGAAATGAGATAATGATGCTTTCCTGCACTTTGTGACTGTGTCAGGGCTACCTGACTACTCCCAGCACAAGAGATTTCATACAAACTTATTTAGATTCCAGAGAACTATCTGTTTTAATTATACTCCGTCTTTTGAGATTTGCTTTTCAGGAACAATGGGTCTTTGGGAAAAGGAGGAAAATCTGCAACTGCATTTGACATGTGGGGAAAGACTGTACACTTTTTGGTGCAGTACTTAATTATTAAAAAAAAAGACTCAAAGAAAAGAAAACAAAAATGTTATTTAGTAAGTCAGACTACTTATTGTTCAAATAAAAAGAATGTCAGTGAATATTTATGGTTTTTCAAAAAATTAGACTAAGTCTATATGCATTGTGAAGAGGAAACCAGGATATATTTGAAATATAATTCACTTCCAGTTATTATTTTGATACCTATATTTACTTGTAATTAATAGTCTGATCAAATCATCTGAGTGCAAGACACTACAGTGAAGGAAAAAAAGAAAAGATCATTCCATTTTGCTAGAGAATCTTGTGCTGATTAACTGAGACAGTTTCACTCACCTTATAGAACTGGCCAAACCTAAAAAGCTATTAGGACGAAAAACAGCCCAGACATCTCCATGTCAAGGTTTATGTCTTGACAGGATCAATTAAACTTTCACCAGAAATAGAAAGCATATGAAAATGCTGTAGCAGATTCTCTCTAAATCCTTTTCTTTCAAATCACTGAAGTTTTGGAGAAACGGACCAGAAAGTCACAGAAATTCCCTTCATCTGGTGATAGAAATGAACTTGTTATGGACCATGCATTTAGTTTGCATTACTATCCACTCTTGGTTCTTGATTTTTTGTGTGTGTTGGGAACTACGGAATCCCATAATAGGCTATAGAGCGTCATTTGATTTCTAAGGCATTTAATGCAACCCTAATCACTCACCGTGACATCATATTAGCAAGACTTTCTTAGAATGAAGAAAGAAAAGTGAAATATTTCCCTCTCCCACCAAATCAATTCTTTCTCACCCCAGATATGAAACATTTTTGGTACATCCTCTTTTGCCAAACTTTCATTTAAGTGAAAAGAAGCTCTGAAAAAGTAAGCAGCTGTATAAAGAGATGATCTATTTTCACTTTTGAAAGTCTTTCTGAAAACTGTTCCTCAGCAGCAGTGAGCAAAGAAGAAGGATGAGAGGATAGTAAAGCCAAAACAGGATTTCAAATGAGAAAACTTGAACAGAGAAGACTTTATTGACTTTTCCTGTTGTTAAAAAAACCCCAAACTGTGAACACACCTGTGGAAGAATACTTTAATCTAGCTATAGAATGCCTTGTGAACTGGAAAGAAATAAATCGGCACATATAGTCAGGTGTCAACAGACACAGAACTAGCCACAGAAGGGTGTCATTTACAATATAAAGGTTGTGTCCCTTAGTCTGTTTTAGGTCAGAAATAATGTTTAGAAGTGCAACATTTTTTACTCACAGTCTGTAAAAAGATGGGCTTTTCAACCTCACTAAAGGAGTAAGGCTATATTCTCTATTTGACAACATTATCAGCTACATTAAAAACCAAGTCAGAGAGAGGCTTAAGAAAGAGACTTTTTGGCTAATGATATGAAAAGCTACTGGTAATAGGATCAAGGATAATTCAGGTTGGAAAGGATCTCAGAAGGTTTCTAGTCCCGCATCTTGCTCAAAGCAGAGTCAGCTATGAGGTCAGAGCAGGTTATCCAGGGTTTTATCCAGTCTGGTCTTGGAAAACTTTCAGCAATGGAGACTGCACAACTCCTCTGGGCATCCTGTTCCAGTGCATGAAAAAGATTTTTCTTGTAACAGTTTGGACCCTCTCTTTTTTCTGCTCATATCTGCTATATCTCATTCTCCCACCATGAACCACGGTAAAGAGCCTGAATTGAGAAACTCTAGAAGACTCACCAGAAAATGCTATATAATCAAAAAGATATGTGGTGCTTTCTTACTGCATCTTGGCCAACTACTGAAAGACATTTTATGTTTCCTTGTAGTCTACACTCTTTTTGAAAGTGCCTGTTGAGTACTAAGCACAGAACTCATTGTCAATACATAAACTCAAAATAAGACTTCTGCACAGAAACCGTTTTTTATAGAAGTCTCTTGAATACTCTCTTGCCGTCGAAGCCTGGAAAGGTGAAAAGCTGAGTTGTTTTCTTTCACATAATGTGCTAACTTTATTAAGCTGTATAATAAAGTTCTATTCTTCTTCATTATTTGGCTAGAAGGTACTCGATTGAAAAGGCACATTCTAGTGCTCTTCTACAATTCTTCAAGCTGATGCTCTATAGTAGCTTCAGCTCCTCCTTTCTCCTCCCCTTGCCCTAGTTTGCAAGAAATCTTGTGAAGAGAAGAAATATGACTGAAATTAAACCAATCCTTTTATTTGGAAGGGGATGAGAAACATTAATTGGATACAGTGAGGAAGTCACCTTTCTTGACCATATCTAGTAGATCAGACCCTGGATATTATTTTGGATTTCATACTCCTCTTCAATTTATTGAGGACACTTTGAAAGTTCTGAGTGTTAGTAAATTCTCCTTTATTTCAGAACCACTTCTAATCTTTGCATGCTTTCAATGCTAGGGTCAGTCACAGCCCAGTGACGGCCAGATAAGTCTGTAGTGACAAGACAGTTCCAAAGTCAAGCCAGAAAGTTAAGAAGGCAGGTGGCATGGCATGACATGTCTAGGCAAGGGAAGGCAGTATTCAGGCCCTGGGGTCAGATGGGAACCCACAGCAGAGGGTTTGAACTTATTTGCATCTTTTGGGCCATTAGGTGAGAAGGTGCAAGGATGCAGGCCCCAGAGGAGGTTACTTAGGGTGACTGAAGCCTGTAGCTATGCTCATGGCCAGATGTTGACAATGAATGTTTTTCTACTTTTGTAGCCAATAGTTCATGTACTTTATAACAGATTCTTCTAGAAAGTATTTCCATATTTTGCTTATGGAAATTTCATGTGATATGGTGTTGTCAAAATATTATTGAAATCAATGTGTATCACATCTGTCAGTCCTTTCTTCCAGTAAGCCAGTTATTCTGTCAAAGAGGAAAATTTGATCTCAGTAAACTCACTCTGGCTATTGCTGATCATCTTATTATACTTTAGGTACGCACACCCTAATTTCTTTAATTAGTACTGGTATATTTCTAGGTTAGGAGCTAACTGGTCTAAAAGTCCCATTTTGGTTTCTCTAGTTTGAAATATAGGACGCTATGTTTGCAGCCCCCCCTGAGATCAGACCTATCTTCTTGTAACTCCTGAAGTTAAACAGTAAAAAGTTTTCTTTGACTAGCTCTTAACCACCTTACATCTGCATCTTGAAAGTATCTGATTTATCTAACTGCTTATTAATGTATTCTTTCCCTGTTCTGTCTATGGTTCTATTCCTTTGGCACTATTGATTGTTTAAACTACTTGTCGTAAACGACCTTCTTTACATGAAGAATGAAGCAGAAAAAAGCATAAAAGTTTTTAAGAAAAAAACACTGGCCCACATAGTTGCAGAACAAACCAATACCTCATCACTTTGATGAAAATCAGTCTAGAATTCTGAGAGCTTGTTACTTAGATTGATAAATTAGAAACAATTCCTTCCTGATTTGAAGCAATACCACATGAAGCATTATACAATATACCTTATTGTATAATGTAGCTTACTACATTAATGAATTCAACAGGTATATCATGTTTTAAAGAAGTAACTTATTCTGATTTACAGATGTGTGGGTATAATACAGGTGTATAAAAATAGCATCTGATATATTTTCAATATATTATTAATTTTTGAATATTTTCAGTAAGACATACTTCCTTCTGCTTTTCTGCAAATATATCAATCAGATGCATGGATCTTATATTTTAAAGAACTTTAAAATGATCCAAATATAGCTTTGTAATAAGCTCTGAAATAAAGCTCAAATGGACCCTCATCCATGGGTGGTGTGAATGAAAGAAGGTAGGAATAAAAATATTATTAACTGGAACTGAAAAATAGCATGTACATACCCTGCTATATGCAAATTAGCACTGAACAAATGGAAATATGGCTCTGACTGAGATAGCCCTAGAACATTGTAGAATCATTTATAAGCATCTTGGACATAGACATCACTAAAACCACACCTTCTGTCTCACTTATATTAAAGGTTACTCAGTGAACAATAATCCACTGTGTACAGATTGTATTAAACCAGAAAAGTTTTACATTCAGACGATTCAGACAACAAAACAACATTCAGACAACAAAAACAGAAAAGTTACATCTAAAACAAGCTATCGAAATTGCACATAAGGTTAATTTCATTACTTTTTGCTTATTGGTATGCGTCAACTAGATGAACTTAATTATTAGGAAAAATAACACAACTAACAAGACAGGAAACAAAAGATGCATTCCACATCATGAAAAAAAAATTAAAGGAGATTGCCTTCGTAATATGATCATTAAAAAATGTGTCAAAAAGCAAAGTTTTGCTGAAAAGTCCATTCTTTCTTTTACAGATGTGCAATTCTGTTGAACAAATCTGTCAACAATACATTTTGCTGTGTAGGAGGAGTTTTCAGAAAATCCAGTAAGTAAACATGTTTTATGAGATGCAACTATGAAAACCCTTTTAATTAAGAGTGTGATAATGGTATATGAAAAAAATAGTCAAGCCAGCCTTTGAAAAGCCTATACCAACTCCCAAGCCTTAATTTGACAAATATAAAACCTCCAGATTTTGAATCCTAACAGAAACCCCTGTTTTAAAACCTTGTTTTGTTATAAACAGATACCAGATTTTCCCTGCACCTATGTATAGAAAGGAGCACAAACAGAAAATCTTCTCATAGGCTTATATTGGGATTTTCATGGCTTCGACCCTCCCATGTTGTCCTTCAGTGGCTGCTTCATCAAAAGCATGCAATGCAAATGATTTTTCTAAGATGACAGAAGCAAAGAAAAAAGATAAAAGAGAAGAAAACCATGTTTCCCTTAGCCAACCCCTAAAAATATATCCTCTTTTCTAACCTTACTGCTGCACAACAATAATGGTATAACAGTAATGCTAAAGGTATTGCAAAACCTAGCTGGTCTGAAGCCACTCTCCTCGACATCTTTCATGGCTGGTACAAAAATGGATAGTCACCAGAATAATACAGATTTCGTGGATATTTCTCATTTGACTTCCCACTTTCTTTTTTTTTTTTTTTTTTTTTTCATAGGAAAGTGTAGTCTGGGTCATAGAAAGAATACAAAACAGTCTTTTTTTCTTTATCTTAGAGAAAATCCTGTTATCTAAGAACATGTACTGTTTTGAAGAAGTATGTAAATTAAATGCACTTTAACTTATAAGAGAATATTGTTCCCTCGCCCTTAGTGGAAGACAACCTACCCACTCCACCCTTTTACATATTACATTTTTTATTCCTTTTATTTTTCTAGTCAAGACCTAATTTACTCAGCCCTGGAGCTACAGATGCCTCTGAAGCCCTCTCTATTTTCTTGGAAAGTCTGTGAACAAAGAAATCTTTTGTATGTGATCCCTTAATATAATTTGAACTAAAATAGCTTTAAGACTCAGCAAGGAAGCAAGCTAACTAAATGTCTGAATAGAAAACCAAGTCCATAATTCTAACATAAACAATTGCAAAGCTGAATAAATAGACATATAAGCAGTTATCTGAGCACTGCCAATAATGCATTTTTAATACTCTGAGAAATGAGTGCAGAAAGAATCAACATAGTTCCTCAGGCTATAAAAAGCTTCAAGTACCTTTTATTTTACATCCTGTTAGATTATTGGAAGCTTGTAATTCATACTATTTTAGTATTTAAAGGCTTCTCACCTTGCAACCCTCCCCCCCCATACAAGTAGAAGTATAAGGAAAAGACATAATAATCATAAAAGAGTACAAATTTTGAATTCTGCTAATGGATTTCTCATAATATATATTTTTAGTCTGATTTTAAATGAGAACGTGGTTATGTTTAGAGGTTAGGTATAGAAGACAAAATGGAAAATCTGTTCCAGTGAATTTAATGTAGATTTTAGCAAGACAGCTAGGCATTTAAAAATTATCAGCATTTTTTGGATGATTTTATGTTTGCTGTTCTGGAAATATCAATTAAGGCACGGGCTAATGTGACAAATACACTATTCTTAATTCTGTGCAAGGATGCGGCAAATAGGGAATGAAGATGAGCCACACTTATAACCTGATATTCTGTACATGGCATCAGTAATTCTGAAGTCTTGTACATATCAAGCTGTCATTGTCACCACTCAAAGATTCTTACAGGGAGCAAATGCAATACACAACATGCTGTACAGACAAATAATTCTTCATTATCACTAATGTCTTAATACTATCCTAGCATGTCAGAAAGGTGTAGGAATCCAACCTCAGCCAAAATTAGTGTCTCATGATGGCTCAGAGGACAGGGAAACTGAAAAAGACTGTTCTGATCTCTGAGGATGGCATGAAAATGAGGTGTTAACACTTGTGCTGCAGCTGAACCCCCTCCATTCAGAAGAAATTTAGTTTCTGTTTGACTACAGTGAAATGTAGATTCAGGCACATTTTTAGGCCTAATGCTGAGAGAAAGAACTTGCAAGGGACAGATTTTTAAAGCCGCTGAGGAGGTCCTATTTAAATATCCAAATGAATTGCTAGATTGCCAAATAGGCATCAGGCGCTAAGTTATTCTGAAAAATCTGACCTGAAGGTCTTAGTGGGTGCCAAGTACTAGAAAAATTGACTCTATTTAATTGTCTGAAAGGCTGCTGATCTTTTTGAGAATCTACGGCAGTTGTGAGTCTTCAACACAATGAAAACAAAGACACTTTGCCCCAGAATTAAAATGAAAACAAAGGTGTACATAAAAGCATATGCAGCTCGTGTCCACTTCTTCATAATAAAAGCCACTTGCATATATCTGACATTAAGTGTAAACCCTTGTGAAGATTTGAGCCATTCCTTTTTTATCCTATTCCTGATCTACCCCAAGAGTTAGGTGAGCACACTGTAGAAGCTTATGTGCAGTGCACTGGATGTAATAATTAGTTTCAATACTTTTACTATAGCTTCAGAAGATGGATTCTTCCTGCTGATTTCTGACAAACATCACATTAATGGAGTGCAGTATTGAATTGTATGTAGCTGGGTTTTTTTTGTTTTTTTTTTCCAGTAAAAATAAATTATTAATCTCCCTTTCAAGAATATTTTAAATACAAATGAGGTTCAAAGTCTTTTTTAAATACTTGAATAACTACTTGAATAGTGCAAGTAGGCATTTCTTAAGAAAACATCTTCCTGCAAAATAAACATGAATCTCCTTTTAAATATTTAAAAATCCCGTAAGAATTTATCACATTGAGTCCATCTCATGCTTTACAGTTCTGACTCCCTTTTAATCATATGGAAGATGTGTGAAGTACAATGTAAGAAATGGCTAAAAAGCCCTTTCTAGGACTCTGCAATTTGAAAAAAAAATGAAGTTAGAATTCAGTATATTGGGAGTCATGGTGATAAGTCAAATCAGAGCAGTAACATTCTTAGTGTCAACAAACACTGACAGAAACTAATATACAGTAAATTCTAGTCATTCCCACAGTTCTTGAATATCCAAACTTCATACTGTTTTCCTTGAAAATTTTAGGTTTATAAAGAGTATCAGTCTTTATTCAATTTGTAATCTTATTAAATTTTTATTCTACTGCTATAACAGAAAATATGATTGCATATGATATTTTGCAGTTAAAGTAAGTTAGAAAAGAAGCTTTTTATTGAGGATGCATACAAAGCAAGTTACATTTTTTCTTGTTCATCTATGAATCCATGAATTGTTTTAATACGCAAAACAACAACATAAACTTGATGCACCAGGATGAAAAATCCTGTGTACAGAAAGAAAGAAAAGTGAAACAAGTGAATGTCTTCACATAGAATTTTCCAGAATTTATGAATTCAAGAAGATTTTGTATTACATAATCCCATATGTAATCTCTGAATTAAAGAAGGTAAAAAAAGATAGCCCTGTTTTCTTACAGCTGGGAGAATTTAAACCGATAACCTGTTAGTGTTGCAGCAACAATGGCAATCTGAGAATGCAGGCAAAGTTGACAAGCAGCAGTAAGATTTCTTTTATTACATTAACTGCCAAAGTGAAGAAAATCTGACAAGGTTCCTGGCATACAAATCCTTCTTCAGGTCAGTGAATAGAAGAAACAAACTTCAAAACTAAATGCAAACTTAGAAGAACTGATCCGAATTTAATTAGACATGCATCACTTAGAGTATTTCTGAAAGCAGGTGCCTGTGAAGTTGAAGGGATTTTTCAGAAGTGACTTCTATTTCTAGAAAATCCATTCCTGGAGCTGGTAAGGTATCTATCTCCACCAATATCTATAAAGAATCGGTGGTTTTAGATATTTAGTAGAACTATGAAACATAGTACTTGAGAGACAAGTTTGTACAGCAGGAGGCTGTTGAGCAAATGCTTTTAGACACTTAGTTTTTAATGACTTGCTTTTGCTGTTCTTAAAACCTAGTCTACTTTTTTATTTCATAATGTAACTACCCATTGCAGGTCACTCCATATCAGGTGCCTGTCCTCCAGATAGTCCTCAAGAGTCTTAATTAAAAGGTTTCTTCAGAAGAAAACCTTGACAAAATCCTTCGTAAAGAATTTAAAGAATCTAAGGCTGGGAATTAAGAGTTCATGTTCAACATGTTCAACGATTAATTGTGAGGTAGGAAACAAGGAATTAAAGTGAATATTCAACCCTCAAAATGGAGAGTAGTCACTGGTGGAGATTGATAGGGAGCTATTCTGAGAGTTGTGCCAGCTAGTATAACCCATAAATAAATAGCCATGGAAAGAGCAAGCAGTGAGGTAAGAAAATCTGCTGCTATTGCCGTATTAAACATGAAGAGTGTGTGAAAAATTGCAAAAGGGAAGTGGAGAAGCAATGTAATGCCAGCTGAAACTCGATGTGATGCATATAAAGAGATGCCAATGTGGGAAGTAGTGTGGAAACTGGCCAGTTAAAGTGTGAAGCTCAGCGCTGGTTGCCCTCTGAACCATTCCTGTCAGGGCAGAGAGGGATTCCCCAGGGAAGCCCTGCAGCTGGCCACCACAGCCCTGCTGAAGAGCCTTAGAGAGAAATCTCTGAGAGGAAGACAGACCTTCAGTCTCCTCCAGAGCAGGCATGCTGGTGAGTCAGTGGGGTGGCTGCTGCTTCATGAAGAGTGTCCCCACCGTGGCAGCTGCATGTCTTTCATTCACCTGTTACTAGTTGTATGGATTCATTCACATTTGAGTGGTTACCTAGTGCCACTAGCCACTAGGGTGGAGGCACTTTGCACACATGATGGTGCATAATGCCACTTTGTTTACTTCCAAATTGTCTAGTAATAGCACTTAAAATTGGGGGAAAGTGAATAGTGGAGAAAAAATTACAAAGATCCTGATTATATAGTTCTTATGAGGTAAATATTTAGAAAGAAATTCTAATGATGAGCAATGCATCTTCTGATATGTGCTGTAAGTAAAAACAGTGAGTACAAAGTCATTTATAATAACAACCCTATCTTTAAAGATATTTATAATTAAATTAGCTTTAACTTAATTAAAATGACAATACTTTATAAAAATGTCATCAAAAGATTTTGAGGAGGAGTTCCCAACGCAAAAAAACCCATCTTCAAAAAAAAAAAAAAAAAAAAAAAAAAAAAAAAAAAAAGAAAAGAAAAGAAAAAAAAGAAAATGTTCACTAAAGTTTACTAGCATTACTAAAAAGCAAACAAAAATAACATAGTGGAAAGAAAAAGGTTTTCCAGATGAGAATTTTTGAAAAGGACTTGAATAAAAAGATACTATAGGGATCAACTTTGTGTCACAGTATGAAGGGTAACAAAGGGACCAAACATTAAAATTCTAATTTTCATTAACTCTTCCCTTTTTTATTGTCCAGTAATGGTTTTTGAATGTTCCTTGTTGCCACAGAGAGGAAGGAAGTAAACTGTCCCCCCTTTAGGCTGTTTAAAAAAATTTTTGATTAACCATAAAGAAAATCTCTAATGGTAAATGCACTTAGACACTGGTAAATTGTACAAGAAAGGTGTGGAATGACTGTCATTGGGAATTTTTAAGAATAGGATTGACAAGCATCTGTTAGGCAGACTCGAGTATGATTGTGTTGGCCATTGATAATCTGTTCTTTCTTCTCACTCTCTTAGTTTTGCTTCTTGTGCTATTGTGTGCAATTTTATGACTGGTGCTCTATAGGGCTGATTTTCTCCATAGTTCAGATGAAAGAACTGTCATTGTCAAGAGGTGAAAACAAGAGGGAAAAAAAGAAGAAGAGAAAAAAGAGCTTACTATTTTCTTTGAAGTAACTACTTAAAAAATGAAATAACTAATCCAAACACTAAGCTGCAGAAGTTTGATGCATGTTCATACACCATATTTCATGCTGTTTACTTTTAGGTTACCATTCATACACTTTGTGTTTCATGTTACTTCAAATAACAGACATTTCCCTTTCATGCTTTATTTTCAAGGTCTATCAGTGGTATAATTTATCCATTGACAGGATAACAGGTGTGCTTTGTCAGACTGGAACAGTAACGTAAACATGCTTTCTTGACTTTCAAATAAATATTTGATTTGTACATGTCAGGAAAAAAAGGTAAAGAGATCTCAGTCAATGTAATCCTTCAATGAGAGGTCACAAACAATGTGTTCAATAAATCAATACAAATGCATTTATAAGTAATTAAAGTCTGGAAGCTTGGTTTCCTTAGTTTGTTTTCCAGTGCTATGCTGGCAAATATAACACTGAGCGTAATAATGACATGATAATTTAAATTGGCCAGTTCTAGTAGGGATTATAATGATTAAAGGTGTCTATTTGTATTAAAATAAAACCTGCTAAAATAGTGAAATTAGCTTTCATATTTAGTGTAGTTTATGGTATTATTTTTGGTACAAGGTTAAACACCTTAGTTAGAATGATCAGGGAGAGTTAATGTCTTATTACTTCACTTATTCTCAATTTAAATGCTCTTCTCATATGTTTAAACCCTCTTCTTACAACCCATGCTCTTGATATGTTATGTCTTCTCTTTGCTGCCAGGTTCAGATGCTATCTATATATACAAGAAGCAAGGGTATATCAGAAAACAGAACAGCAGTGGAATAGGAAAAAATTGCTACTATTCCAGACGTGAGCACAGCAGAAGCACAGCAGTTGTCAGAGCACTTAGCACAGCAGGGGCCCAGAAATTCTTCTCAAGATTGTGTAAGGCCACTCGAACACTTTTCAAGAATGGTCTCAGCAAGCTTCAAGTGCACTCTTCAGCACTGAGTGGTGCAAATGTCCTTAATGCATTGGAGGTCTTGATCCAGACCAAACTCTGGGGACAGGACACCACAGCGCAGGCACTGGGGTGTAGGGAACCTCTGATGCATCTCCCTGGCGCTGCAGATAGCAGCACTTCTCCTCTGGCTGTGGCACTGAGTTGCCAGGTGAAGGAGCTGAAGGAGGAGGTGAGCTGGCTGTGTGCCGTTAAGGAGGATGAAGGAAATATTGGCATGGTCTTCCCAGAAAATTTGCAGAGACAAGAACCTAAGCCATACAAGGCAAGAAAGAAGGGACAGCTGGAGGGAATGGTCAAACAAGCAGTGGAAGGAAGCTGTCAAGATGGACATGGCTGGAACTTCTGGTTCCTGCCCTGCCTACAGATCTGCAGCTTCAGAACAGTTATAATGCACTGGGCACTGCCGAGGACAAAAAGGACTCATCAGCAGATGCATCAAGAGTCAGCTGAGTGTCTGCAAAAGGAGGAAGAGGCAAATGATATTTATTGGACACCACTTTGTGGGGGATGGAAGTACCTACTTTAGGTACCTACTTCAGGTACCTACAGGTGAGGTAGCCTCACCTGCTGTCTCAAGAGGTTTGCTGCTTGCCAGGGCCGGGATGTTGCAGAGAGACTGCCAAGCCCTTGGACTATTTCTCCTTGCTGCTTTTCCATGTAGTCAACAATGATGTAGCCAGGGATAACCTGGAGTGTGTTAAGAATGATTACAGAGCTCTGGGGGTGAAGTGAAGCGGGGACAAAAGGGGCTTGCTAGTGTCCTCTCAATACTGTCAGTGAGAAGGAGAGGCTCAAGAAGAAGTGGAGTCATCCAGCGTATCAACTCCTGGCTACATGGTTGATGTTGCAGGCAAGGCTTTGGCTTCTATGACCATAAAACTCAGTCTGAGAAGTGAAGGCTGCAGAATAGGTAAGGGATAGATCTGACAAAATGTGACAGGACTGTCTTTGTGAACTGACTTGCTAACCTAGTGAGAAGGGTTTTATAATAGGTATATTGAAGGCAGGTTGCAATAACTTGAAGAGAAGTGAGGACATAAGAGGCAGAGCAGATATGTCTAAGGGACAGCATAACAGGGGAGGGTCTCACTTCCACTATGAAGGCAGCAAGACTTGAGGCCTGTCCCAAATGCCTGTACACAATGCATGCAGCATGAGGAACAAACAGGAGGAGGTAAGTCTGTGCACGGTTGCAGAGCTGTGACTTCATTGGCATTATGGCGGCATAGTGAGATAACTCATGATTTGTGTGCTGCAATGGAGGAATACAAGGCCCTTCAGGAAAGTTGGGGTGAGAATGTGAGGAAGAAGAGTTAGATTCTATGCAAGGGAATAGCTTGCATGTGTGGAGCTTTGCCTTGGGACAGGACCAGAGAGCTGGTTAACATTCAAGCATCACTTCCTCCAAGCTCAAGAGCAGTGCATTCCTATGAGTAAGAAGTCCAGCAAAGGGGGCAGGAGACCCTCATGGATAAGCAAGGAGCTCCTGGCAAAACTCAGACAGAAGAAAGTATACAGAACGTGGAAGAGGGGACAGGCCACTTGAAAGTAATATAAGAATATTGTCAGAGAGAGACGCGATGAGAAAGGCTAAGGCCTGTTTGGAGTTAAGTCTGGCAAAGGATGTCAAGGACAACAACAAGGGATTCTTCAAATACATCAGTAGCAAGAGGAAGACCAGGGAAAATGTGGGCCCACTGCTGAATGGGGCGGGGGCCCTGGTGACAAGGGATACAGAGAAGGCAGAGTTACTGAATGCCTTCTTTGCTTCAGTCTTCACTGCTAAGGGCAGCCCTCAGGCATCCCAGAGCCTGGAGACGACAGAGAAAGTCTGGAGAAAGGAAGACTTTCCTTTGGTCGAGGAGGAGCAGGTTAAAGATTTTTTAGACAAATTTGACACCCACAAATCACAAATGACTTGGCCCTGATGGGATGCATCCGTGAGTACTGAGGGAACAAGCAGATGTTATTGCCAGGCCACTCTCCTTCATCTCTGAAAGGTCATGGGGAACAGGAGAGGTGCCTGAGGACTAGAAGAAAACCAGTGTCACTCCAGTCTTCAAGAAGGGCAAGAAGGAGGACCTAGGACACCACAGGCCAGTCAGCCTCACTTCTATTCCTGGAAAGGTGATGGAACAGCTTGTTCTGGACGTCATCTCTAAGCATGTGGAGGAAAAGAAGGTGATCAAGAGTAGTCTGTATTCACCAAGGGGAAATCCTGCTTAACCAATCTGAGAGCCTTCTCTGATGGAGTGACTGGCTGGGTAGATGAGGGGAGAGCAGTGGACGTTTTCTCCCTTGACTTCAGCAAGGCTTTTGACACTGTCTCCAATAACATCCTCCTAGGTAAGCTCAGGAAGTGCAGGCTAGAGGGGTGGACAGTGAGGTGGCTTGGGCACTGGCTGAAAGGCAGAGTTCAGAGGGTAGTGATCAGTTGTGCAGAGTCTAGCTGAAGGCTTGTGTCATGGACGTGATATATGAGGTATGACTTAAACTGTTTTTGAAAATCCGTGGGGCTGGGAAGTGATGGGAGACATCAAATCTTGTGTAGGCAAGACAGTGCTGCACCCTGCTTTAGTTCCCCCTCACTACGGACTAAGGGTGCATGTGCACAGAGAGGTCATATCATAGTCACAGCAATAGAGAGGACAAGTTGACCACCAGGACTTTAAAGAACTGTCTGAATGATGCAGTATGCCTGCTCAAACTTTCTGATGAAACTCCACCTGATGGGAGGATCTCGGAAAATGAGAAACTATAACAAGCACAAGATAAGGCAGATAGCTGCCAGCCTACCATCCAGGAACCTTGAGTCAGGGACAAGGCGGGACAAGATATTGCTGGAACCTGGGGTGATGATCTCTCTCTTTCCTATTGTCTCTATTTTTCTTTCCTTCCTTTTCCCCTTTTCTCTTCTTCAACCTTTTCTAACTCACCGATAACATACAGTAGAGAAAGTTCTGTTTTGCTTGTGTAGCATAACATACGGTACAAAATAGTTAGGATTACACTCCCAACCGCTTAGTCCTTCCTCTTGTGCAGTCAATAAAAAGATTTAATTGGATCAGTCACTTGGTGTTGACTTCAAGTTTATTTGTCTGTGGGCTATCACGAAATCTAGTGCAACCTGTTTTGAGACTCAGAGATGGAGATTTGGATTGTAACAGCTGGTGTTTCCCAGGGCTTAGTACTGGGTCTCATCTTGTTCAGCTTATTCATCAGTGACCTGGATGAAGGCACAGAGTGCCTCCTCAGCAAGTTTGCTGATGATTCCAAGCTGGGAGGAGTGGCTGATACAGCTGAGGGCTGTGCTGGCATTCAGAGAGACCTGGACAGGCTGGAGAGTTGGGCAGAGAGGAACCTCCTGAGGTTCAACAAGGGCAAGTGCAGAATCCTGCACCTAGGGAGGAATAATCCCATGTACCAGTACAAGCTGGGAGCTGAACTGCTGGAAAACAGCTCTGCAGAGAAGAACCTGGGAGTCCTGGTGGACAAAAAATTGATGTTGTTATAGCTAATTAGGCCTTGAAGTTTCTCAATTAGAATGTAACTGGCACCTGGCTAGCCATAACCATTAAGATAACAATATGAGGTCTTCACTGTCAGAACAGAACAAAATGGTTTATCTCAAATTGTAAAATCAATAAGCATGACCAACAAGAGGAAGAACCAAGTTGAGACTTATATGGAAGTTCCAATCAAGACCTATACAGAAGTTCCAGTGAAGAATTCATAAAGGTTGTCCTGGAATTCCTGGTATGACACCTACCTGCCACTAGAGACCCCCGCGACCCCAAAAGACAGCCCCTCATGGACTCAATACACGTGCGTAATGATATGCAAATACATAAGCGAATACTTGGAAAAGTAATGAATACCCAAATTAATTGTAATGAATATGTATGAGGGGTATCAGCTATAAGCTCAATGATTCATGGTCTCATGGGGGGTGTTAGGTGGGAGGATCCCATATGTCCCCAGTGCCTATTAAAGGAACGTCTGCTTCTTAATGCTACCTGGGTGTTAAGGAGTTTTATTTCCAGTTTTCGGTAACGATGTCAGAGTCCAATACTCTCTCACCAGGTTATTTTAGATATTCCACACATACTGAGAGTGCAATATTTAACATAAAAATTTAATTTAAAGGTATTTGATGTTACATGGGATTTTTGATTTAGCAGAGTGATGAAGTATATACTAAAATCACAATACAAGCGCAATTGCTATTACCAGTCTCTATAACATGCTCACAGTCACAACACTGGGTGTCCTCAATCGCTGGGAAGGAATATGTGGATCGAAGCTAGCTCCAGCCCATTGCTCTCTTCTTCTTTGTTAGTTGTTCAGGTTTTTTACTCTATGTTGGGCTAAGCCACATATTCGCTTCCCCCATGCTGCTCCGGCTAATCATCTCAGAAAGACATTCACACCTTTTCTTCAACTCAGAAGGAAACATCCTTTTTTCCTCACCAAATTTACAGCTACTTATCTAAAACAAAGGCCCCTTTGGGTTAAGATAAAGTCATGCAATAGTTGTGATTACTAAGTTGCATCTTTCTGAGCTTGAAGACCATCTTGCATGTGTTCATCTCCTCTGAGCTTTCTTTCATTACAGGGGTTATTGGTTGGTTTTGGTTACAGTTGACCATAAGCCAGTAATATGCCGTCATGGTGAGGACAGCCAATGGGCTGCATTTTGAAAAGTGTTGTCAGCAGGTTGATGGAGGTGATCTCTCCCCTCAATTCAGAACGGGTTCCCAGAGAGGTTGAGGAATCTCTACCCTTACGGAGTTCACAAGGTGTTCAAGAATTGGCTGGGCATGACCTGTGCAAACTGATCTAATGAGACCTGCTTGGAGCAGGGGGTTGGGCTAGATGTCTGGTCTGGATGTCCTTTCCAACCTAAATTATTCTATGATTCTACAAATCTATGAAAAGTAATGTAAAGCAAGAAACTCTCTTCAGTTGCATATAATATATGAGATACATATAATTATAAGAAGTTGCATATAATATGAGATGTATATAATTATAAGAGATGAAGTAGTATATAAAAAAGGAGCCAAAATGAAGAGAATGGGAAAACATTAACAAAATAGGAATAAATATTAAAATGTAATTGTAGAATTGGTATCTTAAGTCTTCCATTCCAACTACCTGAAATTAGAAGTTCTTTTTCAATAAGAAACATTTTTTTTCCCTTAACTTCTGCTCTGCAAGTTCATTCCAGGATCTCAAAATCAAGTCCTGCATTTCCTTGAATCTTAAAGTTTGTCAACGGTTTAAAAGATAAGCTATTCCTTAATTTACTCTATGTCCATGAATGGATTTGCAGAATAAATGACTGAGCCTGTTCCTGGAATTTACTAAGACATATCCTTGATGCAAGGAGGGAAGTGAATTCATCTCACTGCTTCTCAATTATCTTTGACTCGTCAATGGCTAAGAAGAGTCAACAGATAGAGGTACATAAAGATAAATCTATAGGTCTGGCTAGCCATTAATTTTGCACATCATTTTTTCAGATTGTGCTTCAGTGGTGAAAAGCAGTGGTCTGTGCTAATGTAAACAAATGTAAGAGTCTTATGAAACAGATCAGAGTCGCAATGCCAGGTCAGACCACGTATCTGTCTAGCCAAATAGTCTGTCTCCAGCAGCCATCAAAAATAGATGCCAAGGAAAGAAACTAAGAACAAGATAAGCATATAGTGCAACTTCCCCTCAGAGCAGAAACTGCTGGAGACTGTGAGTCAGGGACTTTCTAAGCCAAAGACAGTACTTTAATAGTTTCAGCAGCAAATAAATAATAATAAAAAAAAGAATTCTGTCCTCTGTCAGTTAGGAAGACATGGTGCAGCAATCCTTTATATCACAGTCTGATTAGTCAGACTGACAACTACACTGTAGCAGGAAAAAATAAAATTGGTGCAAAAATAATCATTAAAAATATAGGAAAATTTTCACCTCTTCCTCAGGTGTTTTTGCTGAAATAATAATGAAATATGGCTGAAATGTCTAATTTGTTTAGGACTCAAGCTCTGGTGAACCATGTCATTTTGCCTCAGTTTTGCTTTGACTTCTTTTCCCTACCTCACAATAGAAAGATACAAACATACCATACATTGTGGCTATTTAGAAACAGAATAGAAATAGCACAGGGTATTTTCAAACACAAAGCAACCCACAATGAGTTGGCGAATGAAATCCAAGTTCCAGCCAAGAAAGATTTCAGATACTTTTGTGGTGTGATTCAAATTGCTCAGATTGTCCTTATAATACTACCAGTTGTTTTTCTTTTGAATTTTAGGTCTGAGTGTAATTGCTGCATTGTGCTACCTTCTACTGAATGATTTGCAGGTCAGCTCAGGGCTCTCATTTTTGTGTTAATGTAAGTTTTTGGCTTCAGAAGGCTATGTTACTAAAGATATTAAATTGCTCACACTACTACTATCAGTTATTTTGCCCATCTGAAAGATGAGGGCAGTTCTTTAGGTTGAAATGGCTCAGGGCCAGCTGCTCACCAAGCCAATCTTTCCTTGCTCTGTTCAAGACTTAAGGAGAAGAAAGAAAGGGAGACATCCCAAAGTCCCTGTGGACAGCATGTTTGTTGTCAGACTATAGTAGTATAACTTCTCTCTGGTTTCTGTTCTATTGCCAGAGCTGACTATTGTAACCAGTTTAGCCAAAGCAATCTATATACACTTCCCCAGCTCTCTGTGTCTTCTCATCATTGTGCATGTGATCACAGCATACATTGTTCTAGACTATTGCTTTCTTCCAGTTGGACAGGAGTATTTTACAATCAGTTCTGGGAAGTATTTATTGTAGTATTACCTCTTCTTCTTCCCTCTCATACCTTTATACTGGTAAAATATCTGCACTGACTTTGTTCTATGCACTTCATCTGCTAATATTCCTTTCTTAGACTTTGAACCAACTTGTCTTACATTGCCACTAGCTTAAAAAAAGTGTATTTTTCTCAGTTTTGATTTAAACATCATTAATTTAGGCATATGATTTAGCTAACTAGCTTTAGAAGTCAGGAAATATATTTCTGTACCATATAGTAGATTTACTAATCCTACATCACATTCCTCCATTAGGATTATAAATCTTACCCTCTATTTATAATTCCTATGATTAATTTACAAATCATCCCAATAAATCCTAAATTAAAATGCGTAGATTTGTAAATCCTTTCTTTGCACATGAAGTGTGGAAAAAGTAGATGATTTGTAAGTGAGGCCTTCTACAGCTAGACAATTACAATTGAGTTTTTATCAAGTCTTATTCTTATCCTTCTCTATCTTCCTAACTTTGTCTGTAAATCCTGATCATCTGCTTCTTTCATGAAATTAAACTCTAAACAAGACATAATTTCCATAAACTCTTACATGCTTCTGTTGACTTAACCATGTAACTATAATCATAACATCTTCAAGCACTTCCAGTCTAAACAGTGCAGGAGAAAACTGTCTGAACCAGAGACCTGAAGTAGCACGTAAGATGTGTGAAAGGTGGTGCTGGAAATTCGGTTGAAAGCATTTTCTTCTAAAAAACAGTATGGCAGCAACAGCATGCCCTATCATGATATTTGATTATTGTATGACTTTGCAGGATCCTCTTAATGGCTCTGCAGGGTATTATTCCTCAAAAACTTAATAACTTTTGTGCCAGCAATTGTGGCTATATAAACAACTAAAACTCTTCTAAACTCAAAAGCAAGAGAGTCTTACTTCTATGGAAAGTTTTAAAGTAGCTGAGAAACAAGGAAGACACTCTGTTCATGTCTCTGAAAGCCTCAAATATCGTATTATCTAAGTCTTGTTCATAGATTCTTCAGGACTACACACTTTTACAGTCTTGGCCTCCACACTTATGCAGTTCCCAACTGAGTGAAAGGAATGACTTTATTTGAAAATACTGCCCATGTTGTTTACATGTATATATATTATCACTAATTATTTATTTACATTTATATATTAAAGGGTGAAGACTTCTTTGTTATTTCTTGTACATTTTTGATCAAACGTAGTCTAAGTCTTTGAGGCTGTCAAAATGTGAGATGGCAGAGACCATTTAATATTCTGATGGTTCTGTGAAGTCCTTCCTCCACTCACTAAGACTAACGTGATAGTCTTTCTTTCCCAAGAAGGAACACTTTCTTCTTCCAAGAAGGATTATCCATTACTCTTTTCTCTACAAGCACACATTTTTAAAGTCTCATTCAGCCCTTACATCCCTTGAAGTTTAACCAGTAAAATACTAGTCCATCCAAATCTCATTTTCATTTTCTATAACCAGCTCCTGGCGATACTGGAGCCTGACTGTATGAAGCAAGACTGAATTTCACTTTTTCTCCTTACCAAAGCACATACTCACATGATGGTTTCTGCCCAGGTTCCTAGCTATCCCTCCATGTGGTTCTCCTGCTGACACTCCTGACTTTTGAGACTTTCTCTGAGTGTGGGAGGAGCTCAGAGAAGTGGGCTAGTGGCTAACAGGCTTACGAAAAAGAACATAGTCAGTTATGGACTTCCTAGCAGAAATGAGAGACTCTAAGATAGGGATAACACCTGTTTCTTAATTTCAGGGTTTATTAATTTTTAATTTTAATTCAGAAATACCTATATTTGGTCTCATATGGAAACTAATGTGTGGGAGATGTGAGAGGGAAGCTTGTATTGAGAAGCACCTTTACTTGAAGAATTCTCTCCCATCTAAAATCCACTGACTGATCAAGACAAACTCATTTTTAAATGTTTAGCAGTAATTGTTTGACTGAGAACTGTTCTAGAAACTTTAGCTGGCTC
Source organism: Rhea pennata (assembly GCF_028389875.1). Lineage (NCBI taxonomy): Eukaryota > Metazoa > Chordata > Aves > Rheiformes > Rheidae > Rhea > Rhea pennata. The sequence continues at coordinate 78,111,700 of NC_084664.1, forward strand.
AAGAAGGGTGAGTATACTATGCCTAAATACTAAATGTGAACATTAAATATGTGAAAAGTGATTTCATTCTTGCTTTAACTAATTGGCAATTTGCTGATGATACCAAACTGGAAGGAGTGACGGATACTCCAGAAGGCTGTGCTGCCATTCAGAGAGACCTGGACAGGCTGGAGAGTTGAGTCGAGAGGAACTTCATGAAGTTCAACAAAGGCAAGTGCAGAGTCCTGCACCTAGGGAAAAATAATACACTGGTACAGGTTGGGGTTTGACCTACTGGAGGACAGATCTGGAGAGAAGGACCTGGGAATACTGGTAGACAGCAAGTTGACTGTGAGCTAGCAATGTGCCCTTGTGTCAGGAAGGCCAATGGTGTCCTGGGGTGCATTAGGAAGAGTGTTTCCAGCAGGTGGAGGGAGGTGATCTTGCCCCTCTCCTCAGCCCTGGTGAGGCCTCATCTCAAGTACTGTGTCCAGATCCAGGCTCCCCAGTCCAGGAGAGACATGGAGCTACTGGAGAGAGTTCAGCAGAGGGCTATGAAGATAATTACAGAGAGAGAGAGAGAGAGAGCGCATCTATCCTAGGAGAGATGGCTACAAGAGCTGGGGCTGTTCAGCCTGGGGAAAAGTGGGTTGAGAAGAGATCTTATCAATGTATACAAATATCTTAAGAGGATGTCAGGAAGACAGGGTCAGTCTCTTTTCAGTAGTGCCCAATGGATAAGAGGCAATGGGCACAAACTGAAACACAGGAAGTTCCGCCTGAATATGAGGAAAAACTTATTTACTGTGAGAGTGACAGAGCGCTGGAACAGGTTGCCCAGAGAGCTTGTGGAATCTCCTTCTCTGGAGATGTTCGTAACCTGCCTGGAAACAATCCTGTCTGATGTGCTCTAGGTGAGCAGAGGAGTTGGACTAGATGATGTCCAGAGGTCCCCGCCAACCTCAACAATTTTGTGATTCTGTAACATATAATTTTGACTATGAAGTCTGCAGAGTATCTCCATAATTCTTAATTCTGAATAATGAGCAGTAGAAAACTTAGTTTGCAGACTGAGAATTGAGGTAAAGCAAACGGAGATCTCCAAAGATACTGCAAAGGAAGTCTCATACTTGGGGAAAATTAATAGTTGAAAATTGTTGCTTTCTCACTGCCCTTCTACATTCAAATCAATAGATGTAGGAACTGTTCTGATTCAGCAACAAGCTACTGGAGTACCAGTGACAGAACAGGCAGAAAAATCCAATTAGAATATAGTTTTGGGAAGGAGATGTCCTCAGCCATTCTGATACCTGGCAATTCAAAATAACTCTTATTACACTTTCAAAGGCAAAACATATACACAAATATAGATTACAAGTAAGTACACATCATATTACATAATATTATATGTCATCTCCAGACATATGGAGGAAAAGAAGGTGATCAGGAGTAGCCAGCATGGATTCACCAAGGGGAAATCCTGCTTAACCAATCTGAGAGCCTTCTCTGATGGAATGACTGGCTGGGTAGATGAGGGGAGAGCAGTGGATGTTGTGTACCTTGACTTCAGCCAGTCTCCTGACACTGTCTCCCATAACATCCTCCTAGATAAGCTCAGGAAGTGGGCGTTGGATGAATGGACAGTGAGGTGACTTGAGCACTGGCTGAAAGGCAGAGCTCAGAGGGTTGTCATCAGCGGCGTGGAGTCTAGTTGGAGGCCTGTGGCTAGTGGTGTCCCCCAGGGCTTAGTACTGGGTCCCATCCTGTTCAACCTTTTCATCGGTGACCTGGATGAGGGGACGGAGTGCCTCCTCAGCAAGTTTGCTGATGGTACCAAGCTGGCTGATACAGCTGATGGCTGTGCTGGCATTCAGAGAGACCTGGACAGTCTGGAGAGTTGGGTCGAGAGGAACCTCCTGAGGTTCAACAAGGGCAAGTGCAGAGTCCTGCGCCTAGGGAAAAATAACCCCATACACTGGTACAGGTTGGGGGTTGACCTGCTGGAGAGCAGCTCTGCAGAGAAGGGCCTGGGAGTGCTGGTGGATGATAAGTTGACCATAAGCCAGCAATGTGCCCTTGTGGCCAAGAAGGCCAATGGTCTCCTGGGGTGCATTAGGAAGAGTGTTTCCAGCAGGTGGAGGGAGGTGATCCTGCCCCTCTCCTCAGCCCTGGTGAGGCCTCATCTTGACTACTGTGTCCATTTCTGGGCTCCCCAGTCCAAGAGAGACATGGAGCTACTGGAGAGAGTCCAGCACAGGGCTACGAAGACAGTCAGAGGGCTGGAGCATCTGCCGTGTGAGGAACGGCTGCAAGAGCTGGGCCTCTTCAGCCTGGGGAAGAGGAGACTGAGGGGGGATCTTATCAATATCTACAAGTACCTGAAGGGATGGTGTCAAGGGGACGGGGACAAACTCTCTTCAGTTGTCCCGTGTAACAGGACAAGAGGCCATGGGCACAAATGGAACCACAGGAAGTTCCACCTGAACGTGAAGGGGAGTTTCTTCCCTGTGAGAGTGACGTAGCACTGGATCAGGTTGCCCAGAGAGGTTGTGGAGTCTCCTTCTCTGGAGATCTTCAAGGCCTGCCTGGATGCAACCTTGTCATACATGCTGTAGGTGACCCTGCTGAGCAGGGAGGTTGAACTAGATGATCTCCAGAGGTCCCTTCCAACCTTACTGATTCTGTGATTCTGTGATTCTATGATATTAGTACATATGGTAGTATACATATGTATATACACATACACACACGTATTGAAATGCAATTCATCCCCAGTGTTAGAGAAGAGCTATTATCTGCTTGTTGGTAATACTGGCTAGTGTTAACAGCTCATCAGGGAGATAGTCTTTTCTCTGGATCTCAATATACTGAATACAAATAAGGACTGGAGTAGGTGTTTTATTCAAATTATAATGTTCTGTATTCTCCATTGCCTTTCCTAATCAGTTTCTAATCTCTCATATGACTTCTTAATTATACAGCTACACATTTCCATCCTTTCACATACCTTCTTTCCTCTTCTTACTAAGCTATCTTCAAAGGCACCTGTGATGTGGGTGTTCTTTGTAGGTAAGTACGTCTCTTTGAATTCTGTAAGTAGGGATGCATGGAAGGTTTACCAGTAAGCCAGCTTGTCTGCAAAGGGACTGGCAAAACCATAACAAAAAAAAAAAAAAAAAAAAAAAAAAAAAAAAAAAAAAAAAGAAGAAGAAGAAAAAAAAAGAGGAAATGAAATGCTAGAACTACAAATGTAATATTAAATCCATATAAATATTTTTGACCGATAGAAGCAGTTGGCTAAAATAGAGGCCAGGAGTCAGATTTAAAAGCTTGCTTACAATTTCACTTTAAAAGCCAGTATTGGTCGCAAGGAAAGTATTGCAGACCAGAAGAGAAAAAACAGGTTCAAAGGAAAAAACAGTTTGTTTCTTCATTCATACAACGGAGAGGAAATAACCTTTTAGTCCAGTTGTCTTGACAAAGCCAAAGAAGTGTTAGATGAATATGTGAACATACAAACAGACATTCACTTTTCGAAAGTTAACTACTTCTGAACTATCATACACTGCTGGCTGTCTTAAAATCTTCCTCATAGATAAGAAGTAGTAGTTGTATTATGATATAATGATAATTTCAGATTAAATACGAGGAATGGTGGATTTTCTGTGGCATAATTCCCCAGTCTCTTTTTCTGTAGTTTTCGTTAACAAGTTTCTGAGTGGAAAAGCCTAAAATGCCAGTTCTGGCTTGAACCAACATGGATTTTTCATCATTGTGTCTGAAATTTTGTAGTAATGGTTTATCAGATTTTTTGGTGCGCTTAGATGTATAAATCAAGCTCTAACAGAGTACTGAATCTATGTAAACCCACTGGAGTATCCTGTTTATAATAAGGCATGGCTTCTGTTAGACTAGAGGAAACCGCCTCTGTTCCCTATAGCCACTAACATCACAGTTACTGGCCCAGTTCAATTTTATTATGCAATCTCTGTTACTATAATCACAGCTCATAGTTTATTTGGATGTCCTGTGTCCCTGTGCTTGTTACTGAAATCCTTAGTTGTTTCTAGTTAACCTATAGCATTAATGGCAAGGTTGAAAGGCCTAATTTCTCCTATTCTACAAATTTTGTGTTTACTTTGACAGGGAAAAGATACACATTGTGTCAAAAAAAAAAGATAATCCATAAAGAAAATAGTCCATTATGGGAAAGAATACCTCTGACAGGTAAGGAGTAGCTTTGCAGCAAAAAAATTGGAAAGCTAGACCTTGTTCTCCACTCCTTATCTCTCAATATTATTCTTTTATATGATATTGAGATTCTAACATTCTAGAGGCTGTAAAAATATTATATCATTCATCCTAGATATTTCTTGATTTTCAGTCTGGCAAATATTTGTGTTATAGAAGAAAGCTCAGTATTAAGATTAGAGAAAATAATATTTGAAAATATCCCAAGGAAACAAAAACATTAATTGGCACATATGACATACATACAAGTTCAAAAGTTCATTGCAAAGTGTAGCAAATGAAGGCAAGTATTTTTAAATAAGCACTGGTGAAAAATTACGAAATCAAAGTGAGTAAAAAATAAGCAGAAAAATAAAAATCAGCTTACTAGAACCAGAATGGGGAAGTTCTTGACTTTTTCTTGAGGAGAGATGCAGCACAGTCAGCTGCAATAGAAGCTTGCTGGCATAGTTTTGATGCAATGTCCAGTTGGACCCAACTCCTGTTGCCTTTTCCCTTATGCAGCACTTACAGAGAGTGTAAGGGCTCTGAGCACATCCTCGGTCTGGAATGTCTGGCTACTTTTGATGCCATTGATGGGGCTTTCAGACCCTTGATTTGGCTTCCCCACTTGCCCTTGGCCTGTCCCTGCTGCTCCCAGTTTCCCCCTCACGATTCTTACCAATTGTTTGAAACATTTCCCTCAACCGAATGTATATCCTCATTAAAGCATCGGATACTAGTTTCCTATAAATGAATAAATTACTCAATAGCTTTATATAGGCAAAATCCAGAACTTTGCAAAGGGATTCACTTACAGACAGCACTGTGCTTTACTGGGATGCTTGAACAAAAAATTGCCAGAGGAACAGAGTAAGTTTGTTTAGCTACCATGTCTTAATACAAACAGCTTTGTTTCAAGCACTAAAACCTTCCCTGAAATTTGGAATTAAGCCAAGATGTTCCAGAGCTATTTTTCTGCTTTCTCTCTCCTGCAGTCTTTCTAACAGCTAATTTCTGAAGACTTGTAAGAAGAAAGGGAAAGTGCACTGAGAATCATATGGACCCAAAGTCTTCCCAGCCAGTCGCAGCTCAGGAAGGCTCTTTATCTGCTTAACTGTTTCATATCTCATTAATCTCAACCCAGTCCTAAATCAACTTAAAGCCTGCTCACTTCCAGAGCCGTCTTATCCCTTTTATCTTGACTACTCTGGATGCTCTCTGTAAATACTTCTGTGTTTTGTATTCTCCATGTTGATTGTCGGCTCATTTTCCATACCTTGAAGTGTCATTGGAGCAAAAGAAAGGAGGTGTTAAAAGCAGCAGCCTGAGATAGTAGCTGTGTAATGATTTTCTCAGAAACCAAAGTTTCCTGCTTGTCTTTCTGAGCCACAAGGAATAACTGGACATAGTTGCAAAACCTTTGACAGGAAACCAAAGGTTTTGGTATTTATAGAAATGTGCGTATACTGAATTGAAAGCTGTCATTTCATCGTGTCACAGAGCACTAATGCTATCTTTCTGAATCTTTCTGTCACAGGCAAGAATTTGCATTACCTCAGGATATTGTTAATAGATTCAAGTATAAAATGCCGGGTACACACGCTAACATAATGAATCACAGCTGTCAAAAGTCTCAGGAGTATTTACAATTATTTCTTAAAACAAATAGACCTTCAGACCACTTCACTGCTTTACTTAAAAACCTAAGTGTTACATAAAAAATGCAGCATTTGAACTTATCATTGAACTGTACATTCAGGAAATGCAGTTGGAGGTAATGTATATTGAAACTCTTATATAAAAATCAAATAAGGAATTCGTTCAGTGCTTTAATGTCCCAGTCACAAATACCTAAAAGATAAATAGCAGTAACTAGAGAGTAGAACACAAATTTTCCCTCCTTTTCTCAGGAAGGCAAATAAATAGCTGTAAAAATGAAGATCTATAGATAAAAATGATAGCTTTTACACTCACAGCTATACTGGACATCATGTGTATCTTTTCATATCTAGAAAGTTAAGAAGTCATGGCACCATCTAAGGAATTGAGGTTGGCAATTCTTAGCAAGTACTAAACCACAAAAAACAAACACATAGAAAGACTTTATTTGATCCCATTCTTATTGTTGAGCTGGCAGCAAGACATAAAACAGCCTCCCTGTCTGAGCTTATTAAGTTTTCATTATTGCAAATAAAGAAGTACTTGGGTCACCTACTGATTACCTTCTTTTAATATGCCCAGAGATGGTCCTTTCCTTTTCTATCAGGATAACTGAAAGTAGTTCAAATTTTTGAAACATGAAACTCAGCTTTTATCTTGCCAAATTGAATTGTTATAAAGACTTATTGTTGGAATGTTATTATGAGTGAGATGGATTCAAATTCACTGAGAAAGAAGTCTAATTTGAATCAGGGCTAAATTGAGGTGTTAGGTTTCAGATCTATGGAAACTGCTAAGGTTGCTTGCTCTAAAGCTCGGAAAATATTCTGATGAATTGGATCTTATGCTTCAGAAAACACAGGAATATCACTACTGGCACCTTCTCACACAGATCTGTCAATAGGAGGGCAATTCTATGTATGTTCAGTGCCAAACATTTAGGTATGTAATGCGTGACTGGAGGAAATACAGACATCTATAGACTTTATAATTTAGACCCAAAAGAAATGATTTAAAACATGTGTGGGCCTGTTTTTCGGCCCTGTGGACAAGAGGCAGATCCACAGTGCTCAGCTCTCCAGAATGCCATATACAAAATAACTACTGGGAACGGTTCTTGGTCCATACCATGCCTTGAACTGTGCATTGGCTGAGGCACTGCCAGCTGTCACAGGACAAAACTAGGCCAAGGAGTATACTAGGAATTAAATGATGAATATTATTTCATGCCATTCTTGTACCTTTTAGCTGACTCTCTTTAGGTTACAGATAAAAATATAGATGGGGGACTGTAAAGGGATTCTGCAACATCTTCAGGTGCCTCAGCTTAGTAGCCAGCCTAGAACATCTTAAGAAAGTAGGAACACATATCTGTTATTTCAAAGAGTAAAGTAGGTCTCCTGTTTTACAGCACTGGTTACTAAAAGAGCACACATGAGAGTGCAGGTGATTTAAATTCAATTCTTTCCTCTGTGTTGGAGAGTGAAAGCATACATTTCCTACCTCCTACAAGAGTGCTATAAACATATGGCTGTTCTGGTTCTCTGATTCTAGATATGCTCTCTTGCAGTCTTATGAGAACTGTGCTGTTGTGTAGATAACGCAAGGTTTATTCAGTCAAAGAGACCAAATGCAGAAGAATAATCAATCTAAGTGTTAGGCACAGAAAAGGGAACAGTAGGCACTGTTTTTGCTTCAGGAAATAAGTATCTTTTACCTTTTGTACTTAGTCTCTTTTTCAGACTTAAATATGACAAAGATGCTAAGCTGTTCAGTCATGTCAACCAGAGGTGCTTCAGCACACATGCAGGAGTTACTTTCAAGAATCTGAAGTTCATAAACTTTGGAACTTGCAGTGAGAAAAGGTTTCAAAATTATCATATGAATATGGAAATTATGAATTCAAGTCCACACCCAAGAATCTTGGTTTGAAACTGAGTTTGGGGTTGTGGTTTTCTTTTCCCTTAGTTTTTTGGGTGAATATGGGTAGAAATGTTGCTGGAGGGGGGCAAGAAGTGGCTGCTCATTTTTTTTTTATTTTGTTATATAATATTCTTGGGAACATTTTATCTTGAATAATGCCTTTCTAGGGCTAAAATGATTGCCACTTTAAAAAGTATTTCTATTAAGATTATGGTGGGGGATGTGAAGTAGCCTTAGGTATCTACATCTATTCCAGCTGTGAATATGTCATGGGCTCAAACAATAAAGCCTAGGAATCTGATAGATAGTATGACTCAGACTATTCCTGTGTAGCCAAATGGTTCTTTTTTACTTACACAGTAAATTATTACATGTGAGGTAGCTCTGAAGCCTGGTAGAATGAGATACATGTGTTTCTGGGTGACAGAAGAATCAGAAGAGGTGTTGGGATAGGATGGGGTCTCCTCTGATAGGGTTGAAGAAAGTAGTGTTAAGATTTTGGTCTGTGAGGAGCATAGTAATGACAGCAGCAAGCACAAGGAATGAGAGTAGCAATAGGATGGAGATAATTAGGACATCAAATGAATAGGGCTCTTTGGCATGGTGAGAGGGCTGGAGTTTTTCACCGGTAGCTGTAGTGAAAAAGTTAATTGTCCCTAGGATGGAAGAGACATTTGTGAGGTGGAGGAAGAAAATGGACACGTCCACAGAGGCTCCAGTGTGGGTGAAGTTTCCAACTAACTGTGGTGTGCAGCTCATCTTGTTCCTGCTCCAGCTGCAGCAGCAGAAGAGGCTAATAGGAGTAGGAAGGAAGGCAGCAGTAGTCAGAAACTAATGTTGCTTCTGCATGGGAATGCTATCTCAGAGGTGCCAGTTATTAGAGGGACTAATAAATTTCTGAAGCTTTGGATTATTAAGGGTATTACTATAAAGAGGATTATTACAAAGGTATGGGTAGTGACAGTTACATTGTAGATTTACTCATCTCATAGTAATGTTCTGAGCTGAACGAGTTCAGTATAGATAAGGAGGCTTAGGGTGGCGCCAACTATGCCCGCTTATGAGCGGAAGATTAGGTATAGGGTATGGATATCTTCGTGATTCGTTTGATGAATATTGTTTGGTCATCAAGTAATGAAGGTCACAAGTAAGGTGACTGAGAGATGAACCTCATGAATACTCAGTACCATTCTTTTCACTGAAATTTTAAGTATTTAGCTGTCAAATAAGAACTATATCTATGGAATAAAACATTCATATTTTATAAATTGGACAAAAATAATCAACTGATTTTGTATCCTGTTAAGGTTCAGGTCATTTACACTGTATCTTTATGGTTTGTTTTAGAATTATATGTTAATAGAATGAAAAAAATTGAGAAACTCACAGGATTAACTACTATTGCCAGCACAGTACCAGGAGAATTATTTGACATAAATCATACTCTCACTTTTTTGTTCAGAGTATACTTCATAGAATTCACAGAAAAAAGTGGTTTGGAAGGGGTTATTCAAGTTCTCAAACCAGGACTACTTTCAGTGTTAGATAACTTTACTCAGGGCCTTGTCCTGCCAAGTTCTGAAAATCTCTAAGGACAGAGATTTCACAGCCTCTGTGCCCAACCTGTTCCAGTGCTTGATCGCTACATTTGTTAAGATTTTTTTTCCTTGTGTCTTACTGGAATTTCTTTGTTTGTGATTGTGAGTGTTGCCTCTTATCCTTCCATTGCACACTTGCAAGGAGATCTTGGGTCTCTCTTTTCTATAACCTCTCCTTAATGTTATAGATAACTGCAGTTAGATTCCCCCTTAGTCTTTTCTTGTTAAACAAACCCTGTTCCCTCAGCCTCTTCTGCTACCTCAGGTGCTAACCATTTCAGTAGTACTCCAAAGGTCTTCTCTCCAGTCTATTTTTTAATATTTTAACTAGTTTAGTATGACATTATGTCACTTTAGTGCTGAGTTTGAATTTATAATTTGTCCAAATTCTCCCAGTGCTTAGAGTTTATTTCTTGGCTTTTTCACCAGCTTGAGAGTTTTCCTTCAAGGAAGAAAAAATTGGGCACAGGCTGAGGACTGGCCTGAACTCAAATGTCAACCTTACAAGCAGTATGGATGCAATCAGTTTAGACCATCTGGCCTGAACCTGTATCTGTGCAGAGTTAACAAATCATTATAGACAGGATGAGAACACCTGTGGAGGCTGTCCTTTTAGATTCTGTGTTTAAAGGAATTAAAAAATAGTGCATGAGCTCACTCTCACTGCATTATTTTAAATATCAGTAGGATAACAGGCAGTTAACTGACTAATTCAGATGCATTGGCAAGGGTATCTGCTAGTCTTTTTCAGCTAGAGTTCTATAAATGTCTGTTATCTGTAGATGCTATCATAGCTGTAGGTGGTAACACCATCTACAGAAAAGAGAGCATAACTCCTTTCCTGCTAAGAAACTGTTTAGAGTTGGTTACAATGTGACTGAAATAAAAGTTTTTGCATTGAACTCTTTGTCCCATGTGCTTGCTTTTTATTTTTATGTACTGGTTTTCATTAAGCTGTAGCAATTTATAATGCTAAGGAAAGCAAAGAAATATACCATTCATAGAATCAGTAAGGTTGGAAGGGACCTCTGGAAATCATCTACTCCAACCTCCCTGCTCAGCAGGGTCACCTAGAGCATGTGTGACAGGGTTGCATCCAGGCAGGCCTTGAGTGTCTTCTGGATTCTATAGCAGTTGTTTCTCAGAAGAAAAATTTGCTATACTCATCTGTTCCTTTAACAAATGAAACCTTGGTCTTGGGTCTCATGATGCTTCATGAAATATTACCAAGTTGAAAAACTCTTGCCAGATTTAGTTTTCTTGTGTTTAACAGAGCTTCTTTAGAGTTCAGCTGTTCTGCAACTCCGTCTTCAATGAATATGCTCTATGTCTTTTGAACTGGAATTGATGTCAAGGTGTTATTTAAACTTCTTGACTTTCACTGGAAAAAGTTAATATACATTAAAAAGACTCACTTCTTCCAGAAGCAAACAAAAGGACTGAATCAGTGACTCTGTCCTCTGATCTATTCTCAGTTCTGTAAATACAGGCCAAACTTTTCCTTCTGATAAAAACAACAAGAAAAGTCTTCCATGTGATGCTTCCTGTAGGTTCTGCTCAGATTTAGGTCCCTCCATGGGTATTTGCTTAGTGGTTGTAGCTCTCCTTTTTGAAGCCAATGGCTCACCATATTTACCACACTTTGCATAGATAAGCAGTCAGAAACCTCTATCAGTGGGCTATCTTCCTTAGCTAAGACAGACCTGTTTATGTTCATTTGTCTTGAATGGAAAAAAGAATTCCTTGATAGAGAAAATTAGAGCTTCTATCTCCTTTTGAAAGAAAGATAAAATATATTCCCCTCAAATATGGGAATAATCACTGGCCAGAAGCTAAAGAAGCTACCTATTAAAAGGTAGCCTGAAAGTCCAAATTCAGATGCTGTAGAATGGTAGTAAAATGTTGCTTAAAGATGAGAAGTGGACATTTTTTGAGAGACGTTCACAAGGAAAATTCATTACTGTATGACTTTGTACTGCTGGTTTTCAAGACTCACACAGCCCAGGCAAAGATTCGCTAAGTTGTGGTATTTTTCTCATTAACTCAGAAAATATAACCCCAAAACAAATCAAATGCAAAATAATCATAATCAATAAGAGACTAAGCTAGGTCCCTCTCCTAATGAAGATCATCCCCATAAAGAAAAAGATTCAGGGTTTCCTAGTCTGAAACAAAGAGCTAGGATGATAAACATACCTTTCTAGTATACCTTTTTCCACTTTCACTATACTTCACATTTCTGTAAACTGAGTCAATGAAGCTTGAAGGCTTGTGACCTCACTCTCTCAAAAACTTTTCCATTATTCCTTTACAGCTAATAGACTGAAAAACAATGGATATTGCCTAGTTATATGGAGATAGAATCATACAGTTAGATAGATTAGACAGAAGAAATTATTCCAACAGTCTTATCAACTATTAAATCCAGAGAAGAATGTGTGCCTGTTTGTGATAATATTATTCACAGCTGTGCTATCAGAAAATAAATAGTTTCCAAACTTACCATGAAATGATAATAGCATGATAAAGTAAAAATTAGTCATTGTATCTGCTTCATACATTGAGAGAAAGCATATTGCTTAGCAATAATGTAATCAATCATTCCGTTTGAATCTAGTTCCAATTTGCAGTGTGACATGGTGGATTTGTCTCCTGTTAAAGTGTGTAATACCTTACAGAGGTCTTGTGGCTGAATTTGTAGTTATTTGTAAATCTCTTAGGTATCCTCAGGAGCATGCCAGTGCATGTTATTATCAATTATACTTTATTATCACAGTGCAGGAATAGCATTGAAAAAGCATTTGACGGCAGCAGCTTTCTAGTTTTAGCTCAGAGGTTTGTATTTGGTGCCTAAATAAAATTCCAGTCCTTCATACAGGACAGAAACCAACTGCTAGTTCAAAAATGACTGTTAGAACAAGATATGCTGTTTTTCTGTTAAATTGCAAGTGGTGATTTCACCTATAAATAGAAAAATTCTGGAAGTTAACATTAACTAGAGCTAGCAAAATGAAATTTGTAAGAGAAGGTGGATGGCCTACTTTAATACAGAAACTCCCTTTACTGGTGAATTATTTAAATATAGAATAATTCAGTTCATATAGCTTACAGGAAACCCCATCTGTTAATCTGGCTGGATTTAAGTCATCAAAATCCTATGTGAGAGATACTATGGACTCACAGGAAGAAGGATCCTTCTTGATAGTACTAAGGATACTGGGAGCAAGTAAGGACCCATCCTCATGGTGAAATGATGCATATGAAAAGTGTTTTAAACTAATTAAAGAGGAGTGTACATGCTGAACTAAATGTGCACCCTTGGCCACAGTGTTAAAAGTTAGAAAGCATTTCTAATCACAAAACCAATCAGATACTCCTGTCATGAGAAAGTTCCTGCAGCCAGATGAGGTCTCTAGAGCCAAGCAATCCCAGCTGGGTGTACCAGTGCAGACACAAGGAGTTGGAGTAACAGCAGCTTAAAAGAGACCTCATCCAGTAAACTTTAATTGCTTTATTATAGTCTGTGTTTTACTGTTGCTATTGTTTTTGTTGTTTGTAGTCTATATTATAGAGCCAACAATGTCTGTCCTCAATTTGAGGCTTGATGGTATTATAAACTAGATCTCAACACTATCTATCTGCTTATTTTGTTGCCTAGTGGAGCATTAACTCCTCATATATCCTCAATCCAGAGTCTGGCTCTTTCAGCCATCCTTCAATGAAATGCTGTCGCTGAGCAGTTCCCTTTTGTATTATGACCTATTGGCCAAAACACGTAAACTTTTCCTCACTTGCATTACTTTATTTAAAACTGTATAGCAATGGCAATACTTTACAGTATTAGTATTCTGCAGTACTCCTTTGTAGTCATATTATTATTTGTTTCTTGTTATTCCTGGAATTCTCAATATTTTTCAATGAGATCAAACTTCCAATGTGCTTTTTAAAACCTGTATCTGCACAAGGGATTTGTACTATATGTGACCTGCCATCCTATTATAGCAGATCTTTAAGTATATACATTACATTGTGGGTTTTTTTTTGTCTTACTAGCTGGCCCTGCAAGTTAGTTCATCTAGGCTAGCTCCAAGCTGAATGCTGCTCCATCAACTGAAGCTGCTCTAACAAAATACCAGGCATAAATTATGCATGACTATTTTCCTCATCTTCTAACTGAATGACCGTGCTGAGTGATCTTTTGCCTCCTAAAGAGCCACCTACATGCATTCAGAAGTGATTCCTACATGTTGTCTAGCAACCAATTTTAATATTTATATGGAACTAGAAATACGGTCATCTTAGGGGTTTGAGGGAAAGGTTTGACATATGGACTATTATGGAAAGTATAGTCCAGTATTTTAGAAGTCCATGAGGTTTCTCACAAAGCACCATAATAACCCATTCTATCCTCAGCCTAGTAATCATTCCAGAATGTGATTGCATGACTAATGAGAAAATGGAAAAAAAAATCACAAAGCTCCATTCACAAAGAAAATAGCTTACGCTGCCCTAGGGAAAAAAAAAAAAAAAAAAAAAAAAAAGAAGAAGAAGCAGAAAGAAGAAACTTGTCTGGTTCTATTATAGCAAAAAATATTTTAAAAGTCTTTTGTAGACCAAACCTTAAAAGAACACACTCCATGCAGTCCTCCAATCGGTATTGCTATTATCAGAACATATTACAAGATAAGATGCACTAAAATTAAAGCTTCACATTTTTGGCTGTACGTAATAGTTGTGAATAGCAAAGGCTATTTTGGTACCTATAGGGTGATGAAGAAGAGGGCTGAATCAAATAAATTTGAGTTTGGAAGCAAGAAAAAATTTGCATAAAAGAGTAAATAATGTAGGACAAGACGAGAAGTAAAGGACAGGGCTATGACGAATTTTGGGAAGAAACTGAATAGAAAGTTAGAAATTGATAAGGAAGACACAGTTGTGTAAGAGATGCAGAAGAATAGTGCTAGTAAGTAGAGTGATGCTGAAGACAAGGCAACAAGCTGGGATTTTGGGTGGCTTGATATTGTTCCTGTCCCACAGTTGAGTTTTTATTTGTCAGGCTCTGCATGTGATCACTCTAAGCAGAAAATTTAAACAGGATAACTGAAAGAAAGATAAGCTAACCATATCAGAACAATAATACTCTAATTTCATCTAACTTGTCTTAGAGGGATAGCAGGTACTTTGTTCAGAAGCTGATATATGTGTTGGCTATAAGGGCAGCATTAGATTTATTTCTTTAAATATCTCACTAGGATAGCCTTGCAAGATAAATGTTTTGACCAGATCCTGAGCCAGTAGGAAATTAATGTATTTCATCAAATACCTTAATTTATATGAACTAAGCACAGAAGTCATTGTTTTCCCTAAGGAGCTTGGAGGACAACTATACAATATTGCTGCAGCATGTATTTGTTTGAAACAAACCAAATAAAACTCATCAATTCAGCTACACCTTTATAAGACAAAAAAACCCCTATTCTAGTTTGAAGTCATTTAAAATTATGAGACTTTCAAATATATATGTATGCATATATACATATATAAATATATACACAGACAGACATCACATAGACTTTACTCATAAAGACTAGCCTAAAGAACCCAGCAACTGTCACATATGGGCAGTTTAAGGTTACAGGATTAAAAATAATATAGGTAGAGAGTGCAACTGCTTGATTCAGTGAGACACAACTTATTCAAGCTGTTTACAATTATCTTCTCACAAATCTCTCTCTTTTATAGTTGTCTATAGACAATGAAAATTTGATAAATTGGTGCAAATGGAAATTGTATGGTTACAAATCTAACTATACACATAGCATCTTGAAGAGATACTCAATACAAAACTAGTGCATACTTTAGCCTTCTTGAATGCTTGAAGGAGTTATAGAGTAGGAGTGCATCTCGGCAATGCTGCAATCATTTATTACCACAAATACATACAACAGCTCCTCTGAAAGTTCAAGCAGTAATCTACTGAAAGGAAAGTTTATTGGGATAACGCAGTGCCAAGTGGGTTGTATGATATCCTACAACTTTCCTATTACTACAGTATCTTTTAGGACATCTGTTGAGCCTGGAATTGCCAGTTCAACAGCAAGAGGTTTTGTCTTTATTAACTTTCTCCTCCTTTCAGAGACTTCCTCTGACAAGAACTGTGTGCCATGAAGTACTGAGGGGAAGGGCTACTATGGATCTGTACTGATGCAAAGAAAGCCAGACAGAATTTGTTCTGATAAAAGAAGTGAGAAGAGCTGAATTCTGTATTTATGATACCTTCCTTAAGCATACATATTTAAGTGAAGGATTTTGAAATCACAGAGCTGCAGTGGAAGATGATGAGAGTAGAACTAAACAGTTGCCTGTGTATCTGCAGGTTGCGGCCTGCGGTGACAGGAAAAGTGAAATACACTGGGGTTTTACTGTAACATGACATAAAACAGTAACGCATTGCAGTCCGAATGCCATTCAACCTTAACTCCCCAACTAAAATATGAAGTTGCTAAGTTAGGTTCTGAAGTTACAAGCGCAGTTATGATATGTGAATGTCTTCAGTGATGTTTTCACACTATATTTCAGTATCAACATTCTACCCAGATACAATGAAATACTGTCTCCATAACTAAAAATGGCCAGCAAGTAGGTATAGGAAATTCTCTATCTATTTCCAAACCAATTTGTTAAAAAAAATACATTTTTCCTTTAGATCATAAAGTTCAAATTCAGAATTTTACCAACGTGAGAATTTTCAAATTTTACCTAATTCAGACCATACAAAAAGGCATGAACTCTGGGCTATCGTTGAAGAATATATTAATATTAGCTTCTAAGTTAAATTAATATAGAAAAAACAATCTCTTAGTAGTAATTCTCAAAAAAGATAACTTTTATCTTGCAGAATAAATGCTCCAACTCCCATCAGCTTTCATAGTGCCTAGATTTCACACAAATCTTTATCAAAATCATTCTCAATTGCATTAATATTCTTATCTAAAATGTTCTCAATCTCAGATGCCTCAAGGAGAGATTTTAATATATGTATTTGACAAAAGAGTGAGAGAGATCTAAGTGGAATCTGAGATGGGAATGAGAAATTTGAACTTCACATCTGTTTTTCTTAAATAGTTAACAATATGTTATTTTTCATCTTGGTCACTGACTTACACTTAATACTTGGTCACTGAATACTTATTATGATGTAGTGTTTCATGTCTTTGTATCTTCAGTAATATATCTCTTTTAAGAAACATCACGAAAGACAGTGCTTCTCCAAGTTATGGCACCTGTGACCCTGTGACTTTTTTTTTTTTTTTTTTTTTTTCCTGAATTAAAATCTAGGCTGACCTGCCAATGGCAAAGTGCTAGCTTCATGGCTAACTGCTCACATTCCCTTCACTTGGGTCCCCTGAGCTTTTCATTCCCGCTGGACTAATTTCACACTTTGAGTACTAGAAGAGGACAGACAGAGCACTGGTGTGCTGTAGCACAACCTTTAGGAATCACTGCTTAGTAATCGCTTCAGGAATCAACCCAGCATAGTCTGAAGCTCTGTGACAAGAACATAACAGACCTGACTAGCCAACGCCCGTAGGACCTCACCCTGCCTCCTTGGCATGGGAACCACCTGAGACCTTGGAGTGAAGGAGGCTGGAGGTGCTCAGTATTGATTTAGCTCAGTAGCATTCACTTCTGCGGTAAAAAGAGCTTCCACCTGCATTAATCCAAACAGGCTGCTCACATTATTCCTAGAAGGGTTTCAGTCTTGCCCTTTACTGCACCTTATACAAAAACTTCAGTCAGCATAATTGAAAAGGAAGTTTTGTTTCAATAATCCTACAGGTTGCTTTTAGCAAGCAGTGACATTTAGCTATCAAGAAGCTTTGGTAGCTCTCAGTCAAACTAATGGGCATATTATTCAAGCAAGCACAGTTATACAGATAGGAAAAGAAGGAAAGCTACTCCATACTTGATCTTCTCTTGCCTTTATTTTGCAGAACACTTGATGGGTGCAGGAAATCCCAGTGGCTGCAATAACAGGGAGATATGGCTTGTACATGGGAGCACAAAATTAGAGATTCTTTTTGGGCCTGAGGCTTTTACATCTGAGTCCCTGCTATTCTGTACTGCATTATATCTTTCTTGCCTCTACAAAACAGGTTAAAAATGTCAATGAATCAGGTTTTTCCTTATACCTATCTTGTATTTCCCAGGACAGTCATCTGCCCACACACTTCACAATACACTGAGTCAGGCAAAATTTACCTTTCCAGTCCTCAGTGCTTTCTCTTTTTCAAATACCTGCATTAAGCAGAATTGCAGACCAACACTGAAGCGAGTTAGGATGATTCACTGCTCTTTCCAAACATATCACGTCCCTCTTTTCAACAATAAAGCATTGCTCTATGACAGCTTTCCTATGGTGGATGCTCTGTGAAAAGAGCAAGCAAGAAGTGCAGTGGAGATGGTCAATTCACACTCCAGGATCTGTTTTGATTTCTTCAATTTTAACTGAATACACAAGTTTAAAGCTAGTGACCACACAGGCTGATGAGCTGTTGAAGCTATATTCATCTAGGAAATTTTAACTATTAACAGATGAGTGCGGATTCTATCCAATTTAACTTCTAATTCTGGTTTTAGAGTCTGTATCTGAGAGCAGCTATGGTTTCATCTGTGTTTTCTTGCATATGGATCTGAAACTTACATTCTTCATGGGAAATAATCACAGACTGACTTAAACATCCAGAAAGAGCATTTTTTGATTTAGAATTTTCTTGCAAAGCATAATAAAGTTGCTGATCATTTTTATGATATGAAAAGTGAATTTTATGAACATATGAGGCATGAGAGATTATGCCATCTATGAACATAAAGAATCCTAAAACAACAGACAAATAAGGTATAAGCCAGTAACTGTTTAGATGAGATATATCAAATCTTCATCATATGAATTAGTATAGCAAAAACATAGTTTTTGTTATTTTGTCTATCGACAGCTGTAAATTAGAGTAATAATCTGTTATGTGAAAGAGAAAAAAATCAGAGAGAAATACAAAACCCTGGAATAGTACAGAACAATAAAAACCTAATGCATGAATACAGGTAAAATGTGGCTAAACAGTCATGTAAAGGTAAAATCTGATGGAAAGCAATAGGGCAGTTGCATAAGCTGGGAAAATAAAAGATTATCTTCTGATCTTTGAAAAAAAGAAGTGAGACACTGAGGATTTTCAAGGTGTTAGAATGATTGATTTCACTCCAGATGAAGTCAGTTGCAGTAATTCCATTTAACCCTAGCACCAGGTTGCCTATTTATGCAAGTCCCTTCAACCACAGCTTGATATTTTCAAATTTTATGACAAATTAAAAATAACAAGAGAAATTGAAGTGTATGTATAGAACAGTGGAAAATAAATGAAGGAAAAAAAGAAAGAAACATGCAAGAAGCGGTAAAGTAGTCAAAGCATATAGTAAACGAGAAGCAGACAAAAAACAGAAAAACTGATTGAATATCTTCCAAATTTTCAAGTAGTACTTATCTGAATACACTGATCCCATAGAATATGCATTTACATTATTGATTTAGTAAGTATACTCAGTGGTGTGAACATTCGGTAAGATATCAATTTTGCTTCATGAATTGTGTTTCAATGTTAATTGCAAGGAGGTATTAAACTCACAAAAGCAACCATTTCCTGAAGAAAACGTATCTCCATGAGTTATAAGCTAGTAAAAAGCATCTTGTGCTCCATGTTCCTTTCTGAACTAAGTGACACACACAATTCAGGTGTTATATTTTTATCACCTACTGGCAGAATTATTCATAGTATAATTGTCAATATCATGTAAACTCATGAAACCTTTGAACTATAGATAATCTGAAAGAAGTAAATCAGATTTAACAATTTAATTTTTAAAAGAAAAAGGTAAGACTATTTAATTGTTAAAATTATTGCTTCTTCCACACTTACCACAAATACAATTTATGGCTCTATCTTGAGCTTTTTGGAAAATAAATGAAGAATTGTTCTGACGGATGTATTATATACTGAGGAAATGTGATGACTTATGCTTGTACCTCTTATCATTTTTATGGACTTCATCCTTAGTACTGAGTAAACTGTTCTTTGCTATGAAATCAAGCATATCCCTAGGAAAATAATGAAGCCAGAGAGTCATACTTTCAAAATGGAATCTAATCTGCACATTTTTTTAAAAAAATATGAACTAGTAACCAAGCTATACTTAAAAGGAAGTGTTCCAATAGTGCAATTTTCAAATCATTAGAAGGCATGCTCAGAACGTGATATAGTCTTCAACTTTTGTTCCAGGGCAATAGAAAAAATTCTTATTTGAAACTCAGCTTAGCTCTACATACAAAATCCCGTGTTGTCTTCATATGTCTATGTATAAAATATCAGGATTTAGAAAAATGTCGCTGTATTAAAAAGAGCAAAGAACACGTCACACTATCAAGCACTGCCTCTCATCTTTGTTATGTTCCTTTTCGTAGAGTTTGTTACATAATAAAATTGTCCCTGTCACACAGTAAATCTTGAGGAATTCAAAGCTAAATTTCACTACAATTAGTATGATCAGGCTTCTATCTGAGACTTGGCTTCAGGATCTGGGAACTGATGTCTAGAAACCAGGAGTTTTTTTTATTTTGCATTTAAATATAGTGAAATCCAATAATGAAGAAATCTAAAATTTCGCTGACTGGAATAGATGCACTTAGACAAATTAGTGTGAATTAGTAAAGCTAGCCTCATTTTCATAATTATCTGGAAGAGGATTTAAGGATAGTGAAGATGAGTCAAGTAATCCCAACTCAGACTATGTATCTAGAGACCTCATGTTCTGTAAAACTCTCCACACACAGGGCACCAAGGCCTTTCTTCATCACTAAAGTGAAAATATATTTTCAGAATTCTCCAAAAAGATTCAATGGTTCATTATTTAGAAACCATTTAATTTCATGCATGGTAGAATAAATATTGGCTTATTCTGTGCTAGCTTAAATTTTGGGTTTATGGGGTATCAAGTCTCAGGTGTATTAGCCTGGGCCACAAATGATGGTGAGCATAGAGTAATCCTAATCTAAGGATGAACTGAGGTATTTTTACAAATCTGTAGAAGTAATAACTGTAATGAGACTTATTATCATTTATATAGAAGAGGTTTGTCAGTTACTCATGGTTAACTGTCCAAGATAGAATGCCAGCAAAGTAGATCATTTAACTAAAGCACAGCTTCTATAAAGAAAACAATCCTTTTTTCTCTTACTAGGAATACAAAAAGTGATTAGGTAGCAGAAGCAGCAAAAGTGTAACAAAGCATTATTAAGGCAGTCAAGATATATCACAAGGCTGTCAATAAAACACTAAATTACATTATCTTTTAAGGTTTTCCAAAAGCTGAAGTGTAACATTTTGGTAGAATAATGCATTAATTCCTCTTTCAGTTGAGAAGAACAAAGACTTAATTGATAATGACATATTTTTCTCTGTGGCAACTGTTGCCAGAGACCATGGAAACACTGATGTGTTTCTGACAGTTCCTTATTATTACACTGTTAAAAAAAGGAATAATCTATTTTCCATTTGATTATTTTCTGGATAGATATGAAACTCTTTTAAGAATATTTGACAAAAAATACAGGCCATGATCAGGTTATTTGAAGTTTGACAGGACTGTTTTTATCTGCCAATAATTCAATGTTAACTTGCTGAGACGTCTGTGGTAAACTAACGAGAAATGAGAATGATCATTTGTTTCCAACTAATTTTACAGCCCATATATGGTAAAAATAGCAAAATAAATATGGGACAGCTCATCATTCAGAGTTTCATTTTTAGATCACTAGGAAGAGTCTGAAGTTGAAAGACCTTTTTCTGTTGTTTCCTCCCTTCTGTTAAATTATAAAAGATACTTTCAGAAACGCTGGAGATGCTCCCTTTTCCTGCCTGAACATCCCCTATCAGAATATTATCTCAATACCCTGAAATGTAAAGGCTCTTGAAATAATGTCCAGTTTGTTGAAGCTAGTTTTGTACAGTAACTCAAAACATCAAACCCAGCTGCATTTTCTAAGTTCTTGGCATATGGTACAAATGGTCATAAGAAAGAGAGATTGTTAGCAAATGAAAATTTGACTTATATTTCTTTTACCATGCCAATAGCTTTCCCTAGTCTAATTTTAAACCATATCTGTCTGCTCTCATACACGTTTGCATGTTAAGGTTTACAATTCAATATATTAAATGTGCAAATTTTCTCACTTAAAAAAAGATAGGTTGAAAGAACAGAAAAAATAGCAATAGCAGCAAAGGAATCATTACTAGTATCAGTATTAAGTCTCAAATATCTAATTCCTTATTTATCCTATATCCAGTTCAGCTACTTCCTTTGAAGGAAGTTGTTCACTTTTCAGAAAAGTACAAACTCAATTTAAAGTTTGAAGCTCAAAAAATAACATAAAATAAAATAAATATAAATACTGTCTGTGTGCAGAACACTATGTACCTAGAGGTCTGGTAGCATGAGCATGAGCATTTTGGAAAATTTCTATGGTCTAACTTTCCTTGTTCATATACTAGTTCTTTTGCTTGGATTTGTTGCAGAAAATTTTATGGCAAGTCGTAGTTTAAAAACAAGGCAGGTAAAAATATTTTCTTTGGGCAAACATTAGCCATGCTGAGAGCTTTTTTACAGCAATTGTTTTAAGACAGACATTTCACAAAAACTGAAATGTTTATCTGAGGAAAATAGAGACAAGTACACAAGAGAAAAAAAAAACAATGTTATGTTAAAAGGACATAGTATTGCTTTCAGAAATGCCTAAAAATAAATCCAGTCTGTGGTTTTATCCCTGGTTGCCTCAAAGAAAGATTGTTACTCTAAATCTGTGTCATTATTTTCTTTAGTTTTATCCTACAGACATCCTTCTGTGAGGACAAAAGACTAAGAGGTTACGTGTGAAGATACAGGGAAGGTTTGAGATCAGGGGATGATTTTCCTCTCTGGATGAGAGCACTTGGACAGGAAGTACCTTTAATGAAGATGAATGTCTATAACGGGCTTGCTGTGAGCAGCCCTCCTCTCATACAACTCTTCTGTGGTTCATGCCTGACTTCACTGGTCTGTTTTTTCTTAGAAGGAAGCCTGTTCTCGTTTTGCAAGCAAGCGATTAAGCTCCTGAGTGAGTTCTGTGCCCAGGATAGAAGAGTTTGCAAAATACCCTGTTAATAACATCATCCAAGTCCTGTTTGGATCTCCCTCCTTCCCAGAGTCTATTTCTGCTTATTCTAGTGGGAAAGGGTGATCATTTCCAAAGAAATTCCTCTCCTCAAATTATTTTTTCCCATGCAACTAAATAATCACTGCAAAATGGTAAGTAATGATCATTAGTTAAAAATTATAAAGTATTTCTGAAGTTTGCACCCAGCTTCTGGCTGCTAGTAATTAGCAGGTCCTATACAGAGGAATATTATAATCCAAACAACAGAGATTTGATAAGCTGTTTCAGGAGACATCGAGAATAACACTAAAGAAGAAAAGAAATAAGTGTCCTTGCTTCTGGCTCTCCATTTAAAAAAATAGATTAGAAAGATTTACCGGAAACAAAAATTAACTTCCAAGGTTATGTTTGAAATAGATGTCTGATATAATGTTCAACCTTGTGTAGGAAAAAATAAAAATCAGTCTTTTCAGGGGAAATAATATGCTGAGTCTATTGAAAATGAACAAAAGCAAACTTTAAAAAGGAGAAATGAAAAGAATCTAGCTTCCATACAATAACAAGCAAAAAGACAAAATCTATACAATTTTTGATTTGGAGATAGGAAAATTAGGGAATGACTGCAAGAAACTAGTAAGAAGACCTTCTAAAGAAACGCATTGTTTCAGGATATTGTTTGGCCTCACAGACAAAGCATCTCTCAATCTAGATTATCAAAGTTACAATCTAAATGCTCCCGTAATACTAGAGAAAATTACATCAATTATTCTTGAAAGCGGTGAATACCAAGAGGGTTTCCAGAACTTACTTTAAAACCATTTATTTCATGATGATCTGGCAGTAGCAAAGCTTAGGGTTTCTAAACAGACAGGAAAAAGTAAGGAATATAAAAGAATTCTAAGCAGATGGATCTCAAAGGAATCTCAAAATGTTCATTTAGTCTGTCCTATATGAAGCAAAATAAGTATACCTGAATCCATACCCTGACAGCAGTTTGGTCTTGTCCTTTTTACAAAAATCTGTGGTAAAAAAGCTGACATAAACTCTCTAAGGAAACTTTTCCTGTGTATAACTAGCCTTGCAATTAGAAAACTTTTTTTAACAGCAGATCACTTGTGATAATTATGTTTTACCTGTTCTCTCCTCCAAACAAGTAAACAAACAAAAAAACTGGGACAACAACTGATTGACCATTTTCAGTAAGTTTTCCTTGTAGGGGAACTTGTGTGCCATTTTAGTGTTGCCTTTTCTGGACCTAGAGCAACCTGGTCCTTTCACCCAATCCTTATAAGTCAAGCATGCTAAATAGCTTTCACTGCTTGCTACACTCTTTAATTTCCTCTGCTATCTTTACATTGTCATCAACTTAGACACAATATTTTGACTTAAGTTTCTGTTCTGCCAGGTAGGGTAAAGCAATTATTTCCCACTTTATCAGCCGTTCTACAAGTCCAGGTGCATTTTTTGAAATAGTTTCACATCTTTTCTTCTCATGTTTGTCTAATACTTGCTTTTTTGGGGGTAGTACAGTGTGCACATTCCCCAGTTTTGTCTTGCCACAGAACCCAAGTGTCTTCAAGATCTTGAAGAAGATATGAAGAAAGATGAATAATCAGTGTATCTTTGCATAAAACATCTTTAAAATCCCAGTTACTTTTCTACTTTGAATGCCTTCAAATTGCACACATGCAATAACAGTGTAGGTAATTCTAGACAGTGAATCTGTATTTATATATCAATAATTTAAGTAGGAATTCTCTGGTGCTGCAGCCGCAAGGGAATGCAATCCTACAATTTTTCTGCACAAAGACAGCATTGCAAACCTGTTTGCTTGCTTGCTTGTTTGTTTGTTTGTTTTTAGGGGGAATTTGGAAAAGCTGTTAATGGAGACATCCCTCAGCAAGGCACTTGCAATAATTTGAGCTCTGGTGGAATGCATTCCAAACAGTGAAGAAATATCCACTTAGGCAAAACATATTTTAACACAGACCCTGATCCAGTCAGTGTTTGTGCAGAGTTTGTCTAAGTAGTAATCCAAGCAGCTATTGGTTTTTAAGAACAGCTAGCTGCTTTGCAGCAGCAGGCTGCTTGATTCCTGCTTGAACTCTCATGCCTCCCATGAGGTGCAGGCCTTTTGCCAACAAAGAGAGACTAGACGACAAATTGTTGGCCAAAGCAGAAATTCATGTAAAAGAATCCAAGAGTCTTGTGCAATTGAGAGACTGTAATTTGTTGCTCAGTTATTGTCTGTGTAAGAGGGTTAATCCGTCCTTGTGTGATTGGGCTTTATGGAGTTCTTTCCTTACAGACTTTTTGCTGTATTTCAAGTATATTTTCGAAAAAATTTTGCTTGTACACCTTATAAACCTTCATGCATGGCAAGTGCATGCACCAATCCTTTTTAGCAACCTGTGTGCTGCCCTGTTGGCCTTATCTGTTAAATTCATAGAATATGTGACTGAACATGAATTGTAATCTAATTACTCAATCCAAAGAGCATGAGAAAAACCTCATGGTCTTATCTCTATTCCAAAGGACAAAAACAATCTATGTCACTTTCCCACTTCATATATGTGCAATTTTTCTACATTGTTTTTTAACTATCAGACATTCAAAAAAAAAAAAAAAACTTAGAAATTTATTACAATGAGACTAATGATTGAGCTGCTATAGAGGGAGCAATAACTTAAGCTTGAAATTTTAAAACTAGGGAAAATAAAAGTTTAATGTCCTGCTTCAGTCAGACTTAGATTAGTCCCAAGTTAGCTTGTCCACCTCAGGTAGAACCTGAGAAAATTTTAACAGAGACCTTATTTATAAAGAAAAAATGTAAGAAGGATTGATTACCCTCATGTGAATCTCCTACTTCATAGCAAAAAAATAGCTTCCTGAAAAGCCATCTTCACAGACAGAAAGACTAATGAACAATTACCAACTGAGTAGAGTACCAAATTTAATTCTGTGGAGAAAAAGGGTTTTTGTTAACAGAACGGCTTCACAAGTCTCTAATATTCCAGAGAGAATAGAAATGATACGAAATGAAATGAAATGAAATGAAATGAAATGAAATGAAGAGATAAAAAAAAAAAAAAAAAAGGAAAAGGAAGTGGATGACACAAGAAGAAGAACTTAAGGCTCTTACCCTAAACTTAATTTTAGTACCAGGAGTCAGAGGTCTGTGACAGTCAGCAGGGCATATCAGCAAATAAGTATGGATAAAAGCAGTGGCGATCTGATGGTGATCTGCCCTCGTAGCCTGTTCAGGGCCCAGCTTCTGCAGTTCAGAGATAGAAGATCCAGATCAATATTGATATATTTTATGATACCAAGGAGAGGACCTGTGGAGACTGTGATTTTGTGTTATCATTGACAGAGTGAAGAACTTGGTCAAACCTGCAGTTGCACAATTCTGCTCCTCAACAAAGCTGACAATTTTCTTTTGCAGCTGAGATTCTTGCAGCAAGAAAAGGTGCCTTGTAACTCTTGTAGTAGTTGTGAGAAACTATTCTTGCTCCATCCATTAGCTCTTCAGACAGAAAGATGCAGCCCTACTTCCTTACAGTATTCACCGTTCGTCACAGAGGAACACACAGGATCATGTGTATGAGTGATCTGACTATTTTCATAATTTGCCAGAAGTTTGTATCTTACCTAGAAGGATCACACACCCAGAAACTCCAGTCTTCTGAAGACTGTCTCCAGACCCATACTACCCTGTGACTGTTCTATTTAACTATGCCACTACAAGAACAGTGAAGGCCAGAGGTAACGAAGAAACGTTCATTGTGCCCTCAGATGGCATGATACATTCTGCCCATTATCCTTGCTATTGTACTTTGAGAGTCTGGGTTTGGTTGACGCCATGCGCTAGATTCTTAATGCTTTGTTAATGGAAAGGACTAGTCTACCTCTGGTAAAAAAGTGAAGTGATGGATAGCCACATGAGTAACTCGGCTCTGCTACTCACTGTGATGGAATGGGAGGGCAATAGCCATCCTCTCCTTACTGAGGTCTGAAACTTCTTTAGGTCATCACGAGAGGCTTGGAATCACATCTTTCTAGATAAGGATGACTCAGTTTTCAAGTCTGAGCAACACTGTGTGGAGGTTATAAACAACACAAAACAGTCCATTCTAGGGAAAAAGAAGGAAAATTGGAAATATATTATGTGGTCTCCATATATTTCTGGTTTGTGTTCAGTAATCATTCTCGGTGCTAGAGGCCAGACACCAAGCACGGCTGTACTGTCACTGTGGAAGGTTATTTTTTGGCATGAATCTATCTCCATTAAACAGCATCAAACTTAGAAACACACAGCAGGTGCCAAAGAACATACTAGAGCCTTCTGAGTGGAGAACTGAACTCTTGATAGCCCAGAATCAAGTAGAAGGAAGAAGATTGTCATTGAGACTTCTTGTATTTAGTTTTACTATCGCTGCATTTGGAGTTGGCATTGACAATGACGGATCCCTGCAGTAATGACAGCCAGAGATTACATGTTCCTGCTATTTTCGCTGCAGTTCCTCAATGCAGAATCACACGTTGCTCACTGCCTGTGACTGAGCAGAGTATTTATTTTCTGACCGGATTATCTGATGTCTGCTTCCTAGCAAAGAACTTGTTACTCTTTGTTAGTTTCATCTTGTGAGTTTCAGACCATTTTCCCCAGTTATTGAAAGCATTTTGAATTCTCATCTTGTTCTCTGAACTACTTACCACTCCTCCTAGATTCATTCCTCCTAGAGTCACTCCTCCTGCTGTTAATGAAGATATTGATTAAGATTAGGCCCAAGCCATATCCCTGTAGGTATCAACTGAAATATCTTCTCAGCAGATCAGTGAACTGTTGCTATCTACTCTTAGAGTTCTTGACGACCTATGAATTCAGTTTATGGTAATGGTATCTAATCTGATCTTCCCAATGTTACAAATGTCATGTAGGGCAGTGCCAGAGAGCTTATTAAGGTAAAAATATATCATATGTATTACTTCATATTCTTTTGCTAGGCCAATTATATTGTCAAAAAGGAAATGTAATTTGTCTAACATGGATTGTTCCTAACAAATACAATGATCAGAACCACTAAATGTTTTTATGTTGTAGTTGCTTATAAATTGATTAATTGATTTGGAAAGGTAAGTTAAAGCAATCCATCTATAATTCATCAACTACTCTTTTTTTTTCCCCTTGATAAAGTCATCTTTGGAAGGATAAACTTTCTGAAATATCATACCCTAACTGCATCCTCAGGAATACTTGCAAACATTTCTGAGATGGTCTCAACTACTTACCAGGTACTCCAGGCTGAATTTTATCGTGCTTTGCACATCTGAACTTCTCTAACTTACCCTTTCCAAAGTAACCCCCCATACATTTTGTAGGACTATGCCCTATATACTGTTTTGCAATAAATAATTAGGTGCTCAGTTCCTCATCGCTGTCATCTTTTGGTTGCTGCTGTTGCTTGATCAGAAAAATTTCATCTACAGCTTCTTTTTGATTAGGACTTTTCTTTTGTTCTTTCTCCTTTTATCTCACCCAGAGAAATGTAACAAATTTGCCTCTCACCTCTTTCTCAACTTCAGAGAGTGACTTCAAAGCATTCCTGATCTATAGTGTAACACTGGTTTCCCCCTTTTTTTCTCATTCATGCTTCCAGAATAAACTATTTTACCAGGCTTCCAATTCTATTGATTTGTTTTACCATGTCTATGGTTGATTAACCAAGCTTTTCGGTTGTAAAGCAAGATTTGAGATAATTTCTTTTCAGTTCCTATGCTCTTTTGAACTCATGTGTAAGGTATGTGTTCAGCTTGACTCTTCCTGGTTTAAGGATGCCAGGAGAAAACATCTGCATACTGTAAAAAAAATGGTCCTGACTTGGAATAAGCCATATCTCCTTCATGAGGCTGTATGACCACTAATATTGATATGCAACAGTGACATAATTACTGATAAGAAACTTCATATGCCAAATTCAACATCCCTGAAGGTTCATATTGCACAAAAAGACAGCCTTCTTCTCAGAGGTGATAGTTCAGACTGGCAGATGGTTGTCTTAATCCCCTCTTGCAGGGTGATTCTGAATACTGCTATTATCATCTTTAGATGGTGATTCTGAAGCCAATAGCTTTAGAGGAATATCATTGTGAGATGCTGTTTCTTTTCACAGACCCAGAACAATGTCATAATTCTTGAGCATCAGATTGAGCATCCGAAGTTCTTCACCTTATGGTGAATGATGTTCATGGAGGGGATCCCCCTGTCCCCTTATATGCCTAAGCCAAATCTTAAAGATAGAGTTAAAATCTAAATTGTTGATGAGTCTAAGACAAGATGCATTGCTGATGATTTTAAATTTGGGAATGTAATCTGCTAATCATTTAAAAATGGTACAGTAGTCGAAGCTGTTAGTCCAATATCATGAACCACTAAGTGCTCTCAACCCTCTCACTAAAATAATGAGTGTTAAGAACACTAAACTTTTAACTGTATCAGGCCTCTAATCCTTTGTTTTTACGATTTCCAAGACTGTGGTTTCTATGAGAGGATTTAATACGACTTTTAATTATTATAAAACATGTGAGTTGGAAAGTATAATTTGTAATTGCAAGTGAAGATTCAAGATACAAAGATATGTGCACAAGTCAGTTGAAACTCAAAATACAAGTAACAGGTCAACAACTTTTGAAGGCTTATTGCCAGAACAGAACTATTGTGGATGGAGCTCTCCTAAATGTCCAAGCTTGAAATTGTGGCACTAGTATTACATTTATTTGAAACATATTATAAAATTAGGGCATGATGCCATCATTGTGGAAACTTGCATCTCAGTTTGAAATTTTCTGCATTGTAGATAGCTGTATTAAAAACTACTTTCACCTCTTAGATTCTTGGAGATATTTCATGCCACATATATATATATATTTATATATATATATATATACACAAACACACACATTTTTTTTCATGCTTAAATGTCACATAAACTCGTTTCAGTGACAAACTTTCATGGCAGAGCAGATGCAAAAAACCTAGAATACCTCTACTAGATGGAGATATCCACCAAATTGATTAAATGTTTGTAGTACAATGTATGTAAAATGCGTGTGTATCTACTAAAACACTAGTTAGCTAATGCAGCTTCCTTTAAGAGCTACATAAAGCAGAGGTTCTATTTTGTGGATACTCTTTAACTAATGAATTATTTTCATATTATACTATTTTTCTAGGTTGCATAGTCTTAAAAGAACTTAAAGAATGAATTTTCCTCTGTAAATAATCTCATTCACTTCAAGCTGATTCTTATATCTCACTTTCCAGGAGCTTTACTTCTGTACATAGCACTTAAGCTTATGTGTAACCATCTGCAAGATTAGAGATTGATAAAATTGTGTGCAAATCCTTGTCTACCTTGTGGCAAAAACATAGCTCCCTCTTTCTCTATGTTAGAAGAAATTCAAAAAGTCATCCTAGAGTGAGTAAAGAAATTAATTCTGCACAGTATCCACTTAGACTGGTTTGCCACCTACATCTATCTCAGCCACACTGGAAAGCTGGAGGTTGAGTGAGTCCCCATATTCAAAGTGCAACCAGAGCAGATATAACACAAACCTTCATACTATCCCCCACTAAATGTGGATGCAACAACTCTTTTAAAAAAATGCTTGGAGAAAATAGCACAGCAGCTATAGCGCTTGCCTGAGGGTCTGTGCTCACCTGAGTCTGGTGATTCGAGCTCATAATTCCCAAGACAGTTTTTTATGGTTACTGAGAGCTCTAAAAGCTCAGGCTGCTTCATGACAGCAGCTGTGCTACTACTGGGGCAAGTGGGAGAAAGCACTTGCAAGATTCATAATGTCAGGTAGAATAAAAATGATCATGAGAGTCTGCATCTGTAATCTAACAATGAAATGACTTTTGCTTCCACTATCTCGGCACAATTTTCATTAAGCTGTTACTAAATAGAAATGGAAGTAAATTAGGGAAAGCTCCTGAGAGATACGACATGTTGAGTTTAACCTCTGCGAAGGTCAGAAGGAGGGCCTTCTTGTTTCCTAGGGTAAGATCTAGTAACTGTATAAAAGATAAGCAGAGGCAACCAGGCCTTCTCTGCGTACTCTTTAAGAGAAAATTGCTAGTGGTGTTCAGCTTTGCTTTCTAGATTAGGAGCTGTACCACCTCTATGGTTTAAATTCCACTTTGAGATTTAAACATTAGGTGTTGCAATTCTGGCCTTGGAAGAATCTGGAAGTTCTTTGTTTTAGCTGGTCCTATACTTAAACCAAACATTACCCAGCAGCTCCATATCTAATATATAAATTCACCTTATTAAGGAAAAATGTAAGGCTAATTGCACTGCATTGCATGAATGCATGCTATTATGGAAAAATGTAATGTTTGTTCTTAATATTAATCTTCTTCTGTACAATACAGAACTTTTTAGCAGTCATTTTCTAAACTAGCTACACATGTACGATACCATGAAAACAGTGTCAGTGCTGGTGGCTGTGGCACTTAGTTTCAGCAGATCTGGTGACCAGGCCTAAGTGCTGATCAACCAGAGAAGTCAGAACTGAAGTGGGCTTGTCTCTCTTCTCCAATTTCTCTTGCTTATGTTTTTATGCTATTGCCTCCTCCTGTCAAAGGGGGAGGAGGAGGGGAGTTACTTTGCTCCTGATACTGCTTATCTTGTTCTCTTTTGCCTTGCCAACCATCCTTCGGGTGTCTTTGGAAAGATGCCTTGCCTATTTGCAGTCCTTCTCCTCTGTCTGGCAATTTTAGTTATTTGGATGCCTTTTATGTGTGTCTACATCCATTTCTCTTTGCCTCTTTGGTGATCACATTGCTCACATACTATGTCAGTTACAGCTATGCTATCATAAGGTTACAAAATGTTTACACTCTATGGTTAGCTACACAATATATATTAGCTTCCAGGGAAGCTAATGTTAATTATGTCCTGATTAGTACATGTATTACTTACAGATGTCACAAGTAGCTGCACTGGCTATAGTCTCCTTAATTCCATTTGTCTTGAATTATTTTCCCTCCATTTGTTTTTCAATATTCTCTGAAAAACAGTGGCACAAAGGAAGACCTCTTTTTACTGACTCCCCACAAGGATGACTCAGTTTCTCTTATCAAGTGAGCTGGTCATGGAAAAGCTGCTTTGTTTGAGAACAGAGTAATCTGTCATTAGTTACAGAGTGAAACCTGAAGACAAAGATGCCATTTTCTGTCTACTAAATAATTGTATCATTGTCTGTATGGAAGGAAATATGAGTTCCCACCAGGATCAGGATGTTGGACATAAAGTTTACTGATGCTGATGTGGTTTACTTTTTTTTTTTTTTTAATCAAACAGTCAAGAACAAAAATACAATTATATAGGGCAGCTCTGAATAGCAAATCAATCAAACCTCTTTAAATTTCTTCTTTTGCACCTGGAACTTTGCCTGCTCTAGTTTAAAAGCATTTTGGAAAACATTTAAGATGCTCAAATACATAAACCAAGATATGTATTTTCTTGGCAAATGCCCTCTGTATCTTCTCAGGCTATGTTTCTCTTAACTATCGCCCCAGAGTAACAGTACTTCGATAGTACTTGGAGTATATGTTTTGTTACCAGATAAGAAGAAATGCAGTCAGTTATTTCTGTGTCAGGAAGAATTTCCTACTTGTGCATTCTTAGATGTTAAATCACAGTGAAGATTACAATTTATACTGAACAAAGACTTAGTAAAAACTGAGTAAATTCAAAGTTTAGTTCAACTTTATATATAGTTTTTCAGGAAGAATGGGCTGAAAAATACATTCTATAAATATTATCCAGTTGTTCAAACTCACGTCTCTCACAGACCTGTGTGAGGTAGCGCACAAACTGCCTGAAGAACAGGCTGCTGTGGAGCCATAGGTAGCATGAAATTTTTGAGAAGCCTAAAACCTCTATTTGGATTTACTTAATTTGTTTCAATAGAAAATCTACTGTTGGCAGATAATACTTTGTCTCATGGACAATATACATGGTTGTTTTTCCTGAAAAATGGAGCATTTCTCATTTTTTTGACAAAAATATTCAGCAGAGAGAGACAGCCATAAAATTCCATATAACAAGAAGCTCCATATTCACTTGCCATAGAGCTCAGGAGGCATGGAAATCCTAGCCCCATATAAATATGCTCTGCATTTGGAAACATGTTTTGATCCTTAGTTTTGATCAAAAAAAAAAAAAAAAAAAAAGAAAAGCCTACCAACCCCCCAAACCAAACAATGTTTCTGCATGGAAACAATGGTAGCAGAAATGACATTATTCTTCCAGTGGTAAAGGACAATTTATATTTGGAATAAGACCGTAATTGTGAGTTTTTCACTGCTAATCTTTCAGCCTATGCATGGACAATAGTACATACTGCTAGAGATCTTTCGACTTAAGATAGATACCAAACACAAAAACCACATGACCTTTGTGTGGTAATAACGACTTTTTTTTTCATTCATTTAGTGACGACAATCTAGCCACCAGCAAAGACTGTCTGGAAACTCATGGAAGTGTAACAAGTACAGTAAGAAATCAAATACAGTATTCCAGAAAATGGTCAGGAATTCAAACAGAGAGATAAATACACATAAATATTTTTTTCAGACAGTGTTGCTCCTTTTGAAAGAAAGTGGCCTAGTTGAAGAAGTCAAGAAATAATGGAGCTTACTGCCCTCTTAACAACAAAACCACAGCTGACAGAGATGTGAAATGGAATGACTGCCAGTCACTGGTGTCCAATTTTGCAGTAATTTGGCATTATGTACTGTGGAAAATGACTTGCATGAGAGATGGTATCTCTGGACACACAGAGAAAGATAAACTCAAAGATTGATAGATAGCACAGCTTACTCTTTCCAAATTTTTTCCAATCTTTACAGCTCAGGGAATTCTGAAGCACACCTGGAATGAAGCATTATATATAAATAGTCTGATGCTCTGAGTGGTTACGAACAGAAGGAAGACATGGTTATATTACATGAGGGCCCAAAATGGCAGTTTGCCTCATTTAGAGCATTGCTGAGCATCAAGACTTGGAAGGGAACCATTGCTTGGTGAGGCTGACCTCCCCAGCTGCAGCCACATGAGCCACAGAGACCTTTTTCTTGAGAGCTCAGCAAGAGACCTCTGCCTTTTCAGGGGTAAGAAATGGCATTAAAACACATCAGACTTGGCAAAAATTCAGCATCTTTCTTGAGATGAATTGTGCCATCTCCTACTGTCATGGGTGCAGTAAAATACAAGAGCAAGATGTGAGAAGAGATCTGAAATACAAGAGCAAGATGTGAGAAGAGATCTGTAAAGAAAACTTAGGTGCCTTAACCTTTCCTCCTCATGTTGTCACCCCTTTTTAGAATACTTCAGTAGAAATGGCAATATAGACCCAGATGTGTACTCACTTCAGTGAGAAAGTTGTTTCAGAGACTTACTGCAGTCCCACAGCAAAGAAAATGAGTCACATTAAACTTTACTCTTTAGCCTTCTCTGTTTTTTCTGGTCAACTGTAATATTTGGCAAAAATAATTTTGCCTGGAGTGACAACTAACAGGATTGGACAATGAATCTATTGTGCAGGGATCACAAATCTGGCACAGTGCCCAGCTTTGCTCTCCGCTCTACATTCATTACTGCAAAGATGCACTGTACTGCTGAGGTGAAACAAGACTAGCTCTGAGTACCACTTTTTGCAATCTCATTGAAAGAAATGCAGTGTCTTCCACAAAAATTAGAGTAATTGGTTTAGTCAGGAGGCACACCATGATATTCACATAAAGAATCTTAGTCCACTCATGAAAAAAAAAAAAAACTGCAGTGGGTAAATATGCTTTTCATTATTTACCTAACATAGAAGACATTGATTTGTATCTTTCATTTATCTGTTACACTCTACTAGTGAATGGAAGGCTAAACTGAATATCTCACTCTTTAATGGCAGTAAAAAAAAAAAAAAAGAGTTATCACTCAGGAATATTACCAGAGTTAACCTTCTTCTGTGATCCATTTAAACACATGCAGTACGAGTAATCTTTAGCTATCCTGAAACAGCTGGAAAAGCATATAAAAAAATCATTCCATTTATGAGAGAAGCTTTTGAGTTGCAAATATGCAAATGTATGTATTTACCTCAGGTCCTGCTGTAGGTCGCTCACATTTTGCCTTTACATTTATTTTTTATGTCTTTAATCATAAATGAAGGACAAGAAATACAGTGACCTCACCAAAACCAAACCAAGCCAAACCCTCTAGGTTTCTCTAGAGACTTAACCTTTTTGGACATTTTCCAATCCTTACACAGGGTTATAAGTTCTTAGTACAGCCCCATGTTCTTAGTACAGCCCGTTACAAAGTAAAAGTCCTAGGTATTCTAGTTTGGATTTATATTTAAAGCAAAAACTCCAAGGACTCAAATTATGCACAAACCAGAGGGGAAACAAGGTGGTCCAAAGAGTATGTCGTCAGATGTGGAACTCACTTCTTGGATCTGGTACTAGCCTACTCCTGTATTTAAAGCATATCTTGTTATGAAGAACAATTTACTCAGCCAAAGTAAGATCACAGGAAGTCCCATGGCATGTGTTATTATAATCCCTCAAGGGATCAATTATAAAAGGCACCTGGGAGTAGAGAGCAAGGCTGAGGGTCATCCTCCAAGTAAATGTTTTAAAAACTAATTTGCAGTGATGTAGATTTTCAGCTTTCCTGAGCATGAAGTTTTCATCCCTCTGTGGCCTGATGAATGAAATTCGTTACTGCAGCCTGGTGGACTTCTAGCAGCAGTGGAACAGCTCCCTGACACAGGCTATGGTTTGGCCACACAGTTGCTTTGCCAGGAAAGGGAGGGAGGAAGCATGCAGCTGAAAAAAAAAAAAAAAAAAAAAAGAGAGAGAGAGAGAGTAGTGATGGTGGGGTATGACAGAAAGACCACTGCTGTTAGCTCAGCGCTGACACATGTCGATGAACAAGGGATGGAGCTTTAATATCCTAGGAACCAACTAGCTCATCATCACACGATCACACGTAAGATGCTGGAGACTGATGCAGCATCTTAAAGAAAGAAGATTTCTCAAAATGTCTTTCATTTCCCCTTAGCGAGTATCCTGAATTCTGTGATATTTTCTCTATATCACAACTTCCACGCTGTGTAAAATTTAATTCATTTTCAGAGCATCTTTGAAGTTGGAATATGGATTGTCATTAAGTTAGTATAAACAATTACAGTTTCAGTGGACTCAGGACTTGGCCCAGTGAAAACAAAGATCAATGCTGGTATACAGCGACATTATATTTGCTGACAGATCTTGTGGGTCAGATCTTTATTGTGAAAAAAATGTAATGTAATTTCCACTGTTGTCTAGAGGAAAATGTTTTCTGGCTCCCAGTGAAGCTTTTAAACTTTCATTCAAGATAAAAAAATACATGTTTTTAAATACAGAAATCTAACATTTTGGGGAGTTGACAGAAGACTTTGTAATAGCAAGGTTAAAATTTTAAAATTAACAACTTGCATAGCATTTTTGTAATAGTGTTCATAGCCAGTAAGCAAAATAAAAGTATTCATACTTCACCAAAGGTAGAGCACAAATTGGCACTTAATGATGATTTTGTATTTCTCTGTCACCTGCTGTCAAATTTACCATAAATTTGCATACCTGACTTGTATAAGATTAATCTGAATGAAATATAAGTAATTTGAAAGAAAAAGAATGATAATTTCATTTCTAGTATTTTAATAGTAGATTGTCTTACCATATAGCTAATATACTATAACCTACTTTTCACCAGTGGGATTTGTCATATTACTTTGAGAAAATACTCTTTCTGATGCTTAAAGAGACTAATACCACTTGCCTGCAGAGAGTGCATTCTGTATCAGTAAAAATATCACAATATTTATACATGCCTGGATCTTACATGCACATTAAATTATGTAGAATACAGATATTTTGCTGAGAGAATAATTCATCTGAACCAACACTTTCTCATTCTCAATTACCCAGGATCTATATTTATTATATAGAAAGTATTTTTTTTTCATTATTTTTGAGTATCTCTGGCTATGTAGTGATCTTTTTTAAATTACACTTTAAATAGAGAATATTAAATAGATTTGTTACATTTGAAGATGTGCAGGAACACACAAACTGAAGATTCTACCACACTGGATAGTGAACTAAGACTTACTGTGTGATCAGAACATTATATTTCAGCCCCAGTTTTAATTTTCATCACACCTTTAGGTAGTGAAATAGTCTGCATTTTGGAACAGGAACATACCGTCTGGTTCCATGTTAATGAACAAACAAGAATGAAAATCATGAAACCAAAATTACTCTTTCTAAGCTAAAGCTATGGATTTGATTTCCCCAGAGATTCACTGCCTTTAAAATAACTCTCTTTTCTCACAGAAACTGGTCTGATGGGAACCTCAAGTGTTTTTAACAATTACTATGTCTGTGACTAAGAAATCCCTTTCTTTTATTGTCAGTTTGTTCTCCATGAATCCAAGCATGTGGGAAGTTTTGGGAAAGGGGTGGTGCTGGTGACAGGGAAGGCAAATAATGGTATTTCTGAAGAGCTAGAGGATCATAAGGACAGAAGAACTGGTTTGGGTGTCTATTGTGCTCAGATTTTATGTCCTATGGCCTAAGAGAAGTACAGGAAACTTGGTCTGCATCAGTAGATGTAACAGATTTGGATTTAAAAAACTAACATGTCATTCATTGTACCCTAACAGTGGAGGACTGGAGTCAGGTAGGAACCAACAGCAAGGGCTGGACAAGTCAGATGGGTGTTCCTTCAAGGCACAAGAGGCACAAAGACTGTTGTTCTGCTTCCCAGTGTTTTCAGAAGCTCTCAGAACGTAAAAAGGAAAATTATATGATCCCAGCTTCATTTTGTAAGAGCTAAAACTGCTACAACATCTTTTCTTACACTGAAAAATTATCAAAATTCTGTGCACCTTTTCCTAAGCCAAAACCTTACAAGGAGATCTTTAGAGTAAACTGATAGAGTAGCCTTTAGAGTAAATGTTCAAAGGTAAGTCTTCCAATATGCTATTACAACATATTTAAAAGAAGTCTTTTGCCTGCCTTTGAAGCTAGTGAGATTTCATCTCTATTTCATGTAAATAATAAATCAGCAAAATACATATAAACAATAGTCCCAAGATAACAAGAAACAAATTTAATTCACTCTACAGTTTACCTCTAGTGTTCAAGCAGTTCCACACATGGGCTAGTTGAAAAATATTCCAAATTTTCACCATTCAGAGGGGTTGAACCAAGCTTACTGAGGCTTAAAAGCATATCTGAAGGTAAAAGACACCTTTGAAGATGTTCAGTTTTTTGGGATGTCTGCATACATTGCCTAGTCAATAATACAGTGTATCACACATGACTAATATGTCCCAGAGGAGACTGTTACTGTTCTAAAATTTAACCTAAGCTTTATATTTCATCTTGGAATGCAACCATTGAATATTCTCTCTAAAGTTAGATCTCTTCAAGTATAAATTACTTAATGAGTTAAGACTACTTCCAATTTCTAAGTGACTATCACTTTAATTTTAAAATGGGCCCTTTAAGAAATGTACTGTCTGTTATCAGGATATTTTTTTTCTGAATGACAATAATAGAATGATGGAGATCTGTCAAACCTCTTACATAAGACTGTGTAATTAATTGTAATTATAATATGTATAATTATATTATAATATACATAACAAATTATATATATTAATTGCACAAGACTGTGCAATTAATATATATAGCATCCTTCTGATTGCTGTACTTAAAATTAACTAACTGCTCTATGCAAGAACAGTTATATAATCCAAATGCTCAGGTGACTGTTTCTTAATAACCACCATTTGTGATCTATAACATTATGGAAGTTCATGTAATTAATGTTTTTTTAAAGGTTCACAGGAGCTGAAAAGCTCTTCTGTTGAAAACAATCTCTTTTCAGTCGCATTTCACATTTTGCAAGTATGACAAATATTTCTGCCCACTAGAAAGACTTCTCATAAACATTCATTGTAACAAATTTGCAATATCAGTTATACAGAAAGATCAGATGAAGAATTTCAACATACCACAAAATACCCTCAAATCATGTATTTTAATGACTGAAGCTGTGTATCCATCAGTTTGGACTGTGGTGCATGTTATGTTGTTCCCACACAGAACTGCTATTTAGTTGCTATGGCTCCTGCTTCTTGCAAAAAAAACAAGAAGGCTGTCCAGTCTATGGGCTTTCTACGATACAGTAAATGTGGCTCTAGTATGAAAAATACGAGGAAATACTTTTCAATGTATCTTGTGGCTGTTCTTCAGACAAAGACACACGTATTCAGGAGAAGTAAACCTGAGTAAAAACAAATAAGGCTTATGGAAAATCCTGCATATTTGGCAGAAACAGAGAAATATTACTTTGTTGCTCCAAAATTTAAAAGAAAAAGAAATAAAACAGCATAAGATATTTTTATTTTCTTTTTACATAGGTGTATAACCAAAGATTCCTTTAACGTTTGTCCTACATTTTATTATCTTGTGGGGGGAAGGAATTTATCTCAAATGTTTCCATGTAAGTGTTAAGAAATTTGTAATTTTACTGTAATTGTGCTGTTTATGTTAGATGAGTTTCCCAAAGTCTACAGTTATCCTTCCAATAAAAAAGTCTATTATGTCACTAAAATTGGAAATTGAAATCCTCTTAGTCTTAACTGCAGGTAGTATGAGATAAGCCAGCCACTTGCCAACCATTGTCAGACTAAGTCTCTGTTTTTACAGAAACTTCAAAGCAGGTATTTGCTACTAGGAGAGTACCAGGTTTGTCTCAAAACAAATGTTCAGGGTCTTATATAAAATATAGCAGAGAGCCATAAAAGGTAATTCTGTCTCTGTCTTTTACTGATAACCCAGCTGCTATGATTTCTGGATGCACATCAAAATTCTTAGAAATTCGGCATTGTTTTGTCATTGTTTGGGTTTGACAGCTAGGATAGTGTCTATACCAGGTCGAAACAGCCTCCTTTCCAGAATTTCAAATATCTCCTGTACTCTTATCTGAAAGAGAGCTGCATCTGTGTTGCGTGTAGATGAACCAGTTTAGGCTTAAGGAATGAGGACTAGTCAAGGGAACAGTGATTCCTTAAAGGGAATATATCTACACACACATTCATACAGACATTAAGTATGCAGGACACTGTCAAAACAGGTAGTGCCAAATCTCTTTGATGCCGTTGCCAGAGCTTCTTGCCAGCACTAGCATTTTCAGTGCAGCTCTTCCTGGCCTCTTTAACCTCTAATCCTTATTGAGGCAGCTACAATAATTCCTTGCTCTAAACAGTTTTGAAACCCTTTGCCTTAAAAGTCAGGGTAGCTTCAAGTAACTTCTTGATTTTTGATAGTAGCTGACCCGTTATAACAACTGTGGGTACAGAGGTCTCCACTTACTTAAATAAAAATATCTCAATAGAAAATGCTAAGAGAATTTTATTTTTTTTCCCTTCCTTCCTTTCTTTCTTTCTTTCTTTTTTTTTTATGGCATTTCAGCTCTATCACTTCAAAATGTTGTAGAAGTCCCTAGAACAATCTCAACTCACAACCCTTTTGAGGGGTGTTGTTTTGTATTACCTCTTTAGACATTTGCTGAAGGTTTGATTTCATGAAGAACATCATAGATCACATAGTCAAACTTAATCCCATCTCCAACCACACATCAATGTCTCTACTGTGTTGTCCAATTACTTTTTGTCATTGAAGAGGTGTAGTGACCTTTATTTTCCAGGAGAGAGGCTACCCCCAACCTGTCTCGATAGACTATTACATGAATCATTCTATGAAATGGACAGTTAACTATCAGTGATTCTGCCCAAAGCCTTTAAGTGTAAAGCTCAGTGAATGCTGTTCTCCATTAAATATACTTTTGTTTAGATAATCCACTGAGCCAGTTATATTTCCTCATTTTACTCTTTTACCACAAAAACCATCAATATTTTGACCATATCTTATAGTATGTGAAATCAATCATTTACCATAAATTACAGTATCCATTAACTCATTCTGCACCAGTGTGCTTTCAAATTTTACTGAAATAATTCTTTACATTTTTTGAGAACTTAGTGTCAATAGTGCTCTTTAAAATATCTATACCGCTATTGCTGAAAAACACATCTTCACTTATTAAAATGAGCTGCTATGAAGTCCATTCTGTTTTATTGTTAATTTTGCTTTGCATCTTTGGTTCTTCTGTATCTCTTCTGATTCTATGATTCTATGATCTCCTCTGTGATTTCACAATCTCAGTTACCTGGATTAGGTTTTTCCAACTTTACTTGAGCCATTGGAAATTACACTAAGCAATGGTATCTGAGTTAGAGAATCTTATTACTGGATGACCTGTATTGTGCATGTCACACGCTAGGGAAGAAAGTGTCTCAAAAATTCTACTTTCCTGCCACATGAAAATTAATGGCATGCATGACAGGATACTGTGTTTCATGAGATACCATCCAGAGAAGTTACGGACATATAGCACACAAACTTCACTCCTTCCCCACCTGAGTTCTGCAATATTTTCTTCCAAAAGTTCTTGTATTCTAGAGAACCCAAGGCCTCAAAAATCTATAAGAAAGCTCAGGTCTTGCATGCTGGGAAACAACTGTTTCAGTATTTGTTCCTGCAGTGCATTTTGTTACTCCTTACAACTGTCAAGAAAAAGAGTTATTGTAGTCCCAATTCTAGGACCACAGAAGGATTACCTGGGGGGCTGGAATAAATTGAATTTCTGGTCTGATTATGCTGGAAGAAGAGTTGCCGCCTGGAGAATTTCCCAGTAGGAA
Source organism: Rhea pennata (assembly GCF_028389875.1). Taxonomy (NCBI): domain Eukaryota; kingdom Metazoa; phylum Chordata; class Aves; order Rheiformes; family Rheidae; genus Rhea; species Rhea pennata. The sequence goes on from NC_084664.1 coordinate 78,153,217, forward strand.
CACATGGAGAATCATGATTGAGTAACTTCTGACTGAAACATAGAATAGTACTGTTTCAAGGAAATGAAACCTAGTTGAATGAAGGTCAAGGACAACAACAACCAGTGGCCAGGAAAAGTTTGGCAAATGCACCTAAACTCTAATGAGCTGACACATATGTCGTCTGAAAAGACACCAGTATACAACAGATTGTCCACAATACACTAGGTTTGAGGGCTGGCTTTCATATGAGGGGTCTGAAAACAGTCTGCATACAGGGCCAACACTGAAATCTGGGATCAAAACCAGTGAGGTAAGCAAAGACTCATATTCCAGGGCCAGTGTATTGATTTTGCACTCTTCCCTTCCCTGACTGTTTGACAGCACTTGCCTTAGTGTGTATGCCTCACAACTCATTTTCTTATGAGCCAGAAGCAAGCCTGATTAAGAACAAAAAAGAAGAGAAAAAATAAAACTATTGCTGCTTCTGAAGAAAATAAACAAAAAATGATCCTTTAAAGAAATCTAAGCCGAATCATGTATGCACACACCCAACACTATTACCAGTGTCTCACAGGTCTGTGTCTCACAGACCTCATGGTGCTACAACCAAGATACATCAGGCAGAAAGTAAGATGTTGCCAGACATACCAGAATGACAGATCCCACCTCTTCTCTGCAGTGCAGAGAGCAACTGCGTTTCTAGTCAAAAGTAATCTCTCAGGCCTAAAATTTCCATTTCACCATGCAGAGATTCACGTCAGCCCCCGGCCAGGCCATGAACTTACTATGTGTGAGACATAGCAGGTATGAACTTTGTCAGTTTTCCCCTGTGGCAGGAAGCATCCAGTCTTCACTCAGAGTAGTAGCTGGATATTTGTGTTCAGGTCTGTTTGATGACCTCTCAAAGGAGATGCTCATGATCCATGTAGCAAAAGCAAAAGGAATGGCATAAGAAGCAGTGGACAAAATGACCCCAGAAGATGTTGTGGCCACTGTAAGACAAATCTTCCAGAGTATCTATTTTCTACAGTAATTCCTAGTATAATGACATAACAAGGTAGAAAACTGGACATCAGTGGAAGAACATAAAGAGACTTCCATCATATGATTGCAACAGCCATCATCAGTAACTCGAGTGGAAATATAAATAAGTTAGCAGCGACCAGTTCAGCCCAATGACTTGATTTAAAACAGAGAAAAACTGGAGTGTAAACATATCCTAAAATAATCAAAGTCTATTTCTCATGCTAACTGTGTTAACAATGGCTGTTAACAATATCAAAAAATTTTGCTAATATTGTCCCCAAGCCAAAGGTCAGGAACCATGGATCTAGATTTTCAACTCTAACTTCCTTAAGCTAATGTATTTCTTGAAACATTTCCCATATAAAACATTTCATACATTTAGCACCATATATTTCTCATTTACAATGTAAAAATAAATGAATAAATAAGTAAATCATCCACAGCATAATTCATTTCTCAAATATATTCCCAGCTGGAGTTCCAAATAGTGTTTTGCTTTGGGCTCTATAGAAGCATGTAACTATTGTATCTACTACCGAGGGTCTAGCAATTTCAGAAATGGTCGTGGAGGGCAGGGAGAAAGTGCTTTCAAGTGTTTTTCACCCAAGTCAAAATATATCCTTCTAATTATAACACTGCACTGCAGAGGAATAATTTCTGCTAATTACCACTGCACCACAGACTGAGGTCACATTTGTCTTCTCTGAGCGTCCGTATCTCTGTTCTAGTTGTCATTTTGTCGATCTTTCTGCATCTCTGGCTCTTCTGTGGCTCTAGACCTAGAGGTAGAATGGAAGCAAGGGGTACGTGGAAAGTAAAGATATTATGGATCTAGAGTGAGGTAGAGGCACAAAATTGGTCTCTGCAATTCTCAGAAAGGCACGAAAATGTCTTAAAGTGTATTTTCTGTCCACTGAAGACACAAACACTAGTGGATTTTTAAGAACTGCAATTGATGGGAGAAAATGACCTTGTACCTTTAAAGTAGAGTGTAATTTATGTGGTAGTGTTGAAAGCAGTTGTCATCAAGTAGCCATTCAATCTTTCAGCTGATCACTAAATCACTATTTTTGCCTGATGCACCCATAAAAGTTATTGTTTAGTAATGGAACGACATGAAGAAGATCATAACTGCTGATTTATGATCTCTATTATAGAATAAGCAAATAAGTAAATAAGCTCAGTATCAAACATATCCTCATTTACTTGTAATTTCATGAACAGGTTTTTACTACAAGAATTGTTTATTTAATATAAGATGAAATTTACCCTATAACTTGTATTAATTATCACTGTAGGGAAGTGAAATCATCTGGTAATGTATACAGCATGAAAAATAATGTTTGGATCAGAGATTGTCTCCATGCATGCCTTTGAAAAATTGTTACAGTGTAAGAGAATGAAAAAATAAACTTTATTGCATCTATATTGACTGATGTAGTTAATGTCTATCCTCTGCTCAAGCAGCATGACGTTTTTAGCAGCTGAGCTTCACATCTACCTCTACAAAGCTGAAATTTTTGTACACACAGAAATTCTATTTTCCACCATATAGGGTACCAGAACATTGCATCACCAGCACTTTTTTTTTCTTTTTTTTTCTCTCAGAGAAGACAACTTTTGAAGTCAATGAAGCTTGTATCAATATCAACCTAGAGCTGAATATTTCAGAGAGTTTCTGTAGATAATTGCGTGTTTGATTAGATGTGACTTTTAAAAGCCTGTTCAAAGATCTTAAAAACTTCAGTGATTGCTATCACATTTCATTAACAAGATGCAGTTACAAATCTAAAAGTTAAAGGATGATACAGAGAACATGCAAGCTAAATTCCATAAAAATGCTGCAGTGCCTCTCAGCAATGCACTCTCTCCACTCCGACCTTGGGGTACTTCTCAGGTGACGTACTTTTGCACAGCCCCTGAAAACGAGTAGAGTAAGGGGGACCATTAAGCAATGTGAGAAGTTTCAAAAGAAAGACTACAATGTTAACGTAGAAAGCCTCAGACAGAGTTCATATAACCAAATGACCTCATATGGTCCAGCTGGGCTATCTGTATCTATTTCTTTTTCGAGTTGCTACTGAATCCAGTGATACAAATTTCAGTTAAATGAACATGATCAATAAAATAGTCCTATACTACTCTCTTATTTCAAAAATTTTCCTGGAAAAGGGGGAAGTTTGTCATGCTTTTTGAACTCAGAGGTTTGTATGGGTATGTTTTTATGCATTTGAGATAAAGATTTTCACTAAGCCCTCAATCTAGAAAAAGGAAATTATGTGTTAAACAATGCTTCACAGCTTTTATTCAAATAAATCACATTTTTCTCACACAATACTTGAACAATCTATCAGCTTGTGAGTCATGAGTGATCCATACAATATTCCTTAGGTCATTCAGGATGTGAATTAAAATATTCACGTAGAGGTGATTAGGAGTGTTACAATTATTCTGGAAAAAAAATGTTTAAAACAATGTTTCACTTTAATAATTAAGCAAGGACTGTGTGAATTAAACAGATTATTTCACAAAGAAGTGCACACAATTTGTTCTGAACTTGTATCAGGCAAAAACTGTCTGTACTGAGTTGTCTCTGTAGTTATGAGCCAGGACAAGTTAAAAGCAATAAGAAAGTTACTTCAAAGATGTCATACACTGAAGGACCATTATTTCAGCAAAGTGAGACAGGCCTTGCAGAGGCCTCAGACAACGCAGAACAAATTGGAAATCAGTCGACGATTACTGTCTCGGTTTTTAAAACCTGGCTGGAACTGTTCCTGCTACCCCAGGGAACAAAGGCATTGCTGAGCTTTATTAGCTTGCAACATCTCCTGCTATGTCAGTGCCTTGGTGAGCTCTGAGGCAACACGTGCTGCCTCCAGACAGCCTTACTGCGAAGCAGTGTGGGTTGCGAGGAGGTGGATGAACCCACTTGGAGCCTGGTGATATAGGAGACCGCTGTCTGGTGTGCTGAAATTCTCATCGCTCAAGGCTGCCCTTCTGCAATGCCTTTTAACCCACTCCGCAATTTAAAAATTTCCCACCATTCATCAGGTTTTTTTTTCTTGTTATCAAGACCCCCACAGGTCTGACACAGATCAACCAAATGCATATTTCTGCCTTTATGGAGATACTCAGAGGAGAGCATGTCAAAAGGGGCCTGAGAGTTTAATCATCTTTTCTTGCCCTCTTCTCTTGATTCCTGCTGTAGCTAAATTTTTGCATTGTTCCCACTCTGTCCTTCTGTATTTAACATGGCAATGTATCTTTTACTATCCTTGTCCACAGTTAGAGGAGATCTTTGACTTCTTGCATAGCCTATGCATTATTATGAGATTTATTTATTTTTTTTTTCCAGAAGCTCCTCATGATCCTGCTGAAGTTTAGGAATGGATAGAGAAGGAAGAAGGAAAAGAGGAAGCTCAAAATAAGGCCAAGTCTGGCTCTTAGAGTGAACATCTAAGTACGGAAAATAAGCTCTAGAGAAGTCCTAGAAATTATTCAACATCTGTCCCTCCTCCATTTGATAACAGTGCAGAATATTAACAAAAGATAAGCTATGTAATACAATATATTATGAAATGAATATTTGAAAAAAATTACTTATTTCAGCTGCACAGTATTATTTACAAACACCTAAATTCATACTGTTTTTAATTAGGCTCTCAGAGCAATCACATTTTGGATATGCTTTAGGAAGGCCTGTGTGCATAAACATACACATTAGAAAAAAATTATTTTCTGTGTCCCTCTGCACTCATTTATTTTTCATATTTGTAATTAACTTTTTTATGGGTACATTTTTCCTATTATTTGCAGGAATTAGGAAGCATCTGATAGCTTGAAATAAGTTCTTCTACCATCTGAATAAGATATTAATATATCAAAAGTAGTAATTAGCAGAATTTTAAAATAATAGAGAAATTTATGGGCATAAATTATTTTTGGAAGTCTATAATATCTTTTTCTTTTTTCCTTTTGTGACTAAGCATCGACTTTGGTCAAACATGAACCTAGATATTAGAGAAACTTCCCAAAACACTGGAATTTTTGAACATCCGTTGGCTTTCTTTTTCAAGATGTAACCAATCGATGCTACAATTTTAAATCTTGCCATTAAATATGACAGTAGTTCAGATGATATGGAAGGAAAGAAATTAGCTTTAATTTATGAAATTGCTAGAAATTGATGTGGAACTCTGAAAATGTCAAGAATTACACTGGAGCCTCAATACATGCTGAGGGTTGGACTACATCTCCAGAGGTCCCTTTCAACCTTACCGTTCTATGATTCTATAATTTAGGTGAAATGATCTGAGGATCATTTTACCTACTAAACTGGTAGTTTAGTCATAACATTGCTCTATGTCCTATATCAGCACAGGGTTGAAATAGATGACTTGCTGATCTTCCTTCCAACAGGAATTATTTTTTGAGTCTGTGATCAAAGATTTTTCCTTCAAGAAGAAAATGCTCATTCAGCAAAGGCTAGTCATTCCTTTTCACTTTATTCAGAGTACCCTATGCTAAGGAATGAATATGTGCCTGTAAATTCCCTGAATCAACAAGCATTTTTAGCTAAATTTCAGGCACTCAGGAATTTCTCCAAACTGATACAGAATGCAGGTACAATTAAATTAAAAGATAAAAGCAAGCTTGCTTCTTCGTGTGACATAGATCACAGGTGCCTATTTTTTTAAATGGCTTGTAAAAGTATCAAAAGACAGTAAAAATTCCGCAGAAACTAAAGACAAAAGTAGTAAAGGAATCTCAAAACACTTTTTCTTCACAAAAGTAATCAAGAGCCACAAAAGTTATGGTAGTGAATAAGAAAATAGTGCTGGAGACATGTAAGAACAACTCTGCACTGAACCATTCCTGATCATCCTAAAGCCACTTGACATGCTCAGAAAGAAAACACAGAAATAACTGTATACGTACGTATGTATGTATATATATAAACCGTGGTTGTAAACTAGTGTTGGAGTTCAAGCTTGCATTCAGGTAAGACTTGTCTTTAATTCACTGTTGTGTAGTATCTAGATGTTCAGCTTCCATCTAACCTCTTCTGGTCAAGCCATTCTCTCTTGTAACCTACCAGCCCTGGCCGTAACTGGAAAACTCTCTGTAGCTGATGTGTGGTATTTGATCTATAGAAAGTACTGATGTACTGTAACTGATCTTTAAAAAAAGATCTTTGCATAGAGCAAGTAAGCTCTTCAAAGACAGTAATGCTTTCTATTTTTTTCTCATACATTATTTATGAATAATCTGAGTATATTAATTGCCCTATTACTTGAAATAATCGGAGACTTTACATGGAAATGTAGGCCACTGAGATCTTCGTATCATTGATATTTGTAACTAATGAACGGATGTAGAGTTTTTCTTCTGATTTATGCCATCAAGTATCTAGACAGCATTTTCAATGTGAAAGAAAATGAAACGTTTTAGAAGAAGTTAGAATTCTAATGAAGACTCTTGCATGAATATGCATTTTACTTTTTCTGTCAAGTTATGCAAATATTTTAGTGTAATTTGTCACCAAAAGCCATTAGAAAGATAGTTATATCACTAAAGAAGCTGCACAGAATACATGCCTAATAGAATGGTAGCGTGAGTGAAATCTACAGAAAACACCATCACCTGCTTCAGCTGAAGAAGATAATATGATCAGTTCTGAGAAGAAAGATTGAAAAAGCATATCTGGATATCTTTTATCTCCATTAATATGTGGCATTATTGCTCAGCTGGTATGATTGCTCAATAAAGTGCTGCAGGAAGCATTATTATTGGAAGGGGAAATTCACTGCTACCAAAGGCCAAAAATTGATGTCCAATGAAATAACAAATAAATAAAGCCAAAAAATACAGAGGAGAGCAGAAAGGGAAAACCCCTAAAGTAAGATGCAGTATTTCTTGTAGAAGGCATGGATTATTCGTGTCTTGAAAATGGCAAACTACTGTATTTCTACACTAAGTTGCAATCATTTTGTTGTTTGAGAATTATAAGAGCTGAACGTTTCTGTCACTTGATCCAGTGCAAAGGAGGTAAGAAATGTTTTAAACAGTTCTAACTTCAGGTACTTGGAAAGTAAATAATGAAGCAGTCAGGTTAACATAATTTTGCTTTGATAACCTGGCAGAGTAAGAAAAAGGGGAAGAATATAACTCAGTTACCCTTTTGATATGACTTAACAGCTTCTGACAATTGACATTTTAGGGAGTCCTTAAGCAGCAAGTGAATTTTTTTCCTTTTTTACTTTTCCTGTGTTATTACTGAATTTATGTTCTCTCTCAGTTTTCTGCTGTTCGGACTGAAGCTTTCCAATCAGTTTCTTCTCTTTTTCTATGGAAAACATTGTGTATTACTGATCACCCTTATTATCCTTTCTGTAGTTCTGTATAATCGGGAAGTGAAGGTGGAAAATCGAGAATTTCAAGCAATACACAAGATGTGGTAGCAATGAATTTAAACAGTGTGATACTGCTATTTTCAGTTTTGTTCTCTTTGCAGTAATTTTGAACACCTGTGAGTAGAGAGCTGATATCCAAAATGATTAATCACCTTTCCTAAGCCGTGGTAGCTAATGCTGAACAGTAATGATGTGTGTACAACACTGTCTGCTCATTTCCTATTTTTCATATGTTGATATATAATTTAATCTGTCACTTCCTTCACCACATTTTAAGTAGTGCAAGATTCTTAAGCAATCTTTTGGAGTCAGTTTTAATTTGGACTATCATGAGGACATTTTTTTTTTCACTGCAAACTTCATATCATTGTTACCTACCACCTTTATCAAGCACTTAATGAATCTCTTGAAGAGCACCATTTCTTTCTTCTCCCACGTCGGTCTCCCTTTGTGGGACCATCTTCCCTACTTCATAAGTACAACATAGTTTCTAAAGAGCCGTTGGTGAGGGATCCCATCACAAGGATCTTGAGAAATCCAAGTGTATCATGTCAATTAAATAACTCTTGTCTGAAACACGGTCACAAAATCTGAGATACAGCTAAAAACACATGAAATTGTGAAAAGATGTAAAGATCTATGAAATACTATAAAATGACCCCATCTTTTATTATCTTTCCTTTCTTTCTTCCTTCCAGTTGGTTACTTAATGGGAATAAGCACCAACTTTGCTACTGAAGGCTCATGGGATTACTCCCTGAAAACTGTGCTTTACTTAGAGACATTCTGATAAGGCAGCAAAAGATCTGTCTTATCAAGGCTACAGGTTTTGGGTCTATGCTACTTCAAGACTGTAAGAAATCCTGAATATATCAGTTATTTGAATATACAAGGTATAACATTTTTATAAAACAATTTTATTTTTTCAGAACCTATTCTTTAATCAATCTCATAAATTTATAAGTAGTATTAAACTTTTTGGATGGACTATGATATAAGTAGTCATTAAGAGAAACAACACTTTTACTCATACATTAGGGGAATGACTAACAATTACCATCAGAGTATGAAAGTAAGCTAACAATTAAAATAGAGTTTAAGCATATATACAAATGGAAGTGCTTTATTGGTATTAACTGTGTATCTAAAACTGCCACTCCAGCTACAGTTGCAATATATGATTCATCCAAAGGAAAAAGAAAATCAGATATATGAACTATGATTTATGCAGGGAAAGGACGTGAATTAACAGCTCCCCTTTGCAAAAGACTGTCTCTGTCAGTTTAAATCCCTTTTCTGAAATTCACTGAATACCTGCTCTATAGTCTCTAGGAATCTCCTTTCAAAGAAAACCTCAGGGCTTTGTTTAAATCCAAAGAAAAACCCAGGAGAATTCTACATTTCTTTTCTAGGTAGAGCCAATGAATCGCAAGAAGCATCTCTTTATGCTGCAGAATGTCTTTATGCGACAAAACAAACAAACAAACAACCCCCCCACAACATTTATTTGAAAGAATAAATATTAATGGTAGCACATACTGAGTTAGGTGTTAAGCTTGTTACTTTATTAAGCTGTTACAAATAATGTTGTGTTGTATGCTTAGGTTCAACTGAATAGCAGTCAGTGGAGGATTCAATGTATCCTTTCTCTTTTTTAACTCTTTCCTAATCACATGGATGAATTTGACCACAAAACGCAGTGTTTGACCTATCATCAGGCGGAATTGCTTAGACGATAATTAGGCTTTCCACAGATTCAAAAACCTTTCGTATCCAGAACAATTCTGGATCAAAACATTTGCCTGACTATTTTGATCCAATTTACATCGATTTCAGCAAAAAATCCCCTTTCTATTCCCATTATCAGTTCCCAAAGGCATATGCCCTTTTTAAGTTTCCTAGTATGCTCATTGCTTGAATTTCCATTGCAAAATTACTATGTTAATAATTTATATAAAATAACTCAGTAACTACAAAAGTTGATAGGCTTTTAAAAAGATGGAGGAAACACAAGAATGCTGACTATAAAAGATAATAGAAAATATAGTATCTGAAGTTGAAATATTTGAAACCCTAGCATAGAATAATTTGGTCTCCAAGTGAATGCCAGATGCTTTAATGACCTATGCTATCAGGAAACAAAACGTGGTACTTTGGCTCATGGTGAGAAGCCATAGCTTCAAGGTACTTGTCAAAAAAACTGTACTTCAGTAATGTTTAAGAACAATTACTTACAAGAGGATTCCTAAAGATGAGCTATGAAATTACTGAAGAATACTGTATGGAGCTGTCTAGATACCACAATAAAATCTGGGTAGTTACTATCTCTTTAAATCCAGTTATTCAAGAGAAGGGAAGTGCACAGAAACACAATGATATTTTACAAGAGATAACTTATCTTAAGGACCTTTTTGTGTGTCAGGACTAATAATGCCAACTATAAGAGTTCAGTATTCTATTTTTTAAATATTTTTTCTCATTGCTGTTTCAGTAAATAGCTCTCAGGATCAGTTTCATTTTCCAAACATTTTCCAAATTCTTATAATATCTTTCTAGCTTTAAAGATCTTTCTGTTATCAAAATATATTCATTCCTATCTAGCAGATGACTGGCACAACTAGGCATCACTGAACATGGATATGATTTAGGGAAAGCTGTTTAGGAGTATTTTTAGAACTATAGTGAATCACACTCTGAAAAGTCCAAATTGTTTAATCGGTTAGAAAAGAAAACCGCATGTTAGTAACATGTTAAGAAATAATATAAACCCTGCTCTTGAGGCAGAATGGTGATATGAAAGAAAAAAATCTGTATTCAAATGCATTCATTCTCATTTTCAAGTACTTTTGTAGGTATCAAATGGCATCATACGGTGTATATGGTCTCAAACTGAATCTTCAGGAATGTTTAAATACCATTCCACTTGTAACTCACCTGAGTTATCACCTCCAAAACATCAGTATGGGGGAGTTAAAATACTTTTCAAATATCTGCACTTTGAATATAAGGCTAGTCATCTAATCTGAAGTACTTGTAGCACTGTCATGTGACACAGCTATAAAATTAGTCGATCTGCTCTCTTCACGGAGAAGAAGCATTTCTTTTGTGAAAATGACTTTCTTGAGCTTTCAGGTCTAATGCTTAACCACAAAGAGTGAGGATTTTACATATACATTCATCTATATATTTAGAAAACAAAAATTTAGACTAAAAACTGGAATGGATTTTTTTTAATCAGGAAAATTGAGCACTTTTAAATATTTTTTATTTTAACCAGCACTGAAAGCATTGCATAAATATCTCCTATTATTTCTATCTTACCTAAAGTTAGAATACACTAGATTTTTCTGAGATCAGTTTGATTGTGAGCTATTACCAGGCTAAATGCTTCAAAAGGAATCTGAGTATTTTTCTGATATTCTTCTTATTCTGCAATAATACCTGAATATATGTTTAATCTTTTTGTTTTCTCAGGCTCCAGGACAATTTCTTCCTTTCCTTCCTGTAAAGGGATGGAAGTATCTGCTCCTGCATGTATCAGAATAAGCTCAGGAACATCAGTATTTTCAATTTAACTCTTCTGAGAACAGAATTAACCACATTAAAAAAAATGCTCCAAAAGAAAAGTGCTATACACATTGTACACAGTACACAGTACTCGAGATGAGGCCTCCCCAGGGCTGAGTAGAGGGGCAGGATCACCTCCCTCAACCTGCTGGCAACACTCTTCCTAATGCACCCCAGGAGACCATTGGCCTTCTTGGCCGCAAGCAAAATAAGTACCAAACTATTGATTTTACATATGTGAGCTAGAAGCTTATCTGATAGTAAAGGGGTCATCTGTAATGTCCATGTGTGCATGGTGGGGGTGGTGAGGCATGGAGAGAGCTGTCTTAAAAACACTTTGAGTCAGGTTCTGATCTCCCACATTTTGGATATGTCTATGAATGTCAAGCAGAAAAAAGTTAAAAATTTGGGGCTGAGGGGAATCCTAGACCAAAGCACCTGGGTGTGACATAATCACAAGCCTGGTAAGTTTTATCTCCTATGTAAAAACTGAGGAAGAGAAAGGAAGGGAGAGCGGGAGGTGTTGGCACGGTACTTTAGGGTAATGTCTCTAGTCTGCACATGATTCTTAGACGTCTACACTTGAATGTCAAACTATTGAAGAGCTATCTCAGTTCAGCTTCTTTGTTTTTTTTTTTCCCTTCTCCAAAGTGAAGTATTTCCTTCTTGCCAAAGTAATGCATTTGTTTCACTTATATTCATAGCTTTTCTCAAAGTTTCATGATCAAGACACAAATCATAAATCTACTGAAGCAAAATATCAACCTAGTGGCAAGCAAAATTGGAAGACAATTAACATATGTTCTCATTTATCCTTGAAGGGACAAAAGTCAAAATGATTTAGATATAAATGGAATTAAAACTATTTCTACAAGCTAATCCTAAAACTTAACTTTTGACCCTGCGGCTACTGGCGTCCCCCAGGGCTCAGTACTGGGTCCCATCCTGTTCAACTTATTCATCAATGACCTGGATGGAGGCACAGAGTGCCTCCTCAGCAAATTTGCTGATGATACCAAGCTGGGAGGAGTGGCTGATACAGCTGAGGGCTGTGCTGGCATTCAGAGAGACCTGGACAGGCTGGAGAGATGCACAGAGAGGAACCTCCTGAGGTTCAACAAGGGCAAGTGCAGAGTCCTGCACCTAGGGAGGAATAATCCCATGTACTAGTACAGGCTGGGGGCTGACCTGGAGAGCAGCTCTGCAGAGAAGGACCTGGGAGTGCTGGTGGATGACAAGATGACCATGAGCCAGCAATGTGCCCTTGTGGCCAAGAAGGCCAATGGTCTCCTGGGGTGCATTAGGAAGAGTGTTTCCAGCAGGTGGAGGGAGGTGATCCTGCCCCTCTCCTCACCCCTGGTAAGGCCTCAAGTACTGTGTCCATTTCTGGGCTCCCCAGTCCAAGAGAGACGTGGAGCTACTGGAGAGAGTCCAGCACAGGGCTACAAAGATGATCAGAGGGCTGGAACATCTGCCCTGCGAGGAACGACTGTAAGAGCTGGGCCTCTTCAGCCTGGAGAAGAGAAGACTGAGGGGGGAATCTTATCAATGTGTATAAGTACCTGAAGGGATGGTGTCAAGGGGACGGGGACAAACTCTCTTCAGTTGTCCCGTGTAACAGGACAAGAGGCCATGGGCACAAATGGAACCACAGGAAGTTCCACCTGAATACGAGGGGGAGTTTCTTCCCTGTGAGAGTGACGTAGCACTGGATCAGGTTGCCCAGAGAGGTTGTGGAGTCTGCTTCTCTGGAGATCTTCAAGGCCCACCTGGATGCAACCCTGTCACACATGCTGTAGGTGACCCTGCTGAGCAGGGAGGTTGGACTAGATGATCTCCAGAGGTCCCTTCCAACCTTACTGATCCTATGATTCTATGACCAATTAGCAATAAAGTGCTTTCTGTTCAGCTGATTCGCACCTGATGCAGCCTTATTCTCTGTGCAAGGTGATGAAGTGATGCTAATGGTGAAAAATGTGTCTAAAGTGCCAGAAATAGATAAGGTAGATTGGTATTAATACTCAGAAAAATTTTATGCATTCCAGATCTACATTGTAGTTGATGTTCTTCCTGGCCATTCTCTCATAGCCCTGACAAGGTCACATTATAAAAAAGTATTTGTATCTCTTATCAACTGATTTCCTACCTTTCTCAAGAATCACTTAGCTTGTTCCTGATTTTCTTCCAAAGGGCAAAGATTTATCTACTATAATTTGATTTTTGTCTTTTTCTAAATTACAGAATCCAAATAGGAAACAAAGCAAAAGGAAATTGTTCCATAAATTTTAGCTGAATTTGTGTTGCAGACGTCCTGATCTTGAAGTTGTGATCAGGCTGACTACTTCCGCCCCCACTTCCTGCAATGCTAGAAATATTCTAAAAAGTGAAATCTCATCAGGGCTCCTCTATTAATAATTTTGCTTAATTGCCTGGTGTGAACTGAGAGTTGGAAGAGGTTCAGCTACGTATCCTAAAGTGTTAGGACCAAAATGTCCATTATCAGAGCAGGTTGCAAGCAAACCTAGTTTGTGGTTTTAAAAAAGTATATGTATTTGATGTTCAAGACAATATCTGTGCCACCTGGAATGAACCTGGATATGATACCACTTTAGAAATTCTAGTGATAGTAAATGTCTGATGAGAACCTGAAGACTCTTTCATTTCAGTCTTAAGTGCCACGGATAACACTGGCTTGCCAAAAATAAACTGGTACACAGGGGCACCAATGAAAATGCATGATAATGACTCGACTTTTTCTAGCTATATTACTGTTTCTAAAGTACTGAAAGTTTTAAGTTTATATTCTACAGGACTCTGATATTTAAACACATACACACATGATATGTATGTATTCTATATGCATAGCTCATACATCTAGAACATATACTATATTTAAATATATTTATAAAATCAATATAATTTGTAAAAATGTTTTTCTTCTAAATATAAACAAAAGCTAGAATTTGGATTTTTAATATAAAATGGAAATATACAGAAGATGCAAAAATTGTATTTTGTGTTTTCCAATTTATTTTTTTCTAATTACTTTATATAGTATTGTCATATACTCTATGTCTATATATCGTTTACCATTACTTATGATCAGAACTTGAGTTGTAACTGGTAATTATTTTGATTGTAAGAAAAACAGGCATTATAACAGATTTAAATGTTAACTGAAAGTTAATATTTCAATTGATATTCTCATTAGGTTGCTAATCGGTAGCTTGTTTTCTTATTAATGAGTTATTCTAAATGATCATTTTAGTGTGAAATAATTTCAGTTAAAAATGAAATATAAATTTTAAATACTAATAAAAAGATGATTCAAAATGATATTTAATGCCAAAAAACATAGTTTCAAATTTTCTCTAAATGACAGCTATTTAACATTATTTGCTTTCTTATGCACAATAACTGAGAAATTGTTTCAACTCACTTAGAAAACTCCATGTCATTTAGACTTTCCACATAGAACATTTCAAAGAACATTGTGGAAAAAATTATTAAAGAAAACCCATGACTCAATGTCTGTGGTGCCTCTGTCAAATGCAGAAAGCCAAACTGTGGAACCTCCATTTCTGGAGAATGCAAAACTAGACTGGACAAAGCCCTCAGTGACCTGACCTCAGTCCGAGTGGCAAGTTTGACCAGAAGATCTCCAGATGTCCCTGGCAACCTAAATTACTCTAGGATCCTATTCTATGACTCTAAATTAAGGGAGCTATACTCCTTGCTGAGCTGGAGACTGAGCAAAGCCTAGAGAATACAAAAAATCATGTAAGCTGCTCAGATGATGAGAAGCAAGTCTCTGTAAGCTAATCATCTTTGCCAGTGCTACGCTGACAAAACAGTAGCAGCTGGTCTTCAGATATGGACATACTCTAAAGAAATGACCCTGCTACTTGGTGATAATACATTAACTCCTTTGCTATAAGGATTGCAGCTGGCAGGTGAGACTCTCAAATCACTATGCTTCTCAACAGGAAGCCACAACAAAATCACTCCATACATTAGAGAGAAATAGTGAATCATCCACTGGGACACAAACTGAAAAGGAAGGAGGTCAGTCTGAACTTCTTCATGTACAGGTATCCAGCTTTTGCTTT
Source organism: Rhea pennata (assembly GCF_028389875.1). NCBI lineage: Eukaryota > Metazoa > Chordata > Aves > Rheiformes > Rheidae > Rhea > Rhea pennata. The sequence goes on from NC_084664.1 coordinate 78,168,317, forward strand.
GCAGTGCAAATAGCTGAGGTAAGGGGGGAAGGAAGTAGACTTCTGTGTTTCCAAAGAGTAACCATGAAGACCAAACTTTTTTGTGTCTCCTTCCAGATACATCCGATGCAGAGTCATCAGCATCAACCATATCCAAGCTAATCATCCCACCTTTTGTGTTAGACAGAAGGGGAAGGAAAGAAAGGAAACTTTATAATAGAGTGGAGTTAATCTAATAAGGGCAAGATTGTGGTTACAGAAAAAGTACCAAGCTGAAGGATAGGTTTTCCTCATGTAGCTGCACAGGCTGGTTCTGAAATAAAAAGGAATTTTGGATTGGCATTTCCTGTGGTAGCATTACTCCCAAATTGAGTGAAAATGACCTAAGAAAGGTTACTATGCTAAGGTTGAACACTTTGAGAAGGCTGCACCAGAACTTGTCTCACCAGTGGGACAGTGCAGCAGTCACTGTGGCCAAGGTCTGGAACATGACTAGGCTCCAAAAAATTGGTGGCTGCACCTTTCCTTGTTGTCCTTTCTTCCTCCTTCCCTCCTTCCTTGCTTCTTTCCTTGCTTCCTTCCTTTCTTTCCTTTTTTTTTTTTTTTTTTTTTTTTAACGTGTAGAATCTAAGTGCATGTTTCATCCAGTTTTTGGTGCTGCAGTTCATCTGTCCTAAAGTTTGCATTATGGGCCGAGAAGGCAGGCAGGGCTGGGTCTCAGTTCCAAAATATAAGTGAAGAGTGGTATTAGCAGGGTCTTTGTTCCTGTTAGGAGAGGAGTTCCTGTTCCAAGCTCCTTGCCTCAGTAGCTTGTATACTCTGAGACAAATTCACAGGTTCAGAAAATAACATGAAACTGTGAGGAGTGCTTTTAAAGGGAAACAAAATCCTTGGTTTGCTGTGGATGTGAAAAGAAGTCACGTTCTCTGAAAGCAATGGAGGGAAGCTGAAAGAGAGCGAGTCTAATGGGCTGTTTAAGAATGGAGAGAAAAGTAGAAAAAGCAGATGCATTTGTTTTTGTGTTGTGTTGTGTTATGTTATGTTATGTTATTGTGAGTTTATCTACTACAGTGATTTAGGTGACTCTCTACTGAGCTAGATGTCTGGCATCCTACAACCAAAGGGTAGATGTGATAGTAGTGGAGTCAGGCTGGACTTTGCAGAGAGCCTAGTCCTGCTATAGACTTCCTTCAGAGAAAGCTGCTGCAACTTCCATGCACATTTTGGGCAAGGTCTTGAAGGATGCCTCTTTGGTATGCTGGCATGTAGCTAGTCCTGTGGGCTTCTCCATCTTCCAGTCAGTTTAAACAAAAACTGCAGGACGAGGAAAAGGATGGATTAGTCTTTCTCTTCAAAACTGGTGAACTCCAATACTTTGTTACAAATGAACATCAATTTGAGGCACTCATCCATGTCCCTTTACACTACTTAAGTAGGAACAAATGTATTTATATTTTAAAATTAAGTAGTTTAGTATTGCAGGGCTAAAATGAAATGTAAATCAGAGCTGCAAAACTACATCTATCATCATACATGCGTCTTGTGGTGTTACTCTTCTGTCAGTTTGGTGTGTGTGAGAGTTGGAATAACAAATACACAGCAGCTGAACACCAGTTGAAAACTTAATGTCTGCATGGTCTCTAACAGTGTTACTGAGAGGTCAGCCATGATCCCTTAAGCTCAGAACACTACTTGCCGTGACCATGGCAAGTCTTTGTGACTAGGTAGAAAGGAATATCCATGTCCCAGAGGGTGCAGCATATGTCATTTTTCTACTAGATGATGTAGATAGCCACCTGTATGCTGGTAATAATGAATGAAATAACAGTAAAAATTAAAGGAATCAATTTCAAGCCTTATGTTTGAACCAGCTTCAAAGTGACAAGAAAGACTTTGCTTCCCTTGGGAATATCCAGAGAAAACAATTTCCCAGAATGTACCTTGAGAAAAGCCTTAGAGAGAATATTATTTGCACATATTTGATTTTTTTCTTTCTATACATTTTAGAAGGCTTTTCCAGCTTTTTCTAGCTTTAAAAAAATATTATTTGTATTGAAAAACTGATGACATTTTTCTCTAGTTGACCAGCTGGCTCTGCTCAGTGTTTTCAGTAAACATCATGATGTACTGCTATTTTCACATAGCACGATTACTATGAAGTATGTATTGGAAATCTGTATAAAATATTTGCATTCAGTTATAGCTGAAATGCTATTTTCATTAATATTACAAAGATAGGTGAAGTTCCAGTGTATGATTATGGTAGGTACTTATTTTTAATGTACGATGATGGATTTTCTCTTAGATTGCAATACAATGCAATTTCTTGGAGATAAATTGAGGAATTAGAGCTAGTTAGACATGATACAGACATCTTTAGGATTAGTTATTCTGAGGAGTTTGTACTAGCAAAAAGTCTGTTAATTTTGAATGAATTTAAGGTAGTTAAGATATTAAAACATATTAAGAGCTCTGCTGCTTAGTATATTAAATTATATGATTATATGTCAACCTGCATTTGTAGTGAAATTCCTAGACCAAGGCAGGGAATGTCAAGTTGTCAGACAGATGAGCTCTTGTTTAGGAAGTAACAAGTTGAAATTTAGATCTCCTTTAAAACTCCTCAATAAAACATAGTTAACAAATACTTGTAAACAAGCTTTAAACAAAGCTATAATTTTGCCCTATTTAAGTGAATGGAGTTTTACCACTGACCTTAGTTTGTGTTACTTTTTCTTAGGAAAGAGTCACAGAAATTATTTAAGAACCTCATATAAAGATCTACTAGGACAAAAAAAATACAGTCTGCTTGTAGACCATTTCCAAAGAATAACTAGAAATATTTATTAAAGACACTGTTTAATGCATTTTACTTGCATTTCAAATTTAGGCTGCCTCAGTAGAAGGTTTCACCTTTACATTTGTTAGCTGAAACTTTTTCTCACAAATCTCCTTTCATGATCCTGGTCATCAAGGTATTTGCCACTTATTTGAGTTTTGGAAGATCATGCAGACACAGAATTGTCATTTAGCCCCAGATCTCTTTTCCACATAGCAGCTTTCCAGTATGCTAAGAGGAGTTAAATGACATTTCCAGGTAGCTTGAAGGAAAACTATTCCTAGTTCATGAAGTCCAGCTCACACATTAAGAATCATTTGTCATCAGAGCTAAAGAGTGACATTAAAAAAAAATTTAATATGAGCTGACATTGCTGAATGTACTGCTACAAGTGGCCATTTCAAAGCAATCTGTGCAATAAATCTCTGTGAAAGAAACTAAGCAATCATTTTGCATACTCTTTTAACAGAAGAAAGGAGTAGTAGTCCCCTGGACTTCTCACAGTAAGGATAAAACCTTTATAAGGTGAATAGATAAAAATATAATGAGATCAACTGTATTAGAGTTTATGATAAATACCTATTGTCATATTTTGCTCTACCCAGAATCAGTGATCAGACGACAGTTTCTGTCCTAGAAAGTTTATTGTATAATAATCTGCTGGGGAGTTTCTACATGTCGCTCTGAAGCAGTGTTAAAGATGAAGAACTGAACTGGGAAGTTGCCTGATACCATTTAGGATATCTTCCTGCGTGTGTGCAAACAATGTTCTCTTTAAAATTTCTTAGGAAAAGGTACTCATACCATTGAATGAATTTCATTTTTGACATTCATCAAACTGGTAGGTTAACACCTTGTCTTCTGAAACAGTTCGTGAACATCCTTCCCTATTTTTGTCACTGGTTGCATTATGCCAAAATATGCTACTGCTTTGAAAATTAGTATGCTTTATCAACCGTGCTCAGAGCTCTCAGAAATGAGTGCCTTAACGAAGTATCCTAAGTTGATATTTAGTCTGAAATTTTTCCAAAAAATACTGAATCCCTAGTAAATGTGTTCAATGACAACCCTCCACCAAAATAAAACAAACTAACAAACAAGTCTTTATAAACAGTGGCACAATTTTGAAAGATCTAACATCTACTTAGATATTAGGAACTTACACTCTATTTTTAGATCTGTTGCCTGAAAATGATAACATTTTATGAGTATAGAGACACATATACCCACCCATGTTAGTCATGCTCACAATTAGTAGACTCGATAATTGTAAAATAGTTTAAATTCTATTTGTATACTTAAACCTCAGCTGTGATCCACAAGAAACATATACTAATTATCTGGATATATGATTGTCATTGTTGTTTCTGGAGAAACTTTGACTATTAATACAACTTCTTCACCCAAATTTGGGGAACCTCCATTCATCACAATTATTATTACATCTATGTGACTGCTGCACACAAAGTTATTGAAGTGTAATGAACTAGTTTCAAGAGATAATGCTGTACAGATATGAGGTGGAAATGTTTAAGTAGGTCAGACAGAAATCATTCTGTTTTGATAGACAAACTACCTGACAGAAGCCTATGAACTCGAGGGTAACCCTAAGGGCCCAGTCTGCAGAGGAGTCAGCCAATACTGTCAAATCATGCTGCTGGTGGATAGGAAATGTGTAGTGGCTCAGAGATAGTAATTAATATTTTATTTTGAAACCAGATTCAGTTTAGTAGAATTTAAGAGATATGGGAGACATTTAATGGCAGCCAGTGGAGTTGAGAGTAACTGACTCCTGTTGTGTGGCAGAAGCTCACGGTCTTTAATTCACTCAGAATTGAGTGACTGGAAAGAGACAAAATCCAATTTCTTAAAAGTATTTATATTGCATCCCTTTAGAAGGGGAGCTTTAAATGGGCTTTTACCTCTTCCATGCCTTTGCACTTCTAACTATTAATGTTATTGCATTTCATTCAGTTTTCTATTTCCCTTGGCTGAAGTTTCAGAACACGTGGCAATTTTTTTTTTTTTTTTTTTTTTTTTTTTTTACAAAAGCTAGATTCTGAGCGATGAAGTAGTCCATATTATTTACCTGAATTCAAGTACTGAGATTTATGGAAGAGCTGAAGCAACATCTGACAGATTTCCTTTTCCTGTCTCAAATCTCTATCAACAATACTTTTGGCCTTTGGAATCTCTTTCTAAGACATTTTGGACATTTTGCAACATGACAAATAGAAAGAAAGAGACAGCAGAAGGCTGACCTACCCCTGGCTGCCTTCTGCTGGTGGGCATATTAAAGGCCTGCTCTATTGAACCTAAATCAGAGCATTATTAAACAGATTACAATATTTACTTCAAAACTGGATGATTTCATCTGTGTTTCTCTTCCTAGTCAATGAACATAGTGCCCTCGTAATTTTTCAAAATTAAAATCTTAGTGTCATTTGTTAAACATATGAATCCTTCCTACTCATTTACTTGCCACTTTACTAATAATCTGACTACATAACAGAGAGTTGCTGGCAGCAGAGAAAGCCTTGTAAACACATCTCAGATCTCCTATGGCTTGTCTTTTGGCATATAGATTTAAATTAACAGCTACTGCAAAGGCAGTATCCAAAAAACCCCCAAAGCTGACTTCAGTATAAGGTGACAGATACATACCACTACTGGAAAAGCAAAAGTTTTTCCAATAACCTCTCCTTTGGCTGTTGCTTGCTGATAGAATATACTGCGATGCTGGATTTTAATATGCAACTAATTTTGAATTAAAATTGTTCATAACATTGCTCTGCAAAAATGCTAATTTCTGTATTGACTTAAAAAGATTCTATGCCTTTTCTGGAATTTTGTATCCTTCCCCTAAGTTCAGCATACGGTCAGAAGTGAATAAAAAGCAGCAAGGACTGGTGGTGATAAACTAAAACATCTTAAAAATATAACAAAATACAAAAGAATGATGTTGGTTATAACATAAGGAAAAGCTGGTGTTGAATGTCAGCATATAGAAAAAAAAAAGAGGAACTGAAAGCAAATGCAAGCTATTCTTAGATTCTTTTTAGAGTCTAAACAGCATGAAGTACATTAGTTATAAGTAAAAGAGAGTCATTCAAAATCAGTGTAGCTCAATGAGAATCACTCAAAATATCATCCTGGAATTGACAGTTGTTTCAGCTTTTCTCCTCTCCCTCTCCCCTCCCCTCCTCTTTTCGGGTGATGCAGGCAAGCAGCTTATTTAGGAGTCGGACAAACCAGTAAGACACTGCAATCACAGCCTCATTTAAGCCCCTTTATAATACTGTATCACAAAACCCCTATTAAAAACAGATTTTGACCTCTTTGATTTTAGAGTTTTTTAGAACTTATTTATTCTGATGGTTATGCATTTTCTAATTTTGGGGCTAAATTTAATATAACCATTGTATTTCCATCTCTGCTTGTGGCAACACTATTATTTAGCTTAAACAGCTTTTCTCCTTTCTCAGTGCTTCCCTTATGATATATTCAGAGAGAGTTGTCATATATCTTCTCAACCTTTATTTGGTTTGTACAAATAAGATGTACTTTTCCATCAGAATCCTCTCAAATTCCCCTGGTCCCCCCTACCATTGCCCTCCTATGCAGCTCTTCTCATTTCAGTTAATTTTTTCTTGAATGGGGTTGATTAGAACTTCGCAGCTTTGAAGATGAGGTTGGGTTGGGGCCTTGTACAAGGGCTTTAATACTCCCTATTCTCTTGGAAATGTTTTGCCTGGGGCACCCTAGGATTGGATTTGCCTTTTTCACAAATGCCACACGTTATTTCAGGAACTTGATTCTACTGAAAGGAACAATTAAATTAAAATGACACTGAAATAAGCTCATTCCTACCCTGCTGCTGCGCTGACTCAGTAAAGAGTGTACATTTCTTGCAGACATCTTTCCTTCATTATGCATCGGATTCCATCTTTTTGTCATAAAAATAGACTTTTCGGTTTAACAGTTTTATTTTCCCCAATAGATCTAACATGATGATCCTCCATATGTGAAATTCTAATGCAGTTTAAACAAAAACGTTTAGGAAGCCTAGAATAAATTTTCTGTAGCTAACTCAGAGTGTGTTCCAAAGCATTATACAGGATGTGTCACCTCTCAGGAAAGTACAGTTTTCAGAAACATATTGCAAATTACTTTTAGTAGATGAGAACATATTGAAAAACCAAGGTAATTTTCAACTGATCAACATTATTACAAGAAACAAAGAGAAAGGGAAGTGAGTGTATCCTTTGCAAGCGCATAAATAAGTAAATGTTAAATATCCAATTTTAATGTATTAAAAATGTTAAAAAAATACCAAATTATGTTAAATTTGTAAAGCATACATTTATCTATCAAAATCCAGAAATATCCCTACTACGTTTGAAAAAGAAATAGCACTGACTACATACTAACAGGCTAACATAGCTACATACTGAAAAGGCTAATGTTGCTTTTTAATGTTCATTGTCTAAAGCACCCAAAAATGAGTTTTATTCAGATTTTAGAGGAAATTCATAGTAAATATAATGGCTAAAATAGGAAAATGGGTATAGGTTTATTAGAACATGAAGCAGAAATAATTGCTAATATAAAAATATAGGTGGCAGAGGAATCTGACAGAATATCAAACTGAAGATGAAATGAGAGAGAAAAGCAATAGATGCATCAGTCTTCTCCAAAGGAAAAATACTCTTTTAACGGTTAGTAGAGGGTAAATTCATTATGTCCTCCTCCTGCAAATATTCTAGTGTATGTTAATTTAATTATCACACATAAACACTTCCTATGAAAATAAACAAGTCTTATGAAAATAATCATGGAAATAAATTTCAGCATAAATGATCTGAGAGACTCAGGACAGAGGGAAGAAATAAAACTTTAGGTAAATTAATGCATAGGTTTATAAATAAATAGATGGGCAAATAATTGCTCATTCAACAAAGACAGTGCAGAATGAAGGCAATGTATAAGACTATTCAAAGTTTACGTAAATGTTACAAAATATCAGGTCACCCATTTGACTGAAAGCAGTTTGTTCTTATCATGAATACACAGAAATCTTGTTGACAGTTGAATACTAAAGGCAATGCTATAGAGCAGTGGACTGAGCTGGAAGACTCTACCAAAGGCTGAACAGATTAGTTTCTGTTCAGGGCTTATCAAAGAAATAAAATACAATAGGAGCTAGAAAGGTTGGAATTGCAGATAAAAGATAATAAGAAGACAACTAGTCACGAGGAAGAAAAAAGTAAAGAAAACAGGCCTGAGGGTGATGATCATGCTTAAAAAAGCAATGGGGCCAAGGACAATGGCCAAGGAATGAAGTAGAACATATATTTAAATCGAAATCTTTTGGCCACATACTGTGATCAAATGATGGCAATGTAGGAAATGGTAAAAAGACACTGTAAACACCTGATATTTAAATTTGCTCATAAGTGTGGTCATTGTGGGGCACCTCAGCTGCTGACAAATGGTGTGAAATGTGTAAACACCATGAAGGAAGGATTAAAAATTGTAACAGAAGGGAATTACATCCTTTCTAAAGCTAGTAAGAAGAAATTGCAGCCCCTGGAAAATATCTGCACTGATTTGAATGCAAAATTTGATCACATATACACACAGTACTTTAGATCTAGGACATTAAGTACCATTTCACATTGTTTTTTAAGTTCCATTCTAAATTGTCCCAGCAACTCTCTCTACTTGACAGTAAATATCAGTCTGGTGCTTGATCCAAAGCCAAGTGCTCAGTGGCTACAGCAGTGCAGCATGAGGTTCCCAGCGCTCTCAGTCTGTAATTGTTACAGTCAGCCTTGTCTATAACCATATATTATACTTGTTCAAGTGAGCTTATCTGAAGATCCCTTCAAGTTAAAGACTAGTAAAAGTAGAAGAGAAGGCAGGACTGCATTTTAAAGAATTACTGTTTATTAGTTATAATAAAATTCTTATGTCTGTAAATAAATAAGTATTTCCTGATTTTAATGAATAACCCAAGTGATAACTACTATGATCTGGATTTTGAGATTAAAGAGCTCCTTACCGTAGCTGGTACTATCAGGCTGCAGAATGCTGGAAGTCCCATTGCTTGAGGAAACTTGAGCAAGACCAATGCATTAGGAAATACTGTACGGAATAATCCTGCAATGGGAAAAAAAGACAAACTAAAATTATTGCTGGATGAAATCCCAGTTGCACTAAAGAGAGTGTCACACTTCTCTCACTGTGATCTCCATGAACGCTTCTCAGAAAATTTCCAGTATATTACACAAAAATGTTAAATCTGCCAAAAACATAAAAAAAAAAAAAAAAAAAAAAAAAGATATCTGCCTTTTTTAGGTATGTATAGAAGCTGTGCCAATAGCAAATATTGTTCTATATGTGACAATGGGAATTTTAAGATCAGTCATGAAATTAGCGTGGTAGAAATTTTCTAGACAAAAGGTTTCGGTATGTCCGTTGCCTCTGTTACTACTAAACAGATAAACTTGTTGATAGAGCCAGAGCAGTTTCTATTTTATAAATTTATCAATCAACCTTATTAAAATATGTACATTATATTCCATGTAGTTCTTCAGGAATTATTTTGATTCTTCAGCTTCTGAATCATGTTATCTCTATGTCAAAACAATTCAAAGGTGAGTGTAATAATAATAATTTAAAAGTAACAGCTTAATTACTTATTATAAGTTGACCTGAAGTCCTGTTTCTCCTGAATTATGAAATAATAGTATTTTGACCCTGCTCCTGAGTTATAGATGGTATGTTTAGCTTATAAAATCAGCAGTTGTACCTTCATAACATGCACCAGCATGTGCCTGTACAGCTGAAGGTAATGTATTTTTTCTGGTGGGTGACAACACAATAAACAGAGATGAAAAAATGGACAGAACTGTTACTGAAAATAAAATACATTTGAGTATGTTTTATCAGAAAGCAACCTTCCTCTAGCAGTAAAGCAGCTTAGCTCACAATGCTTTAAATCCAGATTGTCTCATCATTACTATACTCACCTACTATTGTGTAAGCTTTCTGGTATTGAATTAAGACTTATTTGAGACAAAATGGAATATCTGAAACCAAGAAAAATAATGTTTAAAAAAGACACTTAATTTGTGACAAATTTGTGATCTCTCTGTTGCAAATATATTCTGCAAGTGAAACAAACCCATAAGAATATCTTCAGTGTCTGGATTTTTAAGATAAAAAGTGTCAGATTTTTAAATTGGCAGTGCATAACTACCTAATGATATTTTAAGATCATAGCACTTGTTGCTGTAAATTAAAGTAAAAATATTAAAAAACAAAAGGCTTATTAAAATCTCCCCCTCCTCTTTTTTTTTTTTTTTAACTATTTAATTATTTCATTATTTAATTATCCTTTAGACTGAAGTTACAATGACTTGACCTCTCTGAGTCATTGAAATCCTGAACTTCTACTTACTGTTCTGTGTGGCCATGCATATCAACCATTTGTAACTGGATAACCACAGCTAACAGCTTCATGTCTACCTAACCTTCTGAGTTGTGCACTTCTTTGAAGTCTTTCCTAAGAAAGCGGAGCATGTGCTAATGCAGACAGCTAAAATCTCCTTTCTCTTCACAGCCGTTCAGTCTTCAGCCCCATTACTGAATCTGTCAACATGGACATTTTCTCTTTGACGCTGGAAGGGCTTTCCCCCAGGGAGCGATGCTATTCCCCTCTCCTATCCTCTCGGGTTGCTGTCCTGAGTTCATTTAGTTTTTTTTCCCTTATATCATTTTTAAACCTCGTTTTCAGGGAGGGCTCTAATATAGAGGGCTCTCTATATTAGAGAGGCTGCTTTCCGTCCCTAAGGGGAAAACAATGAGCACGGTAGCCATGAATTGATGATTAGGAAAGAATAAAACCAGAGAAAATATACAAAATATTTCCCCAAAATGCTCTCCAAGTAATATGAATGCAAGGCTCTGATAGGATTTCTCTTCCATGAGCCAGCCTTTAGAACTAATGCAATCTTCTTACAGTCACAACATCCTCAGGCAAGGCTGCCGTGGGTCTGCTCTCTGTTGTATGAATACTTGCATCCCTTTGCTTGTATTACCCTGATTCCCAATAGCTTCGTTAATGGCTGCACTAGATTCAAAAAAAAAAAAAAAAAGCAACATCAGAATGCATCTTTATACCATTGCTTTCATTTCTTCCTTTTAAAAGTTACAAATGATCACAGTCTTTTCTCCCAACAATATCAATTTTAGTTAGTACTAGTTTAAAAAGCATAAAATAATCTAGCATCTTGCCTTCTCCTTCTGGACTTGACTCCTGTATAATGGTTCAGTTCCGGGGTATATAGAACATTGCCTTGTTACAACTCTGTTACATGGTGTTAGATGCAGAAAAGTCAATTCTGAGTTAATCAGAAATACTATAGATCAATCAAGGAAAGGCTATATTTGTCCTGTTCAGCATTATCTCTAGACTGATCATCACTAGGGGTGAAACTCTGCTTTCTTCAGTTATAATTGCTCTGTAAATTCAGCTGCATTGTGTTATTCTATTATACTTTCAGGTTTAAATCTCTGAAAGAAATCTTTTTTCTTAAACCAGAAGTGTAGAATATTACTCTATTGAAATATAAACCCTGTGGAAACTATTAAAATGTGAACTTTTGCTGCTTTTAGCTGAATTTATTACATAACTTCCACTTCAAATCTATGAGCCCTAGATTGTGAAAATTGTGGTACCAAAGTCTAAAATACATTTCATACTATATTAAAGTGTATTTCATACTATAACCTGCAAATAATTCTCGTTAAAGAAGGAACGGAGTTAGTATTCTTATGTTTAAGGAAGAAATAACAAAGCTTTAATGGTAGCCATTGCTTTTTCACAACTCTTTTTCTCACTGGATAAAGCTGAGCTCATGAAAACGTGGCAGGAACTACAGTGTGAGGAATTTCGTTGGAGGAGACCTTCCAGCAGATAGGAAACAATTTTCTGTCATAAAAGTTGCTGTGAGAGAAGCCCCATTGGTGGCTTTTAAATACTTTTGTTGAAAATAAACTGGCCATAATATGAAATAACCACAAGGCCTTTCAGTGTTCATTTTATGATCTACAATAAATAAAAATGCAATGTTTAAATATACTAATTGTGAGCTGTTAATTCGTTAAATATTCTGCAAACCATAGTAGTAGGATAAATTGGAGTGTATCTTCGATATATGTGACTATTTCTGCTGACATCCAGGCTACTGAAATGTGACCTTTACTGAAAAATACTATAATGAAAAACAAACTGTCTTAGCTTGATGCGTAAAATCCAGGCAGGGGATCATTGCACAGACACTTGCAGGCAGACTCCTTTTTTTTTTTTTTTTTTAAAAAAAAAAAAAAAAAAAAAAAACAACTAATTTCTCAGGATCTTTGCATAGGCCAATGATTGTGTGAGGTAGCAAAACTTTGAACAAGATGTTTTTGATTTCTGTGCAGATAGGAGTCTCCATTGCATAGTGGGATCAAGTGAGACTCCCTGAAATGTGATGCTCTTGAGTTCTTGTATCCAGCTAGCCCATGCTCCTATATGACTACTATAGCCCATGCATGATCCATTTTTATTAGTTGTCATAAATTATGAACAAAACACCTCCTGACTACCTTAACGATGTACAAAAGGCTGTCCTATATGACCTTTTCTGCACCCTCAGAACAGTTTTTACTGATGATTTAAGTATCTTACCTGTGTACAGTTGCCAGTGCTGCACCAGGAACCTCCTGCAAGTCTCTGGGATGGCCAGATTCTCCACTCAGGCTGTTAATCCATGCATTGAAATGCATAAATTAGTCTGGAAACAGCATCAGCTGCCTGGGGGGGTGGGAGGGGCAGATTTTCTCGCCATTCTGAAATTCCCACCTGAAGACTCCTGCACTAATTACTCAGGCCTTTAACTGTGAAGATGACTAGGTGTTCAGGCAATCATCTTGTCTCAAATTGATATACTAACTTAAGTCGGTCCATTGCCTCATCTATGCAGATTACTAACTGGGGAGTTCCTGGACTACATAAGTGCACTAGTTGTGCACATGAGCATAGCCCTGGCCTAGCTATACCACACTTATAACTATAGGATAAATCTGAATTTCATCCTTATATTTCGTTCGTGTATTTCAATTACAACTTAAATTCCATACTTCTTTTTACAGGAACAAGTTGCACCACTGTATGTGCATACACTTGCACATACACATGTATATGGTACTTGTATTAAATGCACTATACAAGCATATGATACTCCTGGCTTGATTACAATCTATACAGAGCATTACAGAAATTCACACGTCTTACTGGCTACATGCTACAGCAATGAAGATACATGTGCTGATGCAACATGTCTTTTAAGTCATACAACGAATGAGCTATAATGATGTGAAAATGCAGGAATATAAAAGGTTTGAATATTCTTTCTATAGCTGATACTTCTTGATATTTCAGTTGAGTTAATCCTGCCACAAACATGTAGGAGCATTAGAATGGAGGGTTATTTGCATTATCTATTTCCATCAGAATGATTTAAAAAGAATAATGAAAATTGGACAACTTAAAATAACTGGATGTTCTTCATCCAGTGTGGAGTGAAGCCTTCTTCACTCTACAGCAAGCTGTCTTTAAATTGGATATTTTGTCAAGCAGCCCACCAAAGAACCTGGTTGAAATTAAGTTTATGAAATTAGGTTTACTCATCCTAAGAGCCCACTGTATTGAAATCTATTCTATTGTATTAACCATTGAATTTTGTCTTAATAAATGGACCATTAATTCTCATCAAATGTGAACAAAAGTGGAAATTAAGATGTGCCTGGCATGGAGTAATGCATCGTATAGTCACACACATGCTTATGCACACACATGTTATCATTTGACTTGGACTGATATTTCCATTCAAGCTGTCTTCTGCCAGCAGCCAACAAAAAGATCATCCAATTTCAGAATATCTCTCACCATTGAGCTCATAAAGTTTAATAAAAACACAGAAAAAAAGACTAGGTGCAAGTTGTTCTGATCAAGGACTATGTTTTAAGTCTCTTCATCCAATATATTATAACTGCAGGACTGTCTTTCACATTGAACTTGTGAAGGAAAGACACAATGTTAGAAAATAATTGAAAACTTAACACCATAATGATTGTGAAAAACAAATTCTCGGATTGGTGCCACATTTTCACCTGAACAGTGAATTAGGTAGCATCTTAATAGATGGTCAAATATGACATACTTTCTGACTGCTCCATATACTTATATCATCAGTTGTCAAGCTGCTTTAAAAGCATGCAGAACAAGCTATCAATAATGCAATTCATTTCACAAATTGCACAGTCAGTGTATGCAGCTCCCACTCCAATTTTATGCCTAGGTGTCCACCCCTCTCTGACCCCATCACACCATTTCACTGCTTAGCCCTGTCGTAGCATTTGGGTTCCAATCAGCAAAGCAGAGTAATCTGAGAGTGTAGTTTCTCTGCTTTTAATCATCTCACACAGCAATTAACAGCTTTCCTATGACAGAAAGCAAGTAATTTAGCTCTACCCAACATTTTACTCCCCGACTCTGGCATAAAGAAAAAAAATATTGAAAAATATTTCAGAGCATAAATAGTCTGTTCTCTGCTTGTGTTTTGGACCATCATATAGAGACAGTGATCACAACTGGATCCGAATACAGAGAATGTCATGTTGTGGCAACTGCTGCAACTGCAGGAGTGGGAGGAAAGGGCGAAATCATACAAGTGGTCTTTGGCCTGAGAGCATATTACTCATTTCAGGTGCATTCTTCTGCTATCACATGAGTAGGGACCAGGGCCAGTGAGTTTACTTTATAGCTGTTTCTAGATGGCTGCAGAACATGTTTGGGGCATGGAATTTGAAAATCAGGAAGCTGGAAATGATTTTCTAACCTATGCTGTACTCCTATGCTGCAGGATAGGATATGGATTTTGGAAGAAAAGTAGTTCAGGCAGGGATATTTGCTTATATTTGTTTACATTGCCTTTCAAATGTCAGTTCAACTCCCAGTCATTCACTTTGTGCAATTTTTCACAGCCAGACATCGTCTCTACCACCCTGTTTAACTTCGTAGAATCAGCAACTTCTGTCACCTCAGTATTCACCTCCCTTTTCCACAGTACATGTGAGTATGGTGATTGCTGAAGGATCCAGCACAGACTCCCACAGGGCTTCTGCACTAAGCTATCTTCCACTCTGAGAACAGTTCTTCATTTTTTCCTTCCTCTGTATCCTGATTTTTGATTAGCCTTTATCCTTACAAGTACTTTTCCAGTTTAGTTTTCTTAAAAACCTTTGGAGAGAGACCATAGTGAAAGCACTCTACAAATCCAAAGAGACCATATCAGTCAGATCTCCTTTAACTAAATGCTTGTTAATCTCTCCAAAGAACTCCAGTAGATTTGTGACATCCCGTATACATCCATATGTCCATTAATTCTATTCTTTATTCATCCGTAGTTCCCCTGGAGCTCTTTTTTTTTTTAAAAAAAATTGGCATTGTGCTAACCACTTTCCAGTCCTCTGACACTGAGTCAGTTGTCTGCACACCACAGTTTGTAGTTTGGCTATTTCACACTTGAGTTCTTTCACAACTCAGGGGCAGCAGCCATCTGCTCCTGGTGATTTGTTATTGCTCATATTATCTCCTAGGTCCATAACCTTTTCTGCCAATACTTCATTTCAAGACAAAGCCTCTGACATACACTCTGAAAAGAAGGGTCCCTATTTCTGTACTTCAAACTCCTCCATGGAGGAGAGAGGAAAGAAAAGAAAGAAAGCTATATCTTTACCTACTGTGAACACTCCTTCTACAATTCATTTGTGCTATTATCTCTGTAGAGTCTCTGGAAAGCTTTCTGCTTCTGTTGTATATGAAAAGATGTCTAGTATTATTTTTTTCCACCTTTCCAAGTTGTTCTTCAAATGCTTTCTTGGCCTACATTATTGTGCTTTTACATTGTGCCTGCTAGAGTTTATGATAGTTTCTTGAACACAAATTCAGCTTTTTGAAAAATGCCTTCTTGATTTACTAGCTTCCTTTACCCTGATGTTTAGCTATGAGGATTTCTATTTTTCATTTCTCAAGTCTTTATTGATAGGTCGTAAGCTTTTGCTCTATGCCTCCAATATGACTTCCATACTGCTTTCAGAAATTTTTCTCTTTTGACTGCTCTTGCATGTAGTTGCCCTTTCAGAAACTGTGTGCATCTATGTATGGTGGATATCTCTTTTTGTTGTCCCTTGAAGCATGTTGAATATTAATTTTACAGTTATTATTTCAGAATTTCTTTAATTTTAAGATCCTGGAGAAGATTTCATATGCTGGTGAAGACCTAGCTGACAGTTGCTTTGCTTCATGAAGTAGTGTTGAAGAATATTTAAAACTTTAGCCTTAGCATCATGATCCAGTATGATATTTCTCCAATTTGTAGCAAGGCAAGTAAAATCTTCCTCTAATGCTACGCTTCCTGCTCTTACTACCTCTCTGGTTTCTTCAGCATGCTATTGGCACTGTTGTCATCCTAGAAAGAAATGACACATCTTCCTCCACTGTAGACTTTTAGCTACTTCTGAAGTAGCAAAGGTCAGTACTGAAAAACCAGGAAACAGGAGTCTTAGAACAACCTGTTCAGTTCAACTGCATCTCCTTGCTTATATGTTGTTTCTTCAGAATACATTTTCACGTGTGAACTTGCTACTATAGAAATCCTAGGCCAAATTCTTTCTTTTTTCTCCTTATACTGTAATTATAAGCACCCTATTCCTGCCTCCTTATCCAGTCATATGCCCCTGCATCTGCATTCACCCCTTTCCCTGTCCTGCATTCTTCCACATACATTTCCTATTCCATTGCCTCATAGTTCTATTTTCTTTCGGTAAAAGGAGTAGTTAAATGCTGCAGTTGTAATTTGCTGTTGTTCAGACCAGTGTGCATAGACATAAATGATTAAATAAAATGCAAAGCACTAAGTGTTTTTGCTAAAATAAGTTGGAACACTTCATAACCCTGAAGCAATGGGTTAATATATCACTGCAATATCATACTAACAGGTCACACAGTGCAGATGCCTTCCATTTTTAATGTTATTCTTTAGTGTTCAGACACTCTCACATAGTCTCTTTATTAGTGAAAAGTTAACTATCTATGAATATATTCCTTGATAACTGCAATATATAATATATTAAATTAAGCAATTCATTGCACATATTCCCCTCACATTTTTCCAAGCCATATACATAGTCCAAATAAAAGCAATTTGATTTTTCCCTTCTTCACTAACTTATATTTGCCCCATATTCAGTAGACTTCCCAGTCACTGTTTGCAATGTAATATTTCGCTTCAAGATAACATTGCACACAATATAAACCTAGGCGCAAATACTTAACCCATCAACAAGAATGTTCCCCACACCCAGACCCCAAACAGCTCCCAGTGTAAATGATATCTCTTGTTCTATTCTGGGAGGACTTTGACTGAGAAACCTCAGTTAAATTAGTGTGATTATCAATGGAAAGCATCCTCTGGATCATCAAAAACAGGCTCCACTAGTGCAAGCAGCAATGGCACAGAAGTCAAGTTCATAGGGACACACATAATATCAATTACATGTGACACAGGCCACAAAAGGCTCCTTACCACCTTAAAACACATTTAGGAACTACAATAATGTAGAAGCTGCAACTATGTTGTGCCACAACAAGAGAAAAGCACAGATCAAGAGCCTTACCAATATCCTACATTCCTTAACTTGCTAAGTTAGGCTGTGGTTTTGTTTTTGGCTTCAGGAAAATCATGTAAAATTTTCAGCTGGGTTTGTTGTTATCTATCGTATGTATGTTCAAACAATATGAAGGAGAAGCAGCCACAAGTCTAGGGACAGGCTGAGGCTGAAGACAGCTTTAGTCACCACTGTTGCATGATGCTGGAAAGTAGACTACTTGCTACAGAGAATGAACAAAATCCACTCCAGTCATCCTGTCAGTCTGATCTGGGGCCAAAAATCTCCTCCTGATCTCTAATCCTGCTTAATAGAACAGTACCTAAAGCATAAACTCACAGAATCAAGATAAGAGGGAATCGTAGATTCACACATTACAGGAAACCTTGAAAATGACCCTTGCAGACTCCAGAACTTTAGATCTACTGTCCTTCAGAGGGGATGGGATCTGTTGTGCTGAGCTTTAATCTGCAAGAGCCAGGGAAAAAACAGAGGTGGGTGGTAATGACTGGCTGGAGAAGATCTGGGGATTAGGCAAGTGATGGGATTACTGCTGATGTGAAACAGTAACTTGCATGAGCAGGAGGAGATGGTGAAGAGTTTTTTTGATTGTTGCAGTAAGTTTTGATGGTGAAATACCAAATTTAGTGGAACCTCTGAATGACCCTAAGAAGGTGGCAAAAATAGTCTGCAAAACCAGAAAGCTTCAGCAGTGATTGCTCCACTCTGAGGTGCATAGCCTGAAGTGCCAGCTATTTAAGAAAAGAAAATTCTAGTGAATCAGGGAAGCCAGAGATATTTTAGACATGTCTTTTGTTTAAAGTGGATAACAAGTGAATAACATTCTTTTTAAGTCCCTTACTTTTGTCTTTATAAATATTTCTAATTTTGCTAATTATTTTGGATATGGTAAGTTAATTTTGCTTATGTGTTACCTTATCTCACTTTATTTAAGGGTGATTTTCAAGATTACTGGCTACTGCCAAGCCATTTGTCACTCAGAGATATGACAAGGCAACCCGGGGTACTGGGCCACCTTAGCAAGTGCCAGCTCCCCAGCACTATTCTCTTGTGTATCCAGAAACTTTCTACGGTCTCACATGAGTTGATATCACAGCAATTAGAAGGGATATCTTGTGGTGGCAACCAGCAGCAGGGAAACCTCTCCAGCATGTGGAAAGGTAAACACACAGTAAAACAGATGGGACCCCAAGTATTTTAGCAAGACATACTAAAGAATATGTGAGAGATTTTAATTTTTCCAGTGTCCTAGATGATCACCTCACCCTTCAACTTTATCATATTTCCAATGCTTCAAGATCATGATGGAAAAGTGCAAAAAATCGTATTATGCAACAAGGGAGAGAAATAATTCTGTTCTGGTCTCTAAAGACAAATCATTGCCTGTGTATGCAATATTTATTTGTTTTTAATTTTAATTTTATGGCTTCTGTGCTTTTTTTTCACATGTGCTCAGTCAGTTTTGCCAATATGAATCCTTAAAGTCTTGTAAGCTTGACTTTTCTCAGAATACCTTTGAAATCTTTGGTTCAGTGCAAAAAGCACACGGTAGAAAAATAATGTTTTTTCACAGATTTTTTTTTAAATAAGAAAGAGATTTTATTCTTCTGACAGATGGCAGATGATTGTGGATATGTCTCCAAAAATGACCGCACTAATTATCTCCCCTAATAGGATAAGCCACGTGTTATTATCATTTTCTCCATTTCAGTCTAAGGGTTAAGTTCATACCAAACTTCCATTAGATTATACAATTTTCTTCTTTTAAGCTGTATTTCTTATTAAAGATTGCTACACTACCTTAAATTTATTTTCCTGATGAAAGCATTTAAAAGTTGCCTTTCTGAATTCATTTGCCCTTTAATACTGCTTTTCAAAGAGCCCAAAGTCGCTTTTCAGTACATCAGCCTCATGATTGCTATTAAATTTCAAATACATTTCTGTCCTTCAGCTGATACATTTATAGCTTCCAGCTTTTGATAGGAGAAGGAGGTATGCAGAAATACAAATTGCTGTAGCAAAACTGGCCTATACTCCATCTGTTCCACTGTCTTGTTTATTGTGGTGGTCATCAATTAAGAGTGAAAAAACAGAGCAAATCAGCTTATTGTGCAGTATTTTACTACAAGGCAACTTTTTCCTACCATACCGCATGGACGTGCACTGTAATGTGACTGAGAGTTTAAATGGAGGTTTGAAACAGTGGTGCAACTAGCACCAAATACTAAAAATATTTGTTTGTTGTATTTCTGTATCTTAATAGTCAACTGCTATTTGTTTTAACCACTCCTCTCTCAGAAGAGAATGCTCCCCAAAGCATTTGTCGTCTAGAAAAACTATGTGGATTTTCTGTATGAAAGTTACCGTCTGTTCATGTGAATAAATTTTGAAAAGTTTGAAAAATTGAAATTTAACATTTCTGCTGCAACTGAGAACAAATTGTCAGTATTTATTGGGAAGGAGGAAGGAGGTATTTCCTTTGATTGCCATCCAGCTCCAGTTTGCTGGTGCTCAGTGCAGGGCTGCTGCTGTTTGGCAAGCAGCAGGCACTCTCCTTGGCCTCACCACTGAGCGCTGCTCTCAGATGCTGCAAAGGGAGAAGAGGAGACTGTAAAGGATCCAGCAATGCTCATGTCCTCAGAAGGGCTTCTGCCACCGGGGAGAGGCGTCCTCTGCCCTCCCTGCTGCACACAAGCTAGGACAATGGGAAAAGGGACATTGCTGCCCTTCTGCTCCCTCTACTCCCACTTCCTCTAGAAGCAGGAGGGGTTATTGGTGGGAGAGAAGCAAGGCTGGGAGAGGCAGCATGCACTGCCCTGGGAATGTTGTACAGATGTTGAATGAGACCCAGTGGGAGGAAATGATTGAATTGGATAAGAGGGAGCAGAACTAATTCTTCAGCAGAGAATAGGCAGTTGTGGGAGTGAGAGTTTATTTATTTATTTATTTATTTATTTATCGTACTCAGAAGTGTCAAATCCCCTTTGTTAAGCTGGAAATACCAACAGACACCAAGCATGTTAGCAATTGAATGGGAAGGGGGAGTTCAGAACAAAAAATGAGGAAGGCCAAAATCCAGAACATAATACCTCAACAAATTTGCAATATTTCAGAAGGGTTGATTAGTTTTTCATCTCTTAAAATGAGGTCTCTGTCATACCTTCTGATTTATTGAAGCTTACATTCCTATAAGAATGAAATCTCATACTGCATTAAACTGCCTAATAAAGTATGAGATTTTCTTTCAAAAAAACCCCAAACTTGAGGCAGACAGTAAAGGAGGCTTATGAGAAAATAAATACAGTGTAAATCCCCCAAGGCATTTTCTCATTCTAATCTAAAGCCCAATGAAATGAACATAAATGGTTTTGTTGATGCAATCAGGTTTGGATCATATTCTACATTCTACACTCTACTGAAATTTGTATTGCAAATGATCATCAATTGCAATGGGTTTCAAAAATTTTCATCTTTTTTCGATAATTCTCACTTTCATCCAGTGTTTTTATCTCACTCTTCAAACTTATCAACAAGTCCTAGGACAGACAAATTAAAGCCCCTTATAAAGTTTAAAGATAAAGAGTAAGGCTTTGAGAAGGAAACAAATCAAAAATAAAATAAACATTAAAACATTCTTGTCAAAACTGAAAAGATGGCAAAATAATTCCTCTCCAGTATAACCAGATCTTCAGAAAGAAGAGCCAACACAAACAGAGCAAATGAAATATATTTTAGAATCATATTTTCATCAAAACTCATAATTGCATTTTATTCTTGAGACATAGACCTGAGGTTATCTCTGAAACAGTATCACGCAATGAAGCAATGATCCTGATCAAGCCAGGCAAACATTTCAGGTATACGACAATTCTTCACCTCTTTTCTCTTGTGAGACTGAAATCTGAACTATGCTTCTAGATGACTGATTTTAGTTTGAGCACATGCAGCAAGTCCAGGCATCAACCAATGCTCTTGTTCTTAATTTATTTTCTTCTTCTCACAAACTGAAGAACAAAATGTTATAATAAAACCCCAAACTCTATTTACTCAAGCTGAGTGTAGCATAATACAATTCTTTATATAAAAACTTGTCTATGCATGCAAAAATAAAAGGGTCAAGAGGCTAAATGGGGGTCCCTTAAAACAAACAAACAAACTAAACAAAACGTTAAAAGAATACTGTGTATTCCAGTAATCATTCACAGGACTCTCTAGAGTGGATTTTGGTGAATCCATTATTTATGTATAACAGCTGGGATACTCCAAAAGAACCTAAGAAATGTTGTGTTCATCAGAATTTATCTAATGTTCTCATGCTCCACTGGAAACAAAATGAAGTCCTAATGAAGGTCACAGATACAAAGGATGATCCAAATCCAGTGAAATACATTTAGTCCTTGGATTAAGACTACAATTATAATAAATTCTTGAACATACAAAAAGTTTTTATTCTTCTTAAAGTCAAATTCTGATCCTATTTATTTCTTTCTAAAAACTTTAAAGATTTCTATTCTATTTTTATCTTTCAGATCATGGAGAATGCTAGATGTAATGCAAAGGGCACCTATATGTTTAGTTACCATACTATTTAGTTATTGATGTAACTCTCTGTTTAGATCTTTTTTTTGACAGGTCCACTGGAAATACTTTGGCTAGTGCAAGAAACAACGAGTTGAAAAAGAGGTTAAAGTCAAAGTATAGACAAAAGATCCTGCTTTTGCAATTAGATTGATTTATGCTGCATCATAATTGCAATTATGCAATGAGCTGTGTATGCTTTGTGTCTTCAGGATATACTGCCTCTGTAACTGTGGATATAAAGTACTACCTGATAAAGTTCTTTGATATAAAACTAAATGTCAAAATATCTAAAAGTAGAATTTTGTAACTGATTTTACTTATTTTGCCTCTGTCATTTTGGTGAAGATTGGATGTTATTTCATGGTTGTTATTTCATTTCTTCCTTTTAGGAGGAATATTATTAGAAGATATCAGGTACATGAGTTATTTGAGAGAAAGAAATTCAGGTGTTGTAAATAGAACAACAACAACAGCAACAAAATAAAAAAAAAAAAGAAAAAAAAATCAATGCAAAATTTTTTATATGGTTGGAAAGACAAACCTGCCAAATTAAATTTCAAGAAAATAGTAAAATATACAACTGTGTTGAAACCACACCCTTTGTTCTTCAGGAGTAAATTTCAATACTTTATTCAAAAAGTTAACATCACCTGAGGTCCCCAGTTAGAGTATACAAGTCTCTGAGGAAATCTTAAGTGTTCCATATAATAATATCTTTTTTGCAGAAATCCATTTGCATTAAACATTTTTCCTCGTCTGAAAGAGATAAAGCATCATTATTAGAGGAACTGATGATACATTTTGTGTCTTTCTCTCCTGTGGATTCAGCTAGCTATAACAAGGAAAGAAAAATCTTTTAAAGCATCACCACAATATCTCCACCTCCCACCTGCAAGTAGCAGATACAGTAACCACGCTTAGATACTTGCATTTTGATATGGTATAGGGCAGCAGACTTAAGTAAATCTTAAGTGAAGCTTAGTAGGGACGAGTAGGGACAATGAGCACTGTAGTATTTACATGACTCATTGCTTATACCAAGACAGGTTATTATCCTTAAACAGAATTCAAAGAGCAAAATTACCTTGTCACGTACATTTTGGAGACAGCTGCCATTTTTAACCAAGGATATGCATTAATTAATTAAACTTGAAATAAATACCTCTTCAACACACAAAGTTGTTTGTTTGCTTATTAATCATGCTAACAAACTACACTAATTCATACCTCACTCAGAATTGTAGCTAATCTCTCTCACAAGGGACAGGGAAATGTTTCTAGCTACTCTTTTCCCAGTAGCTAAGCAATTGCATGAAACAATGTTAAGGGAGTGAAGAAAAATAACATGGTGTTAATGTCCTCTTTGCTCTCTTATGAGCACCTGTGTCAGCACAGGTGAATGCAGAGCATCAAGTATTTATCAGATCCTCACATCACTGGCGTGAATAAAGAGACGTATCCTAGTATCTGGGAACTACCGCTGCTAATTCAACTTCATATCAACCTGCACGTGGAAAGCTGGGTCTTTAAACAAACGTTTTGGGCTCCTTAGGGGCAAGGGATACGTGCTAGAAATGGCAAGGAGAAGCATAACACAAATGTGTATGCAGTGGAAAGAAAAAAGATTTACAAATTTATCACTATTTGGGCTTTGATATAGTTTCATTTCTTTGATTAAATGACAAACATTTAGACAGAGAAATAATCACCGATGGCTCTACAATTTCACTTTATAGTGCAATTAATCAATCTCCTATAGCATCAGTAATCTTAGATACATGTCATATTTACATAGTTATATCAAAAAAATTCATGTTTTAAATTTTAAATTCATGAATTTAAACACACAAAGACTCTTGTTCCCTCTATATATGTATACATATGATATATTGTTGACACTCAGAAAGAAAAGAAATTCATAAAAATAGGGCAGTTTACTAAAGAATATATAAGGATGTTCTTGATTCTTCCTCTTACAGTCTTGGAAAAGCAACTGATAGAGAAGATGAAAATAAATAACAGAAGGTAGCCTTCAGCTGCAGTCCAGGAGCCGACAGCACTTGGCCATACCTAAGAGGATAAGGAATTAGTGCAAATAAACAATCCAGTTCACTTTTACTATCAAAGAGAAATGAAATCAGTGCTTGACAGTTTCCTGTCCTTTTCATACAACCAAGTCATTTCTAAGCTTCTAGTTCTCAGAGCCACTCATCTGCATGCTATTACTGAAGGGAAGACTGGGGAAGAGAATGAGAGCAAGTGATTAAATCAGGAATAATTGGTATTTATATAATCCATGCTGTAATTCAAAATATACAGAAATCTCAATGTAAACTGTTTTCTTCAAGAGACAGAGAAAGATCACTGCTAGCCAAAGAGCATCTCTGGTTCTGGTAGCAGAGTGATAAATTCTTGCTTTTGTCATTGATTTTTAAAAGGAGAATATAAACAGGCAAAATTGAGAGCCAGGTCTCTGTATGTATTTATGACCACTCCTTGGAGGTTTTTTTGAAGGGGGAAAAAGGTATAGAGGAGTTGTTTGGTTGGCTTGCTTTTTCAAAGAGACAGGTTTCTTTCCTTAATGCTTCCATTTTGAGAGTAAAGGGCAAATTAGTGAATGAAAGTAGTATATATTATTCAATTAATATTTTGAGATAGTAATATTCTAGGAATATTTAAACAACTTTAAACATATTATTTCACATCATTTTTCAAATATATTTTAAGTTTCTTTTCAGGTACAAAGAAAATTCCTGAAATATTTGAGGTCCCCTAGGCAGCCTGTACCTAAATATGGAGGAAGACATAGAATTAAACACGGCTCTAGGCTGTTGCTGCATTATCCAAAGGATGCTGTGTGGTACCACTCCTCAGTCATTTCAGTTCAGATGAGGAACGTGCTTTTGAAGTGAATCTCATTGTACCCTCACTGTGTTTTGATTTGCAATGCGAAATGGTCTCCAGTGAGCAAACCGGGTTCCTCCTGGTTGACACAAAACTGGTGGATGCGCTCCAGGAGACACCCAGCAGGGATGTGTGGCACCACCTGCTTATCCAACATTTGGCACCACAGGATTTGCTAAATGAACTTACCCTCAGAGTCTCAGAGATCTGAACACAGGACAGATTTCTATTAAGCCATGCGCAAGCTCTCTCCTGCTGCCAGTGGTGTCAAGGCACCAAAGGTGCCTCACTTGGTGCAGAGTGCCTCCTCCCACACTGACTGCCTTGTTTCTTGCCTCTGAAGGCTTTGCCCAATAGCTTTAATTACAGTTTTGGGTGGACAAGGGTAGGCAAGCAAGCCAAATTGCACTTAATGGAAGACAGGGATGGAATATGTTTCATATTCTTCTTTTTTGCCTGACTTTCCAAAAGATGCTACAAATATTAACATATTCATAAAGGTTGTAGGGGGAAATACAGGTTAAGTACTGGGCAAGCAGAAAAGTTTATTTATTTATTTATTTATTTTAACTATGCTTGGCAAGCATTTGGGAACAGTGACAAAACAATTTGCCAATTTGCTAATCCAGTGCAAAACTCCAGATAAATGCTAGCTGAGCTTATTTTGCATTAATAGATTGTGCATGAGATCTCAGAGCTAGTTTGTGGTGCAAGGCATCGATGATCTCAAAACTAAGCAGAACGAGCTCTTCTGTGCACCTTACCTCCAACTCCAAACTTTGTCTGAATAAACAAGCTTAGAAATAAATGTCTGCCATACATCATCAGAGAATGGCTGAACCACTGCATTGTATCCCTAACAGCTGAATCCAAGCTTTTCCTTGGGCAGGGATGACCTCTGTAAATTCCCTCTCTTTTCATAACACAGGAATGTTAATCACAGTCCAACTTTTGTTCTTTAAAACCAAATAAAAAGAAGAAGAAGAAAATAAAAAAAAAGAAGGAAAAGATTTCTGTGTCAGTATTTGTCAATGGAAAGACCCCTGCAGAGTACTATTCTGTGTCCCCAGTTCAGTCCTGCACATCTTAATCCCTTACAACTTGTCCCACTTTTCATACTTGAGCCTGTTTGCCTAGAATGGCAGGCCTGGGAAGAAGAATTGACTTAAGTGCTGTTGCATTTCACACATTAAGCCTTCTGCATGCCCTGCTCTGCACAGGTAAGGTAACTCTAGCTTTTATACGCTTTTATGCTGTTACTGCAAACAGACTTGTTTGCATTAACACAAAAGTGCACATAAAAGCATATGCTGGATGGCCATCTGGGAAGACTTTTTTTCAGCCACAGGCACTTATATGGGCACCAAATTGGTTATATAATCGGTTAATAATGTTGATAGCAGAACTTGGAATATACCGTGGAACAAAAGATATCGCTGTGCCCTTACTGGAAAAAAAAATAAAAGGGTTGGCAGCACAGAGCTGTAATCACAGCCGCTCATGCTGTACGCATGCTGACATGCCAGTCGTTGGCATGGCAACAGACTGTGCTTCGTTATGTCACCAAAATCAATGGGGGAAGAGCTAAAAGGGCGAATGGATGCCAAACAATTTCAGAAAGAAGGAATTTGCTGAATATATACAAAGAGGTGCCTACAAGCCATGCGAGGCTAAACCGGAGGGTACAGGGAGAAGAAGGAGCTCAGGGCGTACACGCAGAAGTTTCAGGTGAATAAGTTAGCCTTGCTGCAATCTTACAATTTTACCATGGAAATTGCATTTGTGTTGAACATCTTCTCTGATATTTCTCAGAATTGTGGTACAGGACAATCTGTGAAACAAGCTATCCTGAAGAGCTGAAAAAAGACCCAGGTCTTTTATGCTTTTGCTGCGGGATTCTGCTGTTTGCTTATTTGTTTCACACTAGGAGAGCCTGCAGAAAGGAGCTCCAAAGTGGTGTTACCAAAGGGCCAAAAATACGTGAGTTACGCCTTCACAGTGGGAGACGGATCCCATCTGAACAGAGAGCAAGAAAAGAAGCAGTGTGAGGAAACTGAGCCAAAATCCTGATAATGAGCCTGCGAGAGTCAGCTGGTATGAGAGCTCACTAAAATGCAAGTGCTAAGCACAGTGCTCGTACGAACTGAGTCTCGCTCCAGTCCGTCTTTTCATTGATTTCCAGTGGTTCTGTTCAAAGATTAGTTTGACCTCCAAGACGTGCAAGGAGAGAAACTTAAGACCTGATCCAAAATGGAAATTTCCCACAGCACTAGTATCCTTGTGTAGTGCTATAGGTCTAAAGTATGTGAAGGAGCCTAGAAATCTAATTTGGAGGGATCTCTTATTTTCCAGCTCATTTCCCAAATAAACTTTTTAATTGCAAATAGCTTTTTCGTAGATTTTACCATTCACCAACAACTTTTTTACATTGTTGTTTCCTGTCACATTCTTGCGTAGTCCTGCACAAATTATATAAAAGGAGTGATCAATGATCAATAAAAAGGAAAGTCAAAAAGAAAAACTATGCCCTTGAAAAAACAAAGAAACATACCGTAGGATGCTGAGTTTGCAAGAATTGTGTTCGGTCTCAGATAGTCCCTTTGAAGATGAAGCAGTTTAAATTCAGACATAAATGTGGTTACCTTGTATAGATTTATTTGAATTAGGCTACTTCTCATTTTTCATATCGTGATGATTTCTACACCTTCAGCTATATTACAAAAGCATGCGCCACAATTAAGCCATGACAAAAAGTATAATATATATATAAATCTTACAGATAATACATATAATACAGCTATATGTAATGTATCTGTATCTGTATCTGTATCTGTATCTCTAACGGAAAACATGCAATTAAGAGGATTAAAAAGGTGCAGGGATATTCATATGAATAAAAAAATCAATAGAGTTATGGATACATAAATATTTCAAGACATGTGTGAGTTGTGGCAGACTAAAGAAAACTGTACATGCCTTACAATGGGTGTTTGGGTTCCTAAGTTTTTCAGAGGTACACAGTCTAGATTTAATTGCAATGATTGGTACATGAAGAGTGCTATGAGGAAAAAAATCGCAGAATGCATGATTTCCAAGCTGCAAGAATAGGGAAATAATAGCCAGTCCTTCAAATTAATTTAAGCTTCCTTATGAAGGAAGGATTGGCATTGCAGAAGGAGTAGATTTGAAACAGGCTGGCAGTAAGTAATGATGACGTTCTTTTTTTCACAACTAGCTGAGGTGATTTTTCTTGAAATAATACAGAGGGTTTTTTCTAATTAACTCAAGGTATCATTTTTACTGAGCCATATTTTCAGAAGAAATTATACTGTGGCATTAGAGTCAGAGTAATTCAGTCTGCTCTTATAAAAAGAAATAAAAGAAAGCTCTGGTTTTGTTTAAAATAGTTACTATATCATAAGTTTGCTTATGACTGTGAGTCAAACTTGAAAAGATTTACTTAGTAATATTCACATTTACTTATTCGCACACACATTCACATTTACGTATTAATATTCACACATAATGTAATTGGTAGATCATTTATTTAAATAATACCATTTAAAGTAGATATTGTGCTTTCGTTTCGGAGTACTTTACAAAATTAACCAATTAAATACAGTTTAGTTCATGGATTCGATTTTTTTTTAAACGGAACTGACAGAGACTTCTAAATTCAATTTGCATGTGCAAAACCTTTTTTCAGCCCACCTCAGCCTTAACTCCTTCTTTACAGACAAAAGAAGCTATAGAGCTGAAAATACAAAAATACGTTACAGTGTATTTTATGTACAAAACCATAGCAATAGACTTTAACTATGATTCCAGTAATAGCTAGGCTGCTTATCTGGAAGAATTACTAATGTTGTAGAAGAGAAGGGATGAACGACAATTACTATTTTACTGATATATTCATAGATTCTAGAAAAAGTACAAAGTGCTCTCAAAGTAATCTCTCACAAAGTACAGCACCACAGTTCACAGACTTAACACTTGTTAAAATAATACATTTCAGCTCTGACAAAACTTATTTACAGAAGCAACTCTTGAACTTCCAATCTATATCTCCTCAGTGCTCACAGTGATGCCTAGAAATGGCTGAACTTCACTGAAATGTATGAAATGAATGTTGTTTTACAGCTTGCAGTAGCAAACTCTCAGTTTTCCAATAGTCTTTACATGCTTTGACTGATAAAGAAAAAACAAAATTTTTAAGCTGTCAGGGTTTATGTTTCAGACCCCATATGAGTTCATCCCTTAAAGTCTCAATAAATTTTATTTCATTTGAATTCTTTTTCCAAAATTTTGTACTTTGATAACAGAAAAGATGGAATTATTAAAATATAGATCTAAAAATGCCTTTTATATAATAGAATTATTATGAAGTGCTGGCAACAATTTTTAATGTATTTTCAGCTCCAAGAGTAGAAAGCAAGAAACAGCATGATATTCTTAGCTTTATTTTTTTTCTATTAATTTAAAAAATAGTCTGGTCTACTGCTTAGAGCTTTTAACAATTGAGAATGTATTTATTTTAGAAAATGAATTGGACAGTAAATTTCAGCAATATGACAGAAGTATTTAGGTTTTCCTATAAGAAACCTTTTTCAGTTGTCTCCATAAAGCCATTTTATTCTATCTGGATAGCATGCAAATATTGTTTACTAAAATTCAGAGTACATAACAGCAATCGAACAGATCTTATGATGAATGATTTTATTTTTTCACATAATAGTTGGCTAATTTCAATTATAACACAAAAAGCAACTCGACAGTTCTGCTGTAAAAGCTCTTGAACCCCAATAATCTTTTTAAAGCTATTCAGCTTTTAATATTGCATTTTAAATGTTCCATCTGTCCTGAAAATTTATGACAAAATGTTTTAGGTTCCAAACTGAGATACAGAAGCCAATGTGATGCTCATGTTTTTAATATGAAAATATGTGAAGGTTAGCACTTTTGGATTGCAAAAGTGATGAGACAGTTCCTGAAAATTCCTGGGGGAAAAAAGCTTTTCTAGAAACCAAAAGATGGCTTTTTTTTGTGGTCTTAGCCTATTTTGTGTTCATGATACTAAGTACAAATTCATCTTAAATTTCAAGTGAAAACAATGATGTTTCTAAGTCATCTGTAATGAATTTAAAGGTCATTAAAATTAGAGCATACAATTGCAGCAGGATTTTGAAGACTAGATCTTGAAATGTAAGGCTAAATGGATGAGTACCCAAAGGAAGCTCTTAGAAGACCTCTCCTCAAGTACTTATGAAAAAAAAAAATGTGATTTAATGATATATACATATTTATAGAAATGAATATGGTTTGAACAGAAGAAAAACAGAAATAAATTTTCTCAGACTGCTCATCATAGGAAGCACATTTTGATCACTAATCTAGCATAGCCAGCCTTAGGAATCAAATGAGTTATCATTAACAATAGAGAGATGAAGCCTGATATACCACAGTTTAATGTATTTACAAAGATAAGATTATGCATTAACTGTATTATAGCTGTGCATTCTTCATGATTTAAGACAAATTCTTACAATCGTTTCACAAAAGTAGTTCTTCAGTCAGATGTCTGTGGGACAGAGTTGTAAATCTGGACTCACTGAGATACACAAGTTGTTCCTGCTCATGCATATGTGCTGATATTTTTCTCTGCCATATAAGATATACAGAAACAATGTTTCATCTGATTAAACAACCAGTTTACATGTTAAGACTATTTCTCTGTAACAAGGGTTTTTATAAGACAGATATGTTGCAAGATAGTATTTGATCATGTTTTCAGTGGAAAAGTTGTAATGAAATTGTGCATAACAAATATTTTGTGAGATACAAGATAGATCTAAGATATCAAAACTCTCCCAAGGAGGAAAAAATTTCATCCTAAAATTTAATTCAAAGCTTTGATTCTCTAATACAACTTCTTGAAGGGGTGATAACACTTTTTTGTTTGCTTGTTTGTTTTTTCATGCAATTGAGATTTTATTTTTTTTTTGTTGTTGTTGTTCATTGGACAGAGACCACAAACTCATTCAATTCTGACCACTACCTACCCGTGAGGTTAAGAAGTGATCAGGCCTGGAATGCCTAAGCTCCACTTGGTCTCAAGATGTGCTATCTGTTCTCAAGACACTACATTATTTATCTCTATGAACAGGAAACTGTATTTGAAAGAAGGAAAGTTTCTTGTAAGGAGCTCCTGGTGGGGATGAGGGGGAAGTATTTTGGTCATAAGAAGAGTCTTCAGAAGTGTTTTTTTTTTAGAAGTGGAGTGATTCCTTTTGAAGAATATGCAGAAACCTAGCATCTGTTTCCTCTGACAGGGCCTCCCTGGTGGTATGGTTGCTTTTAATATTCAGATTAATTTGGAACACTTTAAAGACACAAATCTGAATCTAGTGTAAAACTGAATTCCTACTATTTCAAATTGCAATAAAAATATTGCAGAAGCTAAAATTCCTATTTACCTTTTCTGTATGCTAAAACTAAAGGGCTGCAGAATCTCATGTGTATTCTCATTACCAGCAGGAGTGATATTTGTGCTTAGAAGTTTCTCTATGTAGCAGAACACAAAATGCACACGACATGCTGCAGACTGACAGCTGAGCCAAGAAGCTGAGACTTCAGTTATGGCGTAGTAATTTGCTTGCTTTTATTGCTGTGCCATTCTTGCCAACCTGTGTTGTGTCTTTATAACTTACACACACTCTGACTCCAAGACAGCTTGTCTTTTTGTAGTATCTGTACAGTGGCCAATAAAATGGGATTCTTACAGGTACCCCTGGATACAATCTCCATGCAAGCTATAAAGAATAGTGCTACTAATCTGAAAGCATATATTTATTTGAATGATTTACAGAAAATATTTCTGGAGAGTTTCTGCATTGGAAGTGCCAGGAATGAGGCATGCAATGGCTGTATCAGGGTTTTTGGTATGCACAACAAGATTTTTGCAGATTCTGAATATTTAAGGGAATGCTGTAAAAAGGGGTCATCTCACCAGGAGAGAACTGTGGAGAAAGCTCCAAAGATGATCTCAATTTCATGAGGAAAAATCAGAAAGGGAATCTCTGACCTTGGGAACCCTGGCAAGCTCAAGTTCCTGAGCTGTAGTCCATATCCAAAGTCACCACTTCTTTTTCCTTTCTTACTTTCTACAGAAAAAAATGGGGGAAACAAGACCACTGCTGGGATGACCATGACTGACACCTGCCACAGTGCTTACTCATAGATTAAGTTAAACAGTCTATAGGATGAGATGCATCTCATGACCAAAAATGCCAGATTTTTGAGCAATAGCTAAAAGCCGGGGACAAAGTCTTTAGTGCTGAAAGGCTTGCATTTCAAAGAGAGAAAAGCAAACCCAGAGGAAGTAGAAATTAGTTCTGTACATAAGATGTATTCAGTCTGAATCTACTCTGTATCTCAAAACCAACTCATGACTAATTTATCTCACATTCTGTTGGAAGCATACAGTAATTGTATTGAAATGTGCTTAGCAAATGGGACCATTAGTGAATCTAATGAAGTGTCCACGTTCGCATCTGCAGGCTACCCTCATTGCGTTGAAGGGTAAAAATGTAAGAAAGCTTAACAGCATGTAACAGATTAATGTGTTCTGCTAGACAATGTATGGTCTCACAGGCTTAAGAAATCTTTCAAATACTGATTTAGAAGCAGAAAGGAGTAACTGTTCTTGAACTGATCATGCCTAATCAGGATCAGTACCAAGTGTTTAACTGTTATCTCCAAATTCTGTGTTTGACAAATTATCAAACAGGAAGCTGAATCCATTTTTACCATTGTCTGTGTATTAATAACTTTCTTGCTGATTTTTAACTTAATATTCCTCTGTGTCTGAACATAAATTTATTAAATACATATTGATTTCTTCATAAAAAAAAGAGTAGGTGTATGAGCTGCTAATTCACCTTCTGTGACTTTTCCTGCCTTGTTTAAGAGCCATATGTTCCACAGAACTCAATGTAAAACGCATAAAAACACCTACCCTTTCCCAAAAGTCTGAGTTCCTTCATGTTCAGTGATAATAACCTACTTCTGAAAGAGTGTTTCACTAGAAGTCATAACTATGTTTAACTATGTAGCTATAGCTACACACTATACCTAACCTTACACAGTACAGGCATATGTACAGTTATACAGCAATACTATATAAGTTTACCACAACTATGTTTTCATAAGCCTACTATTCCCATTCCCCTCTGTCAAGGTCTCATTGGTCTATATATAACTTTATGAAAACATAAGCTCTCTGTCTCCTCTACTTCTATCTGGAAGCCCCAGAAGTTCACAGCAGGTAGCTGAAGTGAAAGAACATAGGAAAAATGGGTTTAGGACTGGACCACAAACTTCCCACTCAGATGTCATCTAATATAGACTTTAAATTTTTACTTTAGGCAAAACAACAAAATCCTACAATTTTTAAGCTAGTCAGTATTTCTCTGGTATGAATTTATATATGTATACATCACAATGGATTACACTAACATAGTGTGCTTCTGCCTGGGTTTGAGGTAAATAAATACTAATTATGTCTTGCTTAGCGCATTTCTACTACATGGGTGCACCACCCTCTGCTTTGATTACAGAACACAGTCAAAAATACATAACTTTCCAGAGCATTGCTAGAATAATAAAAAAAACTTAGCCCAGAACACTTCTGGATTTATTCAGCTTGAGTATGTAAGTGTGGAAAAATAATCATACTCAAATACAGAATGAAAGCTGGAAGGTTAATTGTCTGAAAATTTACCTATGCTAATTTGGCCATAGTTGCCCATAAGATAGTCTATTACCTCTTTCTTGTTTGGGAAAGACAGTTTATTATTTTTACTTTTAGTTTGCTGAATTTGGAGTTTTAATCCAAGGGTTATGAGGAAACTAATGTGAAGGCACAGAACTTCTTTAGGAGCCCGAAGATGAAAAGTAATATTTCATGACACTTAAAAAAAAAAAAAACCCAAAACAAACAACCCCCCCAAACTATGTTACACTTTATCTGCTAATTTTAAGCAGTAGTTTCTAAAGCCTGTTGATTGCAAAGACATGTTATAATAGATAGAATATAGGTGGCTAAATTACAGTATAAAATCAAGGAATATTCAGGGTATGTGATTTAATAGTTCATTAAAAACATATGAACCATTCCTTGCTAGCTCTTTCTCTTAATTTATCCAGTAGAAGAAGCAAAGCAATGGCTTAACTGATGGGAAAAATGCAGATCACCTTGACAGACTGTGTCTTCTCTTGCAGTTGAGTCTGATCAGACAAAAAAAAATATACTTCCTTGAGTGCAGGGTGTAGGAGCCAAAGGATGAGTGTTCAGCAAGCTGTGTGTCTGGAGCCCAACAGAGACAGATACAGCTGAGAGGAACAGGCAGCAGAAACTCAGCCAGATCACAGAGGTGGTGGGAAAAAAGAAACTTTCTCTAGACATTTGGAGGAGACTTTACAGACTTCACTGCAGTCCCAGAAAACTGCAGATTTTCTGGACTAAAAGCAAGTCTGACATGTAATCCCTCTCTCTTTCTCTCTCTCTTTTTTTAGCTTATGTTAAAATATAAATTGACTTTATAGTTTTTAGTCTAAAGGAAAAAGATCTACTCAAACCCATCTAAAACTTAGATCAGGGCTGGGTCCTGTCATAAGGAGCTAGTGGTGAAAAACACCGTGCAGTGGAGCCAAGTGTGATTACCCTTTCTGGGCGGCTACAAATAAATAAGATCAAACCAATGACCTCTTCCCTTTCCTTCCTTCAAAACAAATGTCAAAACACAAAATCAGCATGCCCAGCAAAATCAATGTTGGCATCCAGTGAGCATGACAAATGTTATCCTACGACTTACAAATGTAAATTACCAGACATTCTGGAGACATACCAGAGCCTTCTCACTCTTTATAATTACTAGCATGACAATATGTACAAAATTAAAAAATGAGTTATTTAACTGACAGCCTTTAACATTAGAAGTGCCTCTTGCAATCCAGATTAATCTAGTTTCCTTCAGCAGCCTGCAGGAAACAGAATTTCATCTGTTAATTTCATTATCAAGTCCTTAATTTCGGATTTCATTCCAACAAATACTTTAGAAAAATACCTTGACTGGAAACAATGAAAAACAATACTGTGTTTCTGGTTATTTGTTTCCTTGTTTAATTTCTTTCATTATTACACTTTACAGTTCAGAATTAAGTAAAACAAGAATTAGTGTACTAGCAAGAGGAAAATTCACATAGCTTTATTCATCCTTCATTACATGCAAATGTATCACTCCAATATGTGTTCCACAGCTTGCATAAGTTTAGGTAATAGGTGAAAATCATGTAGCAGATGTCCAAACACTCAAAACAAAGATTTAACCATTAGGAAGAGGAAAGTATTATCAAGAGCTCACAGTCATGGTTCAGTGCCTGTTATCCAGAGAGCACTTAACTTACTGATGGTAAGCTTTCCAAAGAAGCATTCATAGGTAATTTCTGCCCCATAGACTATTCATGGAGCCCTAATATGGCTTATTTCCAAAGGTGAAAAGGTTTAAATAATACTAAATTTGTGCTGATACACGATGAAGTATGGGTAATTAAAGACGGTTTACATTGTTTGAAAGTTCTTACTCTGTTCCAAAGGCAGGAACAAGGTTAATATTTTTGTTTTCTTTTTCCTACGTAGATCTCAGAAACAACATCAATTACTCACAAAAATTTGTATATATCAGTGAAATAATTAAAAATGCACACAAGACAGAACCTGATGGAGAGTGTTGGTGCCCTGAGTGCACAAACTGGCCCCAACTGCCTGACCAGGCTTGCCTGGGGCCTCCATCCAACAACTGCCTACTGGCTCCCAGAGGCTCCAGGGGCTTTCAGCTCAGCTCAGGGCTTTCAGTCCCTGCCTGAGCTATGTTGCAGGATTACCTATCTGCAGCTCCACCATAGTCATGCGTATGCCTTGTTGATTCAGACCTTGACCCAATCCAGACCAGCTCCCAGCTTTACCTTGGACCTATCTCATCACTGTGGACCTAGCTGGTGATTGACCATTGGGCTATGTCTAACCCTGTTTATCTTTGCTAGGCCTGATCCTGACTCAGTCTCCCGGCTTGACCTAGGATGATGCCTGATCACCAGGAAATCTTGGTTAAACCTGGTGACCACCATTGGACCTGTTCTGCTCACTATGGATGCTGTGAGACAGGGCCCTGGCTGACAAGGCCCCTGCACCTCCAGCTGTGTTATCACACTCGACTCCCTACCTGTTAGACAGCAGCTGGCCCTGACAACAGGCTCCTTGGAGGTTACTCACCACATGCTACCCAGGACCCATCCACAAGGTTGCTAGATGGTTTAAGCATTTGGAGTCTGACAATTAAAAGTAACTAGGGGCATCTAGGTCTGTTCTAGAGGCTCACGCCTTTTTTTTTTGCTTTTCTCTTTAGAGAAACAAAATAGATTGTACAGATGCTTCTTTTTAGTGGCATACCAGTCTCGATTCCTTCGACTTCCCCTAGAGCTTACAGAGATCCTTTACTATTAGTTTACTACTCTTTTGATTCTTCTGCTTTACAGAGTAAAATGACAATTGTTAGGTGGATAAAACTTTGTCTTTACCATGGTTTGCTAGCACATGGTCTTTGCAAATTAAAGCAATGTTTCTGCCCGAGAGAGAAACCAGAAGAGAACAGAATGGATTAGAAAAAATTTTCTAGTAGAATGCCTTACTCATAATGGCGTGAGTTCAGTTTTCCCTTAAGAGTTTTGAATGGGAGGAAAGAGAACCCACTTATGGTTAGAAAAGACTCATGTCTATTCCTTCATTATGCTCCTGTTTTTTTAGTTGGAAATTCTTTAGCCTGCAGACCAAGACTGTTGTGGATGTCTCGGATCATCCTGCTGCAATAGAGAGTTAACAGGCCTTCCTGACACGTTTTAGCCTACCTCAAAAAAATGGCACTTCCATTACCAATGCACAGGCTGACTCAGTTGTTGCTTCACCTGCCCTTACTGTGTCTTTCCTGCCACCTTCTTTCAGAAGTAAAGCTCTGCTTTTCACTATTGAAAAATTACAAATTATACTTTGTTTCTCCACCACTCCCCCCAAGAAAAATACACAAAGAGAGAATCGTTTTACTCCCTACTAATGATAGTAATCGAAAAGTACTTGCTTCTCCAGGAACATTCTCATAGAAACGTCTCTTGCTAGCCAGGCTATTGTTTCACACTGAAGTGTTTGTTACTGAGCTTAGTCAGCTGAATTGTAGGAGGCCTTGTGAGTATAGTGAAACACTCACTGCAACATATTTAAGCCCTTTCATGGTAACACAAACATAGTAGTTTTGCAACTGTAATAAAATAGAGTTAATTAATTGTGCAGCCCCATGGATCCTCACAGAATGGAGCACATACTTGGTGCTTGCCCGTTATGCAAAAATGCCTTCGAACTTCTGCATAGACACATGGCAAGTTAGAGACTACTGAAAAATTCTTGTTATGTGGATAGATAATGCTTTATTTGGAAGCTAGAACAGGATGCAACTCTTCAGGGTCAACTACATTATTATCCGTTTGCCAGTAAACAATCCTCTCTTATTTCTTTGCACACTAAATTCTGAAAGATATCCTTCCCTTCTGTTCACTTTAATGGGAGTTATAAATCAGCATCTCTTATTCACCCATGGGAAAGGAGGGAACCTGCAAGCCAAGGTAAACAAGCCTTCTCTAAGTTATTTGTGCAATATTTCTGTAGTTCCTTTTTATGCCATCCAAACAGACGATTAGAGATGAAGCAAAAACAAACTGCTAAAATGATGCAGAAAATACATTTGCTATCACTGGGCCAGGATCTTTTTATACGTAGATCAGGTTAGTGCCAAACAGTCAATGGAGCTGTATCAGTTTGCAGCAGATGAACATCTCACTTTGTTTTAAGTTAGGAGCAAGGTCATTAATATCTTTTCGGGCTTATATCTGAAATTAGACAGATATGCTAAAAAGCTTATTATCAACGAAAACTCTGGTGACTTCTTTCCTCACATGTTGTACTATTAATACACAATTCCAACAGGTTGTCTGTGCATTGGGACGCAGTGATAATCAAAGATAGATGTCAGTAAGGGACAGCTCACCACTTCTAGGCATAAAAGACAGAATATTAAACTAATATATTCTTTTTTTTCCCCTTAAAATGTACAATGCTTGTATGATCACAGACCTTGCATAGCCATTAAGTAACAAAAGCAAATCAAAATTTTACAGCTGCATTTCTAAAAGCAAGAGCAGAATAGCTGATAAGGTTCCTTTTGATCCTGAGTATTATAAGGAAGGGGAATAACGAATTTCTGCACCTTCAGTTAGCACAATTTCATTCCTTGAAGTATTGCATTTAAAGATATCTACTGATCTGACCTATAGTGCTAACCTTCTTCCAGAGAAGAAGTCGGTGCTGAAAAATCCCAAACTGAGGAAGATGGTATTTAATATCCATTACAATGGTATTTCACAGATCTTCCACAGTAATTAAGTGCCTAACTACCTTTAAACATCTGTGGTTGAAAAGCCTGAGAAAAATCTAATCAGAAAAAAACCCTAAAGTAATCAGATAAGAGCAGAAGCAAAACACAATTTGAAGGTATTTTCATATTCATGAATATGAATAAATTACCCCAGCATAGTCCAGCACAGAGGACTTACTGGGACTCTCCTTCATAGCTGGAACAATGAATCTGGGGAATAAATAAACAGCTTCAGTAATTTATATCCTTCAGATGCATACTCTCCCTAAGATGAATTCAACAGAGCAGAATTGGTTGAAATTGGTGAAAATACAAAATTCATACACAAATAGTTGTAAGCTAGCTAGCAATAGATTAGCAAGACTCGGTCTCTCCTAGACCATATACACTTATTTGGCATGTCTACAGTGCCCTTTTAATACAGAACTAAAAAAAAAGTCAATGGTGGATGTCATATCATTGAGGTTCCACATAATACTTTAATAGGAACAACACCCTTGGTCAGTGCAGTGGGATGCTGCACCTCAATCCCATAACATCATCTAAACGCCTCTTTTAGGCCTTCCCATCATCTGTATATTACAATAAATAGCATTTGATGGTAATCTGCTTAATTCACACCTCACTTCTCTGACTTCTCTTCCTAATGCATTACACTACAACTTACTCACTTTGCATAGTTACCTGCTACCTTTGGTCCTCTCTCTGTCTTCTTGATACAATTCATTGTTCCAGTGAATTTCCATTCTGCTTTTCTGGACAATCTCTAGCACTCTGGAACTCTGTTTTGCCATAATCCCAACAATTTGGTTTGAAAATGGGATCTGTTCCTCCCATTTTCACTTAATCTATTGATCTATTATTCCCTCTTTTTATTCTAAGGTTAATATTGTGTTCTTACAGTTACTATGTGTATATATACATATATATATACTGTTCCATCCTCACGCAAGAGAACTGTCTTATTTTAGTGAGGTAAACTAATGGCTGTAATTTCCAATTCAATTTTCAGCACATTGCATAGAATTTTCTCAATACATTGTTTTGAGAGCACACTTCTAAGTATATCCCATGTATGGCGCTCATACCGCTATTGCAAAGAGCTTCTGTGCATATGTTAATGTTGATGAAGTAAATACATTGGTTCTTAACAATATTGCAAAAGTTGCTAATTCCTGACTGATACAGGAAAGTGAATTTTAGAAATATTTTTTCTTGTAGGAATACATATTATTATGTAGATTAGAAGAAAATGATTTAATAGAGGAGAGAGCCTAGGTAACTTAATTTTTGTCTGTTAAATCATGTTAGGAGCTACTTACAATAAAATAAATCCTAGAATACTGTACCAAGAGATTTACAACTTACTTATTAGATACAATAAAAAACTGTAATTTGTCCTGCAAGTTAGAAAATAAATCTAGGAGCAAGGGGCATGTCATACTGAACTGGAGTCACCTGCTTTCATCAAGTTCCTCTTCTGAATAAATAAATAGTAAATGCTTTTCTGAGCTGATTATTACTTCAGTCAGTTCCCTGTCAGGATAATTCAGAAATCACTGAGACTAGAATACCAGAAGTAATAAAATCTGATTTAAGATAAGTTCTCTCCATCTTTTTCACAGCTGATTGAACAGGCTGACAACTTATCTGGGCCGAGGGTAGAGATGATGCCATCCTCCCCTACATTTCTCCTACATAAACTGCACAGTCAGACTTCTGAAAATCGGGAGATGAGGTATGTATGCAGTGATCAAACTGGATGAAGCAACAGTGAACTTTTGAGTGTTAAGTGATGCCTAGGGAATCCAGTACATTTCTAGCCAGAAAACTACACCCAGCAGTTAATATTTTTAGGAGTAACTTTAACATGGAGCATGTGCCCTCGCGCTGCAGAAGAACAGAAGGATTATCAATAGCAGGGCCCTATGGAAGAGCTACTGTTTTGATGGTAATAAATGGGATTTTGTTGTTGCTACCTACAATCAAATTTGAGGTAACAACAAATCAAATGGATTAACAGGTATAATTCATAAATTAGCTAGCTACATTGTCTTGACTTCATCAGAGATGACTTACTATATCTAGAAACAAATGGGGCAACGTGGATTTCCAGGTTACTGTGCAAAGGTCTACTGTTTCTATATCAATTAAAATGAACAAAACTGACTTTTTGACTCTGCACTTTGTAAGTAGACAACAGTCTTCCTGAGAAAGATCTGAAAGAACTACTGAATGATGTAATATAGCTCAATACGTGTTTTTTTTCCCTGAACTTCAAAATAGTATTTTTATTTCAAGAAATTTTCATTCCATGCTATGTCAGCAAAGAATTACTGCTCAGCTTAAACTTAGAGGAGAATATTTGTTAAATATAAAACTGCCAAGCACCTCCCTCCCCTCAAAGTAAAGATCAAGAAAACCCCTTTATAACCACAGGATTTTCTTTTTTAAAGAATGATGATGACACTTATTTGAATTTTGCAATCATTCATGGCTTAGAAAAGACTATTTTACTACTATATGTTAAAAAATATTTTATGGTGTTTGTATAATCAATTTTTGGTTATTTAAAATTTCTGATATTTTTATTCCTTTATTAGTGGTAGCTAGGGAGCATGACACGGGCAACATCAGGTAGTCTGTTGGCATCTGTATATCAGCAAAGTTAACACATTTAGCATTTCTGACACTACAGAAATCAGCCAACCACTAATAGTACACTGACCGAAATCATTAAGAAAAATGCTGCTGAGTCTCAACCTTGCAATAAACCTTGCTATGTATTGGAATGTCCTCACGCTCTTCAACAATTCCTTTCAAGTACCAATTTAGCAAGTCTCTCAAGTTCATATACAATTTAAACTTTCTGAATAGGCCAGTGGATGGCTATGACTATTTACTTAATTAATTCTATATATATAATTATGAAAATTGTTGAGTTCAAATTGTTGAATTGGAATAATTGTTTTGTAATCAGTGTTACATGACTTTTCAGTAGATGGTGCTTGTCAAAACTGTCACAATTTTCAAAACCACAATTGTCAAAATAAAAAACTTTGAAAAAAATGAAATAATATAAACATTTTTCTAAAAATTCACAACAATGAATATCTATATTTTAATAAATGGAACTCTGCAGGAAAATCATGGAAAGATCCCAATAATTATCCAAATGTGCTGAGAGCACAAAGTATTGTAGGCAGGCTGCAGCATACTTTATAGAAAGGATTTGGTTATATGTAGTTCCAAATGAAGTAAAGAAAAACTTTCCACTGAAGTTCCATTCAAAAGTTTCTTATCAGGCAGTAATTTAATCCCAATATTAAAAGCATCTGTACAAGTTTCTCCAAAGTAACTTGAAAACTTATGTAATAAATCAAGTATAAAACATTTCGTTCTATGAATATTTGAAGCGATGTCACTGTTTTTTAAAATTCTAATACAGCAAAAAGATGAGAGAACACAAAATTCTGAAATGTTAATTTTAGGGCTTTCCTTTTTGCTTTCTTCCTTGCTAGAAGGCTTGCTGCAGCCTCATGAAAACTTGAATGTTATACAGAGAGAATTTCTGTAGAGAATAAATACAGAATAATCCCAGGAGTATAGTTCCTCTTTCTTTTTTCTTTTTTGAATTTGCAGTACATTTATCAACAATTAATACAGCTGTTTTAGGCAGTTTCTTCTCTCTTATTGCAAAAGCAGATTAATCAGATCTTAAGAAGCACAGTAAAACAAAAACTAAAACAACACTTTAGTGGCTTACACTCGTAAAGACTGTCCTAAGTACAAAGGTTCAAAAAATACCAGAGATTTTGCCTTCAAACCTGCAGAAAATTTCATTGGAAAAGTTGGCTCACCTATGAACAACCTACATAATTTCTCGAGATACCTAAACCGAAAAGATGAGAAAGCCGGGAAAGCTGCTCTGTGTGCCTAGGGGCTCTACTAAGAGAGAGCAACCTCCATGCATGGCGTGGGACACCTCCAACTGTCTATTCACTGAGAACATCTTAAACCATCTCCAATAAAAGAACAAAGCCAGAGTGCTCTATGCTTCCTCGTGGCTTGCATTAAGGCAGGCATGCAACATTTAAAATAGGCATCAATTCAAAACCAAAATTATATTGAAACAATAACATCGCCATTATGGAGACAATACATTTCAGAAAGTACAGCCAATTAAATAAAAATTTATGGGATAACAATAACAACTACCTCAACAGCAAAGCTCTACTCTTATGAGCATGCTTGAGCTATTTTGCTTTAAACGTTAAGTAAGGTTAAACCTGGATAGCATAAATAAACAAAGATGAGTTTGTTTGATACATACAGCTGACTCACAGCACAATAGAATATTTCAGAGGACATAGTTACAACAGCATAAGCATTACTAACACTGACAGAATTTTAATTGTTTTTCTGGAAACTGAGCTTCCCTGGCCCTGGCAATACTTTAGCTCAGTCCTCTAACCGTACAGCTTTCTTTCTTTCTTTTTTTTTTTTTTTTTTTTTTGCATACTCAATGGGAAATATAAAGCTGTGGGTCGCTCTAGTCTTCAGCTGATTGCATTCAAATGTTTCAGTTTCTTACTAAAAATAACTCTGTCCAAACTGCAAGTCATCTATGCTATGAGACCAAAAAATGCAATGGCATTTTTATCTTCATCTAGCAACTGTTTTTCACATCTAACCAACATCACCTTGACTTGTCAGGAACTAATTCTGGTCCTGGCTTCTTAGCTATTCCTCAGATGCACAGTAAAATGAGGGTAGTAATTTTGGTGGATTGCTAAAAATAGGTTGATGAAGGACTATTTCATTACGTTATTAGAAATGTTTTAGCCCATTCCCTGTTACTACCCATTTCTGTGTAAATATCCATCATAACATGAAACAAAGTTGAACACTGAGAAATAACAAATGCCTCCCACTACAACCAAGTTCAGAGTATTTCCCTCCAGAATACCCCATGACTAAGGAAGGGAAGCTCTCACAGGTACACACAGATATCAAAGGCATCTGACCCTCTAGATTAGGGCAGCAATCAATACAGGAAAGCAAATTACTTTAGGAGGCTTACCCAGATATAGTGGACAATTGATCAGACTTAACTTAAAATTACAGATTTCAGAAAACTTGTTCAGGCCTCCTTCCATGGTCAGTCAAATGGTTTAAAAGACAGGGATGCGGTAGTGTCTCAGCTGCTCCATCGCCAAGGAAGCCTAGCGCAGGAAGTCTAAAGGAAATGCCCTGACCCTTTGTACCGTCAAATCTCGTTGTATCATTAAATCCTTTCATTTGTTTCTCTTCAATGTCACATTAGCAATGGGGACTTGATCCTATTTAAAAGGATCCTAGTTACTCAAAACTCCCACTTGCTTTAATCAAAGAAAGTAGTGACTAAAAGATGGGTCTGTACAGTTGTAAAATCTGTTCACAGTTCTGCTGTTTTTAACCATGCTTGAAGAATCACCAAGTGACTTAAACTTGGCTCCTGATGAAGCAATATTTGATAAATCTCAAAGACTTCTCTCTATTCTACTTTTTGCCCAATTTAAATAATGTCATGCAATATACGCCTTTCCTGCTATCACGGATTAGGATCTCTGTATTAGGAAATCCTCATCTTTTCCAAGAGACATCTGCAATATACATTTTATACATGGCCAGAACAGGTACAAAACCAAACAATTTATGAAATTATGAAATGATAACATATTCCATCCCTTCTAAATATTCAGAGGATAAGTATTCATTGGGAATTTGTAAATCAAGCACCATCTGACACTGAATTATACTGTACCAAGTTTTTGTATACATTGAGATAGTTTTTATCAGAAGAATATAAAGAAAGAAGAGGAAGATTAAATTTGACTACTGAAACTATATATATACACCTAAGAAATTAGCTGAATTTACAAGAAAAAAAAGATATACTCACTGGGAATTTATCTGAGGCATAAATGGGAAAAAATACGTAAGTCATTAATATGGGTTTTTCTTTTTCAAAGGTTACGTAAGATATGTAATGTAGGGTATAGGTACAGATTAAGGGCTGGACATAATCCTTGTAGGGGAAATTCAGAAAAACTACTGCAGCTAAGAAAAGCAAATTTGCATGATACAACTTTGTGAAATT
This sequence comes from Rhea pennata, assembly GCF_028389875.1. Taxonomy (NCBI): domain Eukaryota; kingdom Metazoa; phylum Chordata; class Aves; order Rheiformes; family Rheidae; genus Rhea; species Rhea pennata. The sequence goes on from NC_084664.1 coordinate 78,213,099, forward strand.
TGCAAATAGAGGCCTGGAGGAAACAGCAACACTATCGTCTGAAGTTACTGCCAAAACTGCTATTTCCATTCTCTGTTATGAAATGGGATTATACAGCCAGATTCCCAATCCCAGTTCAAATTTTCCAAGCCAGTGTAAATGAGTATTGTTGTTCTGACCAAGTATATATACATTATCTGCTACCTGTGTTATCATTTTGGTCAGAGGTTAATGACACCTATATGCAAATATACTGGATTCCTACACATTGCCTGATGACAAAACCAACTGAGCTCAACAGAGTTCTTCCGTTTAGTCAAAACATGGCTTATTTTAACCAAAAGGGACCTTTTAAACTCATAGAATTAAAGTCACAGTTTCTGTAATTAGAGGAAATGAAACACATTGATAGAGCTGGTGGAGATCCTACTGATCAGCAATGATTTAGTTATCACTTTTTGTTTTTCTATGGCTAAAATAATAATAATAGTTTTGCCTGCAAAAGTAAGGATAACTATCAATTGATTTTCTGGTGCTTTAAAAATATAAGCACAGATAGGTAAATTATGGGCTGAAAAAAAGTGATTTTACTCAATTTCCCAGTGAATTGCCCCACTCATTTCAAAAAAATTCCCAAACGTCACCTATCCCCTAGGCAATTACACACGCATTCTGCACATATTGAGCACATTTGAGGGGGAGAGGGAGCAGGAGAAGAATTTGAGGAATTTTGTGAAGCAGAGGAAAATTACTCCACAAATATTATTCTTTTCTTTTTCTGAAGAGCTGCTTTATATGATAGGAATCATTGCTCTTTCCTGTAGCCAAGTTTCTTATTGCTTAGAACACAATCAAGATTGAGATTTTACAGACTGAAAAAGTAATAGGGGATATAATCTCAGAGTTAGGAAGAAAGAGAAAATATGTAGGGTGGCTCCTACAAAAGAAAAGACTTCAAATAATAATCAGGTGCATAATATCTCAGAAAAAAAATGAAAGCTTTCTGAAATAAATGAAAGATTGAAGGTCAGTGAAAATATTACAATGAAACCATGTGCTCTGAGAATGAGACTTCGTATAGAAACTCTTCCTTCCCATGAAATGCATCTAAAATTCAAACTTGATTATTCAAACCAACAACCAGTTTTACCAAGAACATTTTAATTAATTCTTAGCTTCTGTACTGCCATCTCCCTTTCTTCAATCTCAGGAAATACCGTTTTATATACAGTAAGAATTATCCAGTTCAAGCAAAAATAATAAGAATTGGTATTGTCAAATATGTTAAATTTATTTCTTTCATCATACCTTATTCTACCTAGCATTTCTTGCACAATCCTGGGATGTTGAATCTTCCTCCATTCCAGTAATGTAGAATATTTACTGCTAATTTGACATTTTTTTTCTGTAACAAGTAGCCTTGCTTTTCACATCATGCTCTTCTCAGGTCCCTGGGAAACTCTTTGTAAACTCATAAATAAATGGAGAACCACTTTGGCATCTATAGAGAAAATCCTTCTTAAAACTCAGTTCTGCTACAAAAATCCTGCACAGAGGCACCTGGCTGGTGTCCCATGATTGCTTCTTCTTAAAGCATTCATGAATGTCTTTGTTACTTTATGTTTTCTGGTCTCTTTCTTTGTAAAATACCTATAGTTCAGAATAAGGAAAAAGTCCATCTCTTCCGTCTCAGCATAGCTACAAACAACTCATGAGGAGGACTCCTACAGCAATAAAAAATGATAATTAATATCCTTGAATCCAAACATCAATACACAAACAGAGTTTATTTAATTCACACCTGCAAGGTGGATACTTATAGTTCCATGGACATTACAGGATGGAAGATTCGAAAATAATAATAATTTTAAAAATAGGTTGAACAGCGCAACGTTTTCTTTCTATTTAGTTATTTTTGCTGTCCTTGCCACAAGCCAAATTCAGAAGAAACTCCAGTCCAGTCCAGCAATGCCCTTAATAATGTGCAAAGTGCTCTGGGATGAAAGGTGCTATATAAATTCAAAAGCATTATGAAGGATTCGTGCCACAGTCTTGCTTAAAAGCCAAATTGTGTTACCTTCTGTCACTTGGCACACATCATTCAAATTAACCTATAGACTAGCCATTAGCTTTTCATGTTGTTTTTGTTCTGCTGAAGGGAAATCTGTATTACACTTCCCAAGACACAGCTCTGTTGAATCACACTATAAATGAAGTCTTCTAGCTCATTCTCTTACCCTAAAGCAGTGTTAGCTGCACCTGCAAAATTTCTGGCAGATACAGGTTCCTGGAGGTCTCCAATGATGGAGAAATTCCAGTCTTTTCCAACATGCCCTTATTTCCCATTCTATTTCCTATTATGTGAACTGAACTATGCTTGCTGCAATGTAAAGCTGTTACTTGTGCTTTTACTAAAATCTGTTAAATATTAAGTGGAAAACCAGTATGATACAATTCTCTCTCTTTCTCCACCTTGCCGCTATTAAGAGGACCTGAAAGAGTTCAATAAAGAAATTAAATACTCTGCGGTGCTGTCTTCTTGGTTAATGATAGCATTCAAAACTATCAACCCTCAGTATAAATAGTAAAACAGGAGTTTCAGATTCTAGAGCTCTCTCACTTCTCAATGATGTAGGGTGGGGGGGGGCAATGAGGAGGGGAGGAAACTCACCATACATATTTTATTGATAAGCTTGTAGATGCTTGAAGAGTCCTAGAAAGATTTCCAAGCTTCAGCTGGTGCTATAGAGGCCAATTTTTTTTTAGCCTTTCTGCTTTTATTCAGAAGACCGCTATCTTATTTGCAATTTGATACCATGTGTTGCAGAAAATACTGAAGGGTTAATTCTAAAGAACCTCCTCCTAAATCTCAAAAAGTATTTTATCTCATATAAGTTAGTCAGTAGGACTTTTCAAACCACTCTGGAATTAATGGAAATTTAAGATTCTGGAATTTTTAGTTGCATTAAAACACCACATTTTTTGCAGTTCAGTTCAAACTTTTCCATTGGTAGTGGATAAAACTCCTGAATTTAGTGATTCAGACTGGGAAGATTACATTATCTTTAGTCTGTATTGCTAAAAAAATAATATCTCAAAATTGAGATACTACTTCTAGCCGAGAAATTGAACCTCAAAGAGGAAATAAATGATCCAGGCAAAGTTGCCTAACTTATGGTATAAATGGGCAGCGTGTGACTTCAGATGTTGAAACTGCAAACTGAATAAATATCTAATCTGTGGCAGCTCTGTACTGATTCTTCTAAGAATGACATCCTCAGAGTTCATGAAGGCAAAAACTAGAGTATGAGTATGTTTATGTTTAGTTAGCATTTTTAATACATCAAGTTGGGGTGTATGATACGTATGTGTGTGTGTCTATACATACAAAATAATTTTATTGCTAGTTACACAATTACTAATGTAACTAGAATTAGAACATTGGCAATATATGGAATATATTTTATTTTATATATGGAATATAAACAGAGAGAAACTGAATGTTTAATAATTAAGAAATCAAAGAAATAAAGAATACTATTTACTCATACTCTTTTTGACTCTACAGCTCTAATTTTGAGCAAATCAATCATCCCAACTCTCTCAACATATATTCCTGCTTCAGAACTTAATATTTTGGCTTGTATAAAAGAGATGATGAACAAATGGTTCAGGGTAAAAATTTGAAGGACTTTGAGAAAAGAAGCTGTAGACACCATATGAACTGACTTCTAATGCACTTTAGAAGCTTATTTAACTGATAATTTGTTCTAGAAGTTTACCCTTATTTTATTTCCTCGTTCCAGGAAAGACTTTCTGCACTACCATTTATATAGATAAATAACAGTCATGCTACTGTGAGGCAAATACTGACTGTTTCATGTAGTTTTTGCAGAGAATTGGCTAAGAAAGCTACATAAAACTTGAGAGGCACATCCTGCCTTCTCTGAATGGTAATTTATCCATTAGAAATATCACCAATACCATTAAAAATATATTGAACATTTGAAAAGGGTGGATTCTAACCCTGTACTGAAATTCAGTATTAGAATCAAAGAGCTGTGTAACGTCTGTTTAATTCCATGGCTCTGACTTGATTTTCTAGATGACTACTGTAGAATATTAAAGGTCAACTCAATCTATTATTGGTTTTATAGGAAATTTCCTTCTCATCCCCAACCCCTGTATTTTTCAAACATTATTTTGTCTTGCTTGCTCCCTAGGCTTTGCTATGTAATCATCCCATAAATCCTAGCAGTCCAGAATTAATCCTCACATTTGAATTTTGAAACTGGAGCTTTCAAATTTAGGACGCAGACAAATAATTTGTCATAATGTTTATGTAATCCTAAACTGGCCTAAATACAGACTATATATACGTTTGTGTATAAAACACAAGTATTGATTAGAAGAACAGTAAGAGTCAAGAACTTAAAGGTAAGATCAGGTTGGGGAGTGTCATTTCTCAGCAATTTAGTAGTGCCAGAACTGACCCATGCTTTTTAGGTGTAACTATTGTCTTTCACCTTTGAATTTGATGAATATCCAGTCAATGTGTGGCGCCATGCTGGCAAATAAGTTCCGCGCAAACTTAACTATCACATATTTAACACACCTTAAAGGAATGCATGTTACCTCTTTTATTCCCACTGCCTGCCAGTTGCTTTAGCTGGATGCATCTCTCCTCGCTGCCTCCCCCAATGTCATGTCGCTGTGTCAGTTCTGAGACACAGAAAGTGAGAAGCATATCTAAATACACCGATGCCAAGGGAGTGATTTACCTAGCAACAGTAACTATGTGAAAGTTTTTCAGAAATGTCTCCCTCTGCATATGATGGTACCTTAATGGCTTGCGTTTTAGGAGGCAGGAGGATTTGAACCAAGCAAAGCCCCAGACGACATGCAGTGCACATACATTCAGGGAAGTATAATGTCACCAGTTCCCAGGGGAATCTATGTACTTTCTTTCCATTAATACTGTTAGGATTTTAGCTCATAAATTTATCATTAAAAAAAACATTATTTTACCCTGTAGTTATAACAAATATGAGAACAGAGGAAACATGTTAGAAGAAATGTTTCTGAGTTGTAATAGCCATCATTTTTTAAATCAAAACACCACATGCAGAATTAGCTGAAGTATTACAACAATAACCCTGAGATCAAGGAGAGGCAGAAAGCTGAGATAGCCCTGTGATATAGAGCAATCTACTGCTGTATCAGTAATGGATACTGCTGGCAGACAACTCAGGGGATCAGACCCCAAATGTGCACAGTGAATAGCTTTGTCTTAGAAACTACATTTGATAGATGCTACTGAAAGGAAATAGTCTTCATGAGTTACTGAGCATAGTAATGGGTGAGAGTATATGTGAATCTGGCATAATGTGATTGAAGACAAAATCAAAGCCACTGTACATAAAGATCCACACTATTTGAATTGAGCACATGGTCTAAAGCAGGATATTCAGGTGAGAACATAGTTCTACAAAAAACATATCTTTTCTATACCTCCCTACCTCTCATCTTCCCAGACAATTGCCCTCCATGCTTGTAAATCCACGGTCTCTCAAAATCTTACTGTGACCTCAGTCACAACTTTGAGATAGATATCCCTTTAGCGGGCCCCTGCTGAAGACTAGAAAGGCTTTAAACACAGAAAGATCTGTTTTTATAAGACTAAGGTAGTTAATTGTTTGAATAGGGAAAGCTCAAACTAGGTCAGACAGAGAAGAAATAAAGAAGAGTTTATAACCAGCTTTTCTTCTAGATTTGGTTTTAATCAGCTCAGTTGTTTGTTGAGTTGCAGCAAACTCGGCATGTTCCTACTTGGTGCCCGTGAAATTCCTCTTTCTGTCATCTTTGAGGGCTATAGCAGGTTGATTCCCTGCTCCTTTCAGAGGGATCCTCCCCCTCGTCTTCTGGACGTATGCTGCACCCTGTGGGCATAAAACTTTCTCTTCCAATAAACAAACTTGGTTGCTCCCCAGAGAATATGTAGTCTCCCCATTCCTTCAGGGGAATTCCTTCTCTCAGCTGAGAACAACCAGCTCAAAGCATACAGCTTCTCACACCTGAAATCATAGCAATTACACTCTTCCTTCCAATTACCTTCCAAACGACAGCGCATGGTGTCAGAGTGGACAGAGATGACTTCACTCTGAATTAATAACTTTAAAAGCAATGGGGAAGTGTGAGAAAAAGAACATCATCATATAGTAGGTAACACTACCAACCAAACAAATCCCACATGCTGAAACAAAAACATATTACCTAAATTCAACACAAATTAGAGTCAGTAAAATCCTACTTACAGGATTAAATAGGGTCTCTAAAATTAATGTGTCTTGCAGCTCTGGGTATTGTGGGTGCAACTACTGAAGTCAGCCAACTTATGGAGAGTAAAGAGCTGGAATAAACAAAAAGAAAACAAAACAATGCCCCTCCTAGCCATATACAGCAGGTTTCACATCCTTCTTCTAAGAGCAAACAATGAAACATTTACAGTGACTTTACTTTGGTTTTGACAGTTAGTGTAATGCTTTCTCAAGATGTAGTCACATTGCTTATCAATATCTGCACTGGCTTAATGGTATCTTCAATACCTCTACAAGAGCTGCAATCATATATCTGACTGTACTGTATATATTGACTATTTAAAGACTATGTATGCTGAAATCATTCTTAAAAATCACCAAGAACCACACAGTATTGTTCACAACAATTTGAGTTATTTAAAAAACAGCCATCTAAAAACTAACTGCATCTGAAAACTAGCTGCCTGGTATCACCATCTGTAGAGAGTCTGAGGTCTCTTTCTTTATGACTGGCAATCTAAACTCGAGCAGACTGCCTACCTGTTATAACTACAGTCTCTAAGGGGCTTTTGTTTCTTCCAGAATTAAACAAGTGACACACTTGTTCACACTTGACACACTCATCAGTATGAGCAAACTCTACTGTACTAGAAACTCAGAGTGCTTAAATAATCCTGGAACTGCTTTATCCACCACTGTGACCACTGAGAAGAAGTTAAAAGATGTTGGAGAGTAGCCTTGTTGTTCTGTCCAATCCTTGCTGAAAAGACATTTGCAATGTCAAGTCTTAAAGTACTCCAGGTTTTTTCTTTCCGGAGGACTGGGGGCTTTTTTAGTTCCACTCCAAAAATTGTAGCTAAGGTGCAGTGAATTTTTCTGTCTGGACATTGACTTCTCTTTTTCCTTTGTCCCCTCCAAAGCTGATTACTGATTTAGGTTAAGTGCATGTGTGGCTGGTTCTAGCCTCATACTTGCTGCTGTAATTTGTTTCACTGGTAAGAAGTAAGAAGGCAGAACTGAGGACAATGCTACATACTAAGGGACCTATGACTACTCAGTTACAACTTATTCTACCCTTAGCACTCCTAAGCTGCACCTTCCTTTTCCTTTATATTCCTCTATATTTATTCATCTATATTTAGCTATTTAAACTTACGATTCTCACTCTGTAGCACTTATACCACAGGTACCCTCTCCACCTGCCTGGAAAATCCATCCCATTTGACCAGTTATAGATGTTAAGTACTAGTTTGACACGGCTGTCAGGCTTCTGCCTGAGTAATCTCTTCTTCTTCTATGTTTCACTCCCTATGGTTAAATCTTGTTCTTCTATATTTCTAAAACCAAGAACATCATGGTAATCTTCACTGTTACTCCTTTAACTGATGAACATGTCTGTTGACTGAAATAGCTACTTTGTCAACGAGGTTCCATCATGCCCCAGGAAAAGGCGGTAGAAGCAAAACATCAATACGAAATTTTGAAATGAGTACTGCCTTTAGACTTGGCTAGTACAGTTCTCCAGGCTAGATCCAGCCCAGAGGATTTAATTGTTAGCAAATATTGATCCGCTGAGAAAAGTATGCACATGCAACACCCACTTTCCTTATGTTGATGTAGGCTGAAAGAGCAATGACTGCTGATCCTGCAAGCTCTGTTCTTTCACTGTTTAGCTCAGATTCTTGCCGAAACAAAGTAGCTGGGCTGACTGAGAAATACGTTCATCTCTAACTGTTACCTGTGCAAAAGAGAACCACCATTGCTGATGTGTTTCTCTGCTGAGCTGTGTGTTCACATGCAGATGTGTAAAGAAAGTTTTCATACAGTGCCAAATCTTGAAAGCCAAATCTAAAGACAAAATTTTGCATCTGGCACTTTCATTAACACTGGTTGTGTGAGTCCAGAACATTGATATTTATTAATGCTTTGCAACAAATGAAATAATAGAGTTATGATTTGGGGAAGAACCCAAGAAACTGATAATATTTTTTATTTTGGATGCAAACTCAGTAAAATAATACTTCCTTAAAATGAGTATGCTAGTGATTTTCAAATGTGTATGAAATTCAGGTAAATTGTTTTCAGAAAATTCAGCTATCTCAAAGTTCAACCAGGTACGATACTAGATGTATACTCTGAGGCAGAATTTACATTCTGATTAATATTTGATTCCAAAATTTCCCAGTACTAAAACTATAAATAAAAAAGACCAATGTGGCTTGTGAGTTTTGTTTCAAGGCCTAATGGGTAAGCCATTTATGCAATCTTATGCCCTGAACTGCAGTTTAGAGACTACAGACAGGGATATTCTGTATTCTCCATGAACAGGCAGTGGTATAAATATGTTAACTGGAAAAAAAATGCAGAAGTTGTTAATGAAAAAAAAATCTTGAGCATATTAACTCTATAAAGATTTTCTTTATCTTCCTTAGAGCAGTGCATTTCCTTTTACTCTATTTTTTTCAGATATTGGAAAGAACAGTAGACTGTTATATTCCCTTTCTTGTACCCATCACTCAATTCATCATTAAAATTCCTGTGCACATCTAAAAATACAACCTCTTATAAAAATTTGTTGTGACAGATTCAAACTGTATGAAATTTTACAGTATTTGTAAAACTCTTAAAACCACGTATTTCTTTTCCAGGAAAATGACTTCTTTCTGCTTTATGGTGAGTCTACTATACATCCTGTCAATATTGTACAAGATATGCTTACATAAGTATCTAGGCCCACGTGGAGTATATGCCCTGCTAAAAAGAACAATTATTTAACTGGGATAGTATTCATGGCATGAATTTGTTTCACTGGCAAATTGCTCTTTTCCTGATAAGTTACCAGCTCTGTACATGCATTTTTGTGATTTAAGAGAGTTTAAGGTTTGTCAGTAGCTTTTAATGGTTATACTTTCTTAAAAGATTCCTTTGATTCAGCGATTAAAATGAGCACTAAGCCTACATTAAATTTCTACTAAATCTATTACACAAACTTTCATTTTAAATGTAGATGACAGATATACTCCTAGGTTAAGATCCATTTGTATTTTTCCAGATCAAAAATCACTCAGATTCCCCCACTACTGCATAGAAAAACAACCATTTATTAGAACTTAATTGCTGCAAGAGGAGTTAGCTATGACTACTCAGCAGTAGTAAGAGATGCAATTTGGGAAACCCGTCCTCTGTTGTAACATAAGCAACACAGTATAGTGTTATAGATAAGTAAGTCCTTCCTATTAGCATGACATAGCTGATGTGTCATAAGTCTTTATTTTAGTTATATGAATGATGTTTAGTGCTATAAATACCAAAAAAAAAAAAAAAAAAAAAAAAAAAAGTTGAATGGCAGCATTTTACCTTCTTGTTACATGGAAACCTAATGATTGAGAATTTATGTCATATTATGGTCTACACATTCCTCTGTGGTTCTTATAATTCTTCCACAGTCTCCTTTATATTAAAGCTTTTATATAGTCAGCATTATCACAGGATATTCTTTTAATGTTCTAATACTTTTGATAATGCTTACAGGTATTATTCTAGAAATTCATCTAATAACAATTGTCTGTGGATACAGCTTCAAGAAACCCTGACAATTACTTAATTGCAACAATTCTTTTTCCAATGTGATGTGCAGTTTAAATGATTTTTCTGTATTAAATTGTGAATAACTTATGTGGGGGAGAGTGGAGGAAAACACTCCATACCACCATTTTCAGATTCTGAATGAGAAACAGTAATATGCAAACCTGCGTGAAATGTATCACATAGCATGTGAGACTGACAGGTATATTTTTTTCCATTTTCCTTAATAGATTACAAAACACTTAACTTTTTGCCAGAATATTTCCTCATTACTTGTTTGGTTCAGAAGAAGCCTTCATCGTCCACCCAGTGTTTCTGTGCAAAGTGCCGGCAGAGAAATCATCAGCTTAGCTGAACGTATGTTACATACAAGTTAGAATTCTATAAAGTGTACAAAAAACTAACCAACTAACTAACTAACTAGGTGAAAAGTCCATCCTTTTTTACTGAAATTAAAGCAAAAAGTATTTGATGGTGCTTGATATTATCAGGACCTGCGTCCGTTGTGTTTCAAACATGAGATGGCAATTTCAGCACAGGGTTAATAAACCTGACTGACAGTTCAGCAGAGGGCAGTCCTTGAAGTTGGCACAGATAGCCTTCAGAGGATTGGTGTCAGAGCATGGCTTGAATGAAATTTTATTTTTTTTAATCAGCTCATCACTGCCAGTCTGTCCTGCTTCAACTGGAACAACAACAACAACAAACTACGAAGATTGCTCCACGTAAGCACCTTGGGCATTACAGCTGCTCTGGGTGTTAATAAGAAAAGTGATTTCCTCCATGAAACAAACAAATTGATTTTATTTAATTTGTTGTAATTTTGGGGAAAGTGGTGCATCTAAAGTACACAGAGATAAAAATCAATTACAAATTACAAAGCAAAAAATCCCACTGAGAAAAACACAAAAGGGGAGCATTTTGATAGCAAAACAAAGTAAAGTATCCTGCTTGCATACCCCAAGTAAGAGAGAGTGCTAGTTCATGTATACAGCTATACACAAAGCTATAAGAACAGACATAGGACTCAGTGTTTTAACAAGCAATTTCCTTCCAGGAAAGACTGAGAGTGAAAGCCAAAGCAAGCTGGGAAAGTCTGGACCTTCAGGAGCTGCTCAGTGCCCTGAAGGATAATGGTCAGAAGAGAAAAGAATGGAATGAATTACTCTGTGATACAAAAAAATTTTTTTTAATGAATATAATAGGAATTAGAGACTGTCACTGAGATCAAAGCATATCCTCACCAGTCAGTAGGTTCACAGGAGTACGAGCAAATGCTGGCAGTATATTAGCCTTGCAGTTGCCCTCTCAGAAAACAGATGAAACTTCTACTTCATTAGTATCATAAGCTATAAACACGGTATTGATTTGGTGAGATTCTGGAGACGTTGGAAAAAGTAATCAGTTACTTAATACACATTAATGTTACCTTGTAGTGCTCTCAATAGAAGAACCCTCAGGGCATCCCTTCTTCAGTCTGCAGTATCTCCAGATGGCTGGGAAGGAGCAGAGACACAGGCTAGTGTTGGATCTTTAACGAAAAAATTTGATGTCTTGGTCTTCTGCTGTCCTAGTGATTTGACAGGAAGAGGTCTGAGGTCAAATTCATATAAAAGATGCTTTGTTATTGTGAGGAAGGAAAGCATTATCTGCTCATGTGGGCTACATGATGATGTGCAAATTTATTTTTGACTACTGTACACTCTTTCAGGAACAGTTTGGATTGCACTTATATGTTTTGTGACACCTGAATTTCATTATTACATAAAGTCTCTCTCTTTCTAAATCAGTCACTACAGAATTGTCTCTCTACAGGGTATCTCTGTAAAATAGGTTTCCAGACATATGGGCCCCCCAAAAGACCATATAAAAGAAAATCTTATATGTATGTTGTAAGATTTGGTCCTCTTAACATCAGAGTATGTCTTATATCATGCTGCCATTAGCAACTCTAGCATGATGAAGTTGCAGAACTCCCAACAAATAATGTCTATATGAAGAAGCTTCTGAAAATTCACACACACAAACACATACACACACACACAATTTAGCAAAGTTCTTTCTTTTTATCCTTCACTGATTCTGATCCATCTGGTCAATTCCCTATGTTTCCCTCTCCACCCATGTAAAAGAACAGCCTGATAAGTGATTTGGCTAATATATCAAAGTGATAAATTCTCTCTCTTGAATTCTTATGGAGTCATTCTTTCTCTCCATTTCAGTCCTTAAGAGAGTTACTCAAGCAAGCTTCCTTACAGCCTTCCTTAAAACATTACAAGGCAGCAGAATCATTCAGAACTTCATCTTTTCTGTTTTTCTGCTTGTTTGTTTTCTTCGTAAGAAAACAAAACTAATTAATTATTGCAGTTCAGTAGAAGCACCTCTTACACACTGCATTTGTAAAACTTCTAATAGACATCCCCAAAGATAAGGACGCAGCCCCGTAGCACCCAGTAAGAAGAGCAGCTCCAGTGATGACAGCTAGGCTAGTCCATACTGATAAGGCAGGTCCAAGGTTCATCTGGGAAGTCAAGGTCAGGAGCAACAAGGTACATAGGCAAGCACAGACAAGGCTATAATATAGCTCTGGCAAGGGCCAAGACATCTCAGCTTAAAAGTAGTTTCTAGGCAAAGAGGAGGAAGCTGTCGATGAGGCTTTTCACAACTCTTTCTCGTCCAGCTCTTGCTCCAGCACTTCAACCCCAGGACTCACAGTTGCACCAGATCAGACCTGGCCTTGAACACACACAGCCAGCCCCAGCAGGTGAGCACTCAGGGCTCTGACAAGTAATTAGGAAAGTTAATTTTTATGGTGGTATGCAATACCTGTTGTGAACAGTTACCAGCAGCTTTCATAAATTGAATAAATTAATAGCAACTCCACAGCATTTATCTGAGGACCTCAAAGCAATTTAGAATAATTAATGAATTAAGCCTCTTACCATCCCTTTGATGCAGAGAATTAGTTTTATCTCCAACATGCAGATGCAGAAGTTGGACACTGCAAAAGAAATATTAAACTCAACAGCAGTTTGACCTCTATAGGTCAGACCAGGATTTTACCTGCAGAAGTCAAATGAGTTTCCTAAGACCACAAAAGGAGCTTCAAGTCTTTCTTTGTTGTATGAATGGAGCTCTCATGACAGTAATAGGCTTACATTACCTTTTTAAGAGGACAATTTGCATTTCTAGCAAAAAACAAGGACAAAACCTACAACCTCTTTACCTCAGGCTTATGATTTAATTCTAAACTGTCCTTGCTTCTAAAAGGTATCTTCATACCCTTTTCACCTTCCTCCATCTAACTCAGTTGCAGACTATAGTATGTTCTGAGTGAACGTAAAAACAGTGATTCTACAAATTCTGCAGTTACAACCAAAATATATGATTCTAATAACAAAATAATTATCAATAATAATAATTTCCTAATGTTTTGCCACATTTCCTATTTTTTCTGTTAACAATATAATATACAAATTTCATTCTATAATGTGAAACTTACAAATCTTTTGTATTTTATTCAGTAAATGTGTTTTATATGTTCTCTCATAGTTGCCACAATATTTCTTCCTTTTTTTGGTTTTATTTTTAAGTACAGATTCTTGTTACATGTGAAAGCAGGCTTGAAATCTATAGAAAGAGTAGATCATGGATGCCTTTTTTCCTCAGCAAAAATATGTCAGGATACAGAATTTAAGACTTTATAATAAATGTGTATTTTGGACTTCGTTTAATGTTTGCCTGTGTTTCACATGTATACATCCTGTGTATGCATTCATTTATATATATATGTACACACAGGCACAAACACATATGGGCACAAACACACACATATATAAAACACTGATTTTTTTGCTTAGGACTTAGATCTGTTGTGACTTCCATCAATTTAAAAAAAAAGAAGAGTTAAAGTATGTAACAAAATGGAGAGCAAGAAACTTTTTTAACTCTTAAAACTCCAAGTTTAAGGGAATAAGTATTAAGCATTATTTTTTGCTTAAGCTAAACCTCATTTTAGTTTTATTTCAGTTCAGTTTTTCTGAAAACTTGAGGTTTTGACATCTTTTGACTTGCTATACTTTTTTTCTCAGTAGCTTTAATCATAATTGTATTTCCTTTTTACTCAGTTCTCATAATTTCTGTAGAATTTGCCTCTTGTGTACTTCCACTTCATTTCACTCTGAATGTTTAGCACCCAATGTAAAATCTAACAAGAATATCCACAGGATTCCCACATTTTCTAGTTCATCTGGGCTTATAAAGTATGAAACTCTTTCAGCCTTCTTCTATTTCTTTTGCCTTTCTTTTCCAGTGCTGTTACCATAAACTGATGCAATAGCACCTAATGTCAAAGTTTATGAATTAACCTAAATTAGTGTGCTTCCCAGATAAAATGATTTACTTTAAATACTCTCTTCGTGGATATGCATTTTGAGCCACAGCAGGCCAGAAACTGATTTTGCTTTATAAAAATTTAGAATAGCCACAAAATTTTACAGTTGCTGTTTTCCTCTTTTTTTCTTTTTTTTTTTTTTTTTTTTTTTTTTTTTTTTTTTTTTGTGTGTGTGTGTGTGTGTGTGTGTAGGTGGCATAACATTTTTTGCTTGCTTCAGATATCAGGCATTTTCCTGTTTCTATAGGGTGTGTTGTTCTGTTGATTTTATCCTGGAGGCAAGTAAGGCAAAATGTCACTTGGAACTGAAGCACCTGCAGATCATGAAAAATAAGCATATTTAGTAAAGAACTTAATAGAAATCACTGCTGAACAGGAGGGGGAACAACTGGAAAAAACAGTGACAGTGCTGAATTTTATGTCAAACAGGATAAGAAACATTGATAAGAAGGAATAAAAATAACATGAATCTAGTCTATATCTGGTCATTATAATTTACCTTCACATTATGGTTTAAAGTTGTGTGCCCAAAATTAAATTTACTGTACTTAATCAGTGTTAAATATTATCGTTAAATGTGCTACATGCTCACTGATATTTTTTGGTCATCTCACAGTAATTCAGCAGTTTTCTATGGTTCACATCTGCAGCCTGCTGACCAAAACAAAGTGGAAACCATCAGATCCCATTACCATTAGTGGACTGGAGAAAGTTAAAAAAGGGAAAGTATAGTAGAAGGCGATACCTCTTCACTGCACATGAAAGTCGCCTTGCAACTAGGTCAGGGCACAGCACTTTAAACAAGCTCCATAATGTTTGTATTTTTAATATTGACAAATTTTAATTATAATGAAATACTACTTGTTCTTTCAAGTTAAATGTTTCTGTGGTGATGACAATTTGTGACCTGAGCTGACTGGGATTATAATTCATTTTCTTGACTAACACTGAAAAGTTAAAAATGAAAGCAATGAAAGGAAGATTGAAAAGAGGTTAAGTATAGGTGGGGTATTACAAAGGAAAATAATGTTAAAAAACACTTGTAAATTTTTTCTCTAGTAGGACTTGTCAATTCAGCAGCAGATTGTTATCTAAAGGCACTTTTAAAACTACAATCCGAACTAAAAATGGCACATTTCTAATCGCATTGCTATCGCTGAGAATCCTGTACCATTAATATTCACAGGGTATTAGTTATGCAGTCACTGCAGCCTCACTTGTGTCACTGCAAATGTATATCCTGTCTAGTCCTTTGAGTTTGGATACAAATATGAATTCTGATTATTTGAGTCGGAAACAAAATCTTAATAGCCTCCTTGTCATCGCTATAACACTCCGGCTGCAACACAGGAGAAACTAGGCACTAACACCATTCAGTGTCATTTTGGAGTAGGATACATGATAAAGAGGAAAAATTGTAACAGTGTTGTTGAGGTAATACCACAAAAGGGTGAAGCCTTTCCTGAACCTTCATAAAGGTACTTTTCTATGCACACAGTGCAATCTTATAATGTGTGATTGACTTTCAAGAGGGCATTTTTCTCAATTTCATGCATTTTATCAAGAGTCATTCCTTACGTTTTTGCCACTTTAGAGATTATTGTTTGAATCATAGTAAAAAATTAAAATCAAACAATCTTATATGATTACAATAGCAGTTTCTACTTGCTTAGAGCTTCAGCAACTTACTACTTTGGAATAGAAAGATTATTCGCTATATAGTGACTGTAAAGTTAATGGTAAAAGTATAGGATGAAGTAACAGGAAGTGACATGCTCTAGTCTAACCTTGGCTTAGTAGGGACCTAAACAAACTACATTTCACATCATTCCATCATCTTGTCTAGAGCAAGGATGTTATGTTTGATCCATTACCTCCAAATTACGTGCCTAAAATGAAATTTAATATATTTTGATCAATCAATATTAAGTGCAACCGTCAAATAACCTATACCCTAATTGCATCTTCTTGGTAATGTCAATAACAGTGCACAGATACAAATTTCTTAATCAAATAGCACTGAAATAAAGTAGAAAACTAATGCTTTCAAACTGATGTAACTAATTTCCAACCTTTGCATTAAAATTACTTCTTCTGTCTTTGAAATCTATTGTTACTTTAGGACAACTTGAATATTTTTAGATTATGTAATTCACCATATGACATTTAAAACACAGGTACAGCAAATCACAGCTAGTATATATTTAGCATTTTGTATATCTAATACTACATTTTCCGTCAGTGAGTAGTGTGCAAGATGATCAGTGACAACAAACAACAGCCAAAACTTTATGAATGTTTGAAAATATCTTTCTGTGTTTCCAGGGCCTGTGAAATGCCCCCAAAATATAGACAATAAGATCACTTAGAAAAATTTTCTTTTTTTGGTCTTTGTTATAAATAAAACTTAATATAAACCTTTCACACATTCCATTTTTTCTTATACAGAAGATTCTCTTGCTAAAAATAAGTTGTTTATCTTGATGATAAAGCCAAATACTTTTGAAAATATTTTCCTTTTGGAGAAAAAAACTCTCAATTAAATATTTTTATGTTTTTTGAGTTTTTTTCATATTCAGATATACTTCATCTAAATTAATCCAAATAAGAAAGCTGGAAAATGTGTGTGTTTTCGTGTGTCTTGGTGTTTTTGTTTTGTCTTCCCTCTTTTCCTTTTATTTTTCCCTCTATAGTTTTCTTTTGCAAGGAAGCAAAGTGGGGTGGAAATCTGGAAAACAAAGGAAAAAAAAAACTTAAAAGGGATATTTTCTTTCTCCCCCCTCCCCTTACATTCCTTTGTCCACTACATTTTGATTGAAAAGGAAAAAAAAAAAAAAAAAAAAGGAGGAAGCAAAAAACCTCCCAACCTCAAACCAAACAGAGAACAATAGTAGGTAATCACTGAATTGTGAGTTACCTAAGCACTACTGATTATTTCTCCTGAAGTTCTGCCTCGAACTGTTTTAAAATGAAAAAAAAGAAAAAAAAATGAAAGTGAATTTTTGTCACATGGCAATGATATAGGATCACAGAAGCATTACTTGCTTCCAAAAGTGAACAAGGAGTTTTTTGACAATAAATGTAACATAATCCTAAAGGAATTACATGCCCCCCTACTTGTTTCACTATAACATTTCTAATAAGATTCTTTTCCAATTCTTTCCTGTCTGACTTTGTACCACAGTTCTAGAAGGCAAAGGTTTCATTTTTAAGAAAAATAAAAGCAGAGAAACAATGTGTTGTCAAATCGCAGTAAACCATAAGGAAAAAAGAAGTAGTAGAAAAATTTCAGATGATAATCTCAATTGCATTCTCTGAGTTTTGGATACAAATTGAAATAAGTCAAGGTAGTTTGCATTATCCTTGCTCAGGATTTAGGTCATCTCAGAAAAGAAAAATCATCATATGGTACAACAAACACTAAAAACAATAACTAAGTAACCTAAATAATAAAATTGAGTATAAAATTCAATGCAAGAGACATTAGGGAAAAGAATTAATCTGAAATAGAAGAATAAGAAATCTAAATTAAGAGAAGATAAAAAGCAGCAAAATTGTATAGGAATTAAAAAACAAAAAGAAAGATTCCCAAGATAAAATAAACAGGAACATGTGCTGTAAAAGGATAATGCCATCCATGGAATTTAGAAACATGAGAAGACACACGATTGTTTCTTTTAAAGATTTTATTCAGAGCGAAAGGAAATCTTTATATTTTGCCAAAATTATACTATTAAAATTTTAAATATCTGCCTGTAATAGAATTTTGTAGGATTTTGACCTATAGCTTATAGGTATAGTTTCTGGAGAGTATCTGTGGCTGTTGATACAATATAGAGCATGAACAATTTATGTACTTTATGAAGGCATTCCTTGGAATATATATTTACTATCAGAAAGAAATTACACTCAAGAACATTGATTTCTGACCCCAATCTCAGGGCTCTTAACATCAGGTATAAAGTCCCATGAGAGATAGTCACTAAAATTTCATGGTAAAGATAGGTTATCATCTGGATGCTTTCTAGTACTACTTTGTCTAAGTTTAGAGAAATGCTATTTTCTTCCATGAAGCATTGGATTTACACTAGAGTGACTGAAAGAAAAGAAAAGGAGAAGTCTTACATTTACCTTTGCCTAAAATTTTTGCATATTAAAAAGTTTAAAATGGTCATGTTAACAACTGATTTTATGTGATTCTCATGAGATACTCATTCACAAGGGTCTGTAGATTCCAAGAAAAAGAAAAGGAACTATTCTGTTATGCAGTCCAAGGAGGTCCACACTTGACACATCAGCAACGACTTGCAATCCCAGCATCTTTGGCAAATGCAAATACTGGAGAAAAATCATTTCTATCTACTTTATTCTCACATATTCTCACAGTCTAAACCCTCAGAAAATGGTAGAAGAAAAAAAGAGTTACAAGAACAGCCCCTTATCTCTTCAGAGGAAATATGTCCAAAAGAAGCTGGATTTTGTGTAGCAGTCAGAATTTGGAACATTTTATTACAGCCTAGACTCAAGTGCAGGGTAAACCTTTTTATGCTCTTTTTGCTCTCCAGTGCAAACAAAAATAGAAAAACATAAATGAGTAATACTGAATGACAACTGTTTTCACAAAGCAGATATAGAACAAGCTGATGCTATATTCTCTCTGTGGGTCATCACCCTGAAATTCTCTTGTGATCTGTAAAACATCGTTTTTGCTGTGAACGTGCACCTTATGACTTATGACATGATTTTATTTTTTAATGACAAATGAATTGTTGTGAAATAGGGATAAGCCAAGCTTCAGAGTCACAGAAGAGTTGCTCAAAAGTGTGAACTCTGAAGGCTCAAAGTCAAGAAAGGTTTTAGATTCAATAATTACTATTCTGAAAAGAGGTTTTATTTTTATTTTTTAGCTGAAGTTCCTTGATACGTGAGACAACCAGCGTGATTTCTGGATACATGGGGCAAACATTGTTGTATTCTGTCTGTATGCCAATTCCTCTCTGGCCAGGCAGATCTGTAGGCACAAAGCCAGGTCTCCATTCTCTTCTATTTTTCAGTATATATGTCTGTATGCTTTCTTTTCTGCCTCCACAGGGAAATTTGCAGAAAGGTTAAACAGAATCTACTTCTAAGTCTCTACTTTATACTAGCGCTTAGTATTGACAAAATCTGTTTAAGGAACACTCACATTTCCGCATTAATTCGGAATAGCCTGGATATGATTCATACCGCTGTCTTTTACGCTGCCTTTTAAATAGCATACTGTGTGGACAAAAGTTATTGAAATGCTATCCTAAAAGAAGACAAGGACTGAAATCTGTATGACATTTGTTCTAGCCATGCTTTGTGGTTGGCTAGGCACAGCAGGTTGGGCAGTGACTGATTCACAGAGTTCCCTGTTCAAACAGTTTCCATTGTAGAGAAACTGAGAATTGGTCATTATCTTCTTCCAGCAGCTTCTCAAATTTGCACGAAGTCTTCACTTGGACATACTTTGAAAGGTTACAGAATAATTATTTTTCTTTCCTACCTTGTTTATTCCCTGCCTCTTCCATGCATATTTCCTTCTATGGGCTTCAAGATCAGGCAGTCTTGCAGCAGCATGGATCATATTTGAAACAGATGAATATTTTTCAGCTGTGGCCCCATCACAGAACAAAGCTATCCAGCTACTGACTTGTCATTGAGTTGGCCTGGAAAGGCAGAGCTCTGAGGAAGCAGACAAAAATCTACAGCAAGAAGTGCTGAGAGTCCGCATGCTATAACCGTAGCTCAGTGAGTCTTTTGCACAGTGACATGCATTTCTGTTGCACTTCTTATAGCACCCATTTCTAACATTTATATTAGTATTTCATAGGTTGCCCAGGTGGTAGGCAGGAGAAAACCAAGGCTGTCCCTGTTCTTGTGCTATGCCCTCATCTCTTCTGAGATGTCATCTCACTTAAAGCAACTAAAATAATAGCCAGGTAAGACTCCTCAGCTCTCTAGGGCCAATCTCATCTTACCCTCCAGTACAGTGGGAAAGATGGGTTTTAGTTGCTTTACACAGTATGTAATCTTAGAATAGCCTTAAAGGCTAAATACGTCTGTTGTGGTGTAGATGCCTCAGTATAAGAATACAAACTTGATGTGCCCACAGAAATGTATTAGGATAAAATGAAGACTTTTGCAGGCTTCTTTTCTAACAACATCATGAGCAAAATCCTCTAAGTCTCCAATATAATGTCACAACCACTTTGTAAACAAGATGGGAGATATCATAAACTCTTTTGTTTTAAAGGGGGGAAGGGGGAGGGGACCTCACTGAAAATTGAAAGCAGTTATGCTTGCCTGTAACAACTTGAATACCTGTGTAACTGTTGCATGCTTAAAAACATCATTTTCCAGATTCACCAATAGGTTGAACTGTAACAGTGATGAATCTGCAAAATGAATCACTTCAGTTCCTTATTACATCGTCTCCATTCTCTGAGAGCACTGTGATGTTGGTGAGCTGTTACTACAGAAGCAGATGACAGCTGAATATGGTAGAGAGACAAAAAGGCAAGAGTAGTAAAGTTCTAGCATTTTTGTATGCTTCCCTAATGCTACATTTCAGATCCATAACAGGCTGATTATCAGCAAACGTCAGCCAGCCTAATCAATAACAGCATGCTGTTTGGGTCCTTTTGCTTCTGGAGAACTCAAGACTTATCTGGGGTTCATTTCTCTATCAGAACTCAGAGCTGCACTTACTCACGGACCACTACTCACAATATATGAACTTTTGTGATTTCTCTGTTGTTATATGTCAAAATCCAGTGACTTCCAAACCTTCGTAACATACAAAACTCCCTTTCCCTCCATACGCAAACTGAATATGTTTAAAAACATTGCTGTTCAGTCTTTCTTACTCCTGCGGGAATTCACTGAAAAAACAAAGTTGCACTTTTGTTGTCTTATTAGACATATAGTTGTCTTTCACAAGAAGACAGAGGCCAAGGCCATGAAAAAGCTTCAGACTGATGAATGAAACCAGGAAAAGCATGCTGTCATTCTTCCTGGCTGAGAGATAATACCCTTCTAGAATTAAAGTGATGCTATCGGAGAAGTGTATCTTTGTCAGATAAATAAAAAATAAGTCTCTTAGCTTTCTCTATGCATCTTACGGATGAAACAGTCTATCTTTATGAGGTACAGAGGCAAGTAGGGGGTAATTGAGTGGCTGGAGTCTGGGCAGTGTCAGCTTGCTGAACATTCTTTTGTGAAGTTCTTTTTATCAAAGCGAATGGATTTTAGAGTTGGCAGGAATGAGATAAACTGACAAAAAATGTTGTCTTAGAGTGACATAACTAAATGTGTTAACTCAGTGTCCTTAACAAAAAATATAAGCATACAAAGAAGATGTTTTTATATAGGAAGTCTACTGTAATAAAACAAGATTGTAAATTCCTTCTTTCACAAACAAAGCTGTTCTGTGGATATTTCTGAATATGTGGCTCACTGTACACTGAACTACATGGTATAAAAATATCATAAAGCCTTTTTTTTTTTCAGATGGGTGAAATCTGAATCTTGTTTTAGTTCCCATCCTGGAGTAAATACAGTACTGGCTAATAAAACTGAAGTTTTTGAGAAAACCTGGGGAATTCAGGAATGCTCTTCAGGGCATCTTCAGGGATGCTCCTGCATCCAAATGAGTAAATATTTCTTAATACTCATCAAAATTTGTTATGAACACAATAGTTAGCATGAATGCTGTCATTTAGCTTAGTACACTGGACCATCTTAAGCACAGTCTCCTGTTAATTAAGTTCTTGAGAACCTGCTGAATTTCTTGGAAGACCCTAGGTCAGGAGAATATGAATAGTTGTCAGTTTGGGGATGGGACCAACATATCTGCCATAGTAATATTTGATGTAGTACTTACAAAGTTACCAGACTGCTAGTATTATTTATAGTTATAACCATGAATCTTGGTTAATTAAGACACTGTAATCAATACTTTGGAAATGCAAGGTTAGCAGCCTCCCTTGTTAACTCATCAAAAATATTCTCCTTTCCTGGATTTTGGGCAAAAGCTTTCCAAGCCTATTATTTCTGTAGGTTAATATTCACTATTTCAATGAAAAAAAAATGTTTGTTGTGCACCAGTGCAAGGCACCGGGGCTAGTATTCATTATAATCCCAGTAAGAAAGGCACTCAAACCCCATAAAGTATTGATTAAGATATCATTTATTGGAGGAACAAGAAGGAAAAAGAGGATAGCTAATCTCCTGTCCCTTCTGATATTGGTGTGCAGCCTCAGACGGACCTCCAGTCAGGGCACAGGGCACGCAGTGCAGCTCTCATCCATGCAGAGATTCACCAGCATTTTGGTCTTTAGAGCTCTTCTAGGATTTTTGTAGAAGAAACTAATTTTATTAATCATTTCTAGTATCAAATAGAAGGATGTTCACATGAGAGCTTGCTGCTTCGTTTTAAGATAAAGAAAAGGGTATACTGGATGATACCAACTGGGAGCTGCCTTCTCAGTCCTCTGTAACAATTACCCATCTTAGTTTATCTTGAGGCCCAGGCATATGAGCAGCACAGCACAGGCTCGTATCTACTCAAGTTAAGAGTAGATATGATCCAGTGATCCAGTTATGTGGATCACTAACTACTCAATGTATAAGGGTATTCTGGTTAGGATCACTACATCGTTGATGAGTTCTACCAGCTAACCACTAATGACATCATTTTAGTTGAGATTGTGCTGCTGGGCTATATTTTTAGTCAGTTTTTTTTTTTTTACACAGCTTTTGTATACCGCGGCTGAGGTTGTTTCACTAGAATGGGTAAACCTGTATGTTTTGTACAGAATCTTTTGCTTTTCTTTATATCATTTTAAAGTTCACTACTTGAAAAATGAAACATTTTTTTACTAGCTTATTTACACATGGGAAATCATATTGGATTCAAATACTAGGTCATGGGGTTAGGTTTAGCTCAGCTGGTTAGAGTGTGGTGCTAATAATGCCAAGGGCATGGGTTTGATCCCTGTATGGGTCACTCATTTGAGGGTTGGACTAGGTGATCTCCAGAGGTCCCTTCCAACCTTACCAATTCTATCATACTCTATGTAAATCAAAAGCGCTTTGAAACACAGGGTAGCAAGGAAGTTCGTTCCACCCCTCCAAAAAAAGACATAAAAATTTGGAAAAGAACTTTTCATTTTGTTCAGAAGATTTCCTGAGAACAATTGGTTTTAGCTGTTCTATATAGTACATCTTCAACCACCTCCTATTTTTCATGTGAACATTTTTTTTTACCATTTTCTGATTTCTCACTTCAAATTTAGTCCCTTGCTGTGATTTTGCCCCATTAATAATATCATCTTCATAGCCAACTGCTGAGATGTTCTTATGTGTTCTTGAAAAAAATTTTACATCTTTTACATCTTTTCTTTTTTTTACATCTTTTACACTGTTCTACAAAATTAATAGATTGACATTGCTGCTTGCCTTTCTATGCCAAACTAAGGTCTCTTTTTCCATTTTGCCATTAGTTTAAAGGCATTGTCTTGAGCTGAACCATTGCAGCTGCTCAGAGAATCATTAGAATTTGTGACTGGTCATCATCCTTTCAGTTGCAGAAGGTAGCCTAGATATATCAATATAACTCAGCACCAGAAATGCATTACTATCAGTGTGCATTTATGCCATGTATTTCCAATTCTGTTAGCCCCTCCCCTCCATCGAGGTTGATTCACTCGCAGTATTTTGTTTCTTTTTTATTTTATTTTTTTTTGTAGCAAATATTTGTAATCAGGTTGTATTGCTTCCATGTCTACATACCGAAGAGAGCATTGCACAGAACATAAGTGACAGTGTTTGGACTTACATGATGCAAGCCCAATGTGAGCCTTGGTAGGGTCATGGTAGAAGGAGGAAAGTAGTCATTTAACTGGAGTCAGGTCAGCTGGTCCACCACTCAACATCATCTCTGACAATAACAGCTTCTTCAGAGCCTTTGTAGGAGCTGGCGTGAATAGTTTTTACTTTCTACAGGACTCTGTACAGACTTCAGTGGTTCACTAGTGGCCATGGATTTTAGACAAAATCCATGAATATTGATTTGGATATGCTGGCATTTGACCTGATGAATTTCTACTAAATGGGTCAAAACCATGGTCTCAGATGCATGGAATAACATGAGAATGTCATTAAAATGCCGAGGAAGGCCAGTCATGGGATTATAGCTGCCTAGGGGCAAATGTAAATTTTCCAGATGGAGGAGATGGCTTAACTCCTTTTCTTTAATCATGGAGATTATTTTCTCAGACAGGAGAGTATGTTTCCTTACATGAAACTATCACCAGCAAGGCAGCTGGAACATTCCAGTTTAATTTCTCACAACCTATTTTGAGACTACAAGATCCCTTAGGTTTTCAGATTGTCTATTTATGTTTATTAATATTGGAAACTAAAATGCAAAGAAGTTGGGCCAGCTACCTCTTCCTTTTTTTGTTGTCTTTTAATGATGGATCCTTCCTTTAATTTTTTTTTTGTTTCAGTATTAATTCTTTTCTACAATCCTGTATGCAGTTCAGAAACCCTACTTGCGCCCTACTTCCATAGGCACTAGTAACATCTGTGGTTGTCCAGATCTAGTAAATTCCTTATAAAATTGCTTTAGCATTGGGATGAGATTTTTAACCTTGTTCCTATGGGACAAAATTGATATAGGCTTTCTTGGTGGAAGAAAAGTAAAGGAGGAGACACATTTTTACAGACTCACATTTTTACAGACTTTTCTTTAAACAGGGCCTCAGATGATTGCTTAGATCTCTTCCCTTAAAGGGCAAAATATCATGCCAACCATACAAGGAGCGTCACAGCCGAAATCTCTCGATCAATCGTTTTTTCTAAACAATCTAGAGGGGGAAGGGGAGGCAATTCATTCCACTGAAGAAAAAAAGAAAGACCCTGCCCTCTTTCTGTCCTCTTCTGTTTCTTCAGTTCATCAGCTTCTTCTGTGAGACTATTCCTCCTGGGATCATTCTAATCAGAGAAGAAAGCATCCAATCCTCTATCCTCCTTCTGTCTAGAGGCCTGTTTAAATCTGACAGCTGGGAGTTAGGCCCCTGAGCTGGTACCTAGCATATGTGCCTACTTGTCTTGTAAACTCAAGCAAACTGTTCTTTTGGATTCTTTAAAATGGCCGATATACCCCATTGTTGATTGTATGGCCTATACATCCGGACATTTTGTGATTTCTGTCAAATCACTTCATCAGCTTTTTCTATCACTATGATGACTGATACTCATGTACTTACTAATAATTTATACTGACTAAGTGATGATTTTGTTTCAACATAACAGTGTTCTCAGAAAGTGAGGAAAAAAGGAACCTGCTTAAGCATTTATCACGTTCAGTCTGAAGAAGACTGATTAGGCTCCAAATTTCCTTGTCCTCTGCTTCTCTTTTTCTCTATTTTACAGACTTAATACTTAGCTTCCCAAAATATGTAGCTATTTCCAGAATACCTTTACTAGATATTTTCCATGTTGGATCCATTTCACTTCTATATACCTTTTGAGCTCTCAAGTCAGTCTATGGTGATACTTTCCAATCTTTTGCCTTTTTTTTAATCTCTTGTGTGGACTTTACTCGTCCTGCAGTGGATTCTAATTTTCTTCTAAGTTTCTTGTCTCACTTAGCAGAGCTTGTTAGCTGTGCATTTTGGATAGCTTGGCAAACTATATCTCATTTACAAGTACTGGTTCCATTGACAACTAAAGAAACTTTACTCCATGGCAGGATTAAGCCAAGTAATTACTGTTTGTTAATACGTTAAAAAAATGACATTTAGAAACATAGATCAAAACATATGATTGTAATTATTCCAAAGCAAAATTCACAAACCAGTGGACTCTCATTGTACCTCTGTCTATATTTGTAACTTTAGGGCACAGGCTGTTCTCTCCTTGAAGTGACACAGGTGAATTGGTTTAAACTGTGCTCATTTCAAATTTCCCAACTTGAATGCTTCTGAAAGCTCTCAAACAGAATAACTTCTAAAGGTAATAGAGGTTCCTCAGACTGAACAATAGCTCTAATCTGTTTTGATATAAGTGAAGGGATTATGGTCTCAGCAAGCTTTTTTTTCTCATTCACCAGTTTGACTCTCCCCAGACAGTTTCTGTCTGATCTTTCATGACAAGGCTCACTGGGCTGAGATAGCCATTGCCTGTTCTAGACTAGGGTCTGCACAATGACTTTCAAAATCCTAGTGAGGAGGAAAGAATAAAACTCATGTTTGTTTTCAGCACCTTTTTTTCATCATATAGGCATTAGTTTTCCACTATCAACCCTCAAAGACAGTAAGGTACGTTTCCACCAAGAAATAGTCCAAACTTTCCATTTTATAATTTCCAGAAAGTTCACTGTCTCCCACAGAGCATCAGATCATAGAGGAGTCACCACTCAAACTGTCTCTAAAAGGTAGACCTTATCTGTATGCAACACAGAGCTTACCAGAAAAGGTCACAAGCTAAAACTGGAGAGGAAAAGGATTTTTTCACTTGGTAGGAAGTCCTGAAAAGATAGCAGGCATGAACAGATGTTCTTTGGAACTGACTGACTCAAAATTTCTTAGTGCTGCTAAGAAAGCTATCTCTGTGCCTTATTAAGGTCACATTCTCAATAAGTGTTCACTAACATAAAATAACTAGATACT
Source organism: Rhea pennata (assembly GCF_028389875.1). Classification (NCBI taxonomy): domain Eukaryota; kingdom Metazoa; phylum Chordata; class Aves; order Rheiformes; family Rheidae; genus Rhea; species Rhea pennata. Next base: position 78,240,074 of record NC_084664.1, read on the forward strand.
AACACAAAATAAGTAGACATTACATGCATCCAGATTGCTCTATCTACACAGTCAAGCCTTCTGAGCAGTTGCAAAACTTTCACTGATCAACAGATGTGATTACTGCAAATCAAAGTTTCTTCTTTTTCCCAGCTCTTCAAAATGCCAATCATGTTAGTTAGTATGTAAAATATAAAATAATGACAATTAAGCAAACCTCAAGCTTAATGATCAAAAGGGTAACTCACTGGGGTATCTAATACAATGCAGCCCTCCAGACGCAATATCATATCAATATCATATCAATATAAGCCCTCTAGGCTCTGGTACTTCCAAGAGGAATAACCTTGAAATCTACCTTAGTGGTAAAGTTGCACTAACTACTTGTTTTGAGTAGGGATGAAAGAAGGGCTAACCTGTATTTGCTCACCCGTACTACTGTACTTGAGATCCTCATTTTTGCTGAAAAGCCACCTGTGTGACTTTCACAGTAAATTGCTTAGCTATGTCATTTCTCAGTGTCCTCTGTGTCAAGTCTTTCAGAAAAGCTTTCTCAGTCAGCATTGTTTCTTATCATTTGTGTAACATGCAACAGTACATTCTCCATGGGGGAGTAGAAAAGAGCAGCTAGTTCTTTTGAATGGAATCCCAGCTGCTTAGAAATGAGCTCTTGAGCAAGAGCGTTTTTCCTTCACTGAACTTCTTCAGGCATCCATTACCCTCTTACTGTCTAAGTTCATATGTATGTTATCAGAGCTGGCTCAAAATTTTCAAATGGAAAATGTGGCTTCACTTTTAGTTTACATTTCAAAAAGGAGGAAGCAATGCAAAACTGCGGATTCGCCTGTGAAGTGGAAAATCCACTGCTCATCAGTACTGATTGCTAGACTGCCTCTCCAAATATCCCTAGAGGAGCTGTGTGTGGATAATGTATGTCTTATGCATTTTGCCATTTTTAACACACAAAGGGAATAAAAATTCTCCCCTTTCAGTAATTTTTGATCACTGGACTTACTTGGAACTGTCAGTCTTTGAAGGAAAAATACATATTTTCTGTTTGCTGAAGTTCAGTTGCTGATAATATTTAAACAGAGTATTTTGGGCAAATAAACAGTCACACTGCTGTATTATTTACGCTCTAAAAGGAATTACATTGTATTGTTCTTACTTACAAGCAAAAATTCATTTTACAATGTCATCTCTTAGAGTAATTTCTTTCTGGATCCCAGTGGCTTTCCATGCATGTAAGTCAGAATTTACTCTCCAGTGACAATCAATTCAAGAGAATGCATAACTTGAATTACTGCATAGTGTGGCTACAAGAAAAGGAAGAAGGAAAAAAGAAAGTATAGTCTATATTTGCTTTAGTAAGTTAAACATACCCAGGAACTGATGCCACTGGCATGGTACAGCCAGTTCTATGCTATTTAACTCCCTGTTTCCTAAAACAAAAGAGCCTCATCCAGGATTAGTTGCGTGGATCCTGGCACAGAACATATCCCACAGGCTTTTGTGCCTGTTCAGCTTTATAATTCTCTAGCACAACATGCTTCCTCTGTTATCTGTTCTTATCACAATTCCTTTCCTTAAGACAAGTATGCACAGAAATGCTTGTGGGCATGAATTTGGTTGATGTTAACCACTGGATGTTGTGAGGAGCCTGAATCCAGCTGGGGGAGTGACAGTTCAGGGTGCAACAAGTGGAGACCCACAGCTTGTGTATGTGTGTGTGAACTCATGGGGCTTTCTGCCTAGTGCATGAATCAGCAGGCTGTAGAGAGCAGCATGGGGTCACATAAAACGAGAGCACCCACATCTCCCACTAGACTAGTTTTGCGAGCAGGAAAACCTGCATCCCTGGAAAGGACAAGGTGGTTCTTGCAACCCACACATCCTTTTAGAGAGGGGTTGTGCATGAACTCTGTGTGTGCATGTGTGTGTGTGATTAGAACTTTTGGGAATTAGTTATATTAGGATTTTTATAAATCTGTAAATGCTTATGAACATTTTTTAATATCTATGTTGTGGTTTATCTGTTATATTAATGATCCTCATCCTGAATGTATAGTTCACCGATTATTCATAAATTACACATCACTAACTAACTAACAAACCATTTCAAACCTGATTTTGGTTTAAACTATATGAATTCAACAGTTTTTCCCCATGACATCTTCCAATCTGAATGATTATGAGATTTTACCCTCTGATAATGTTTTAATAGTCAAAATGTGAAATAGGAAATGTTTGGGAATGCAGTAGTTAACACTGGCCAAAATCATGCCCACAAGCATTTCTGTGCTTGACTTCACTGGTACAGAGGCAACCAGTTTCTTGTTCCATACATCCAGCACCGCACCTAACATTAACATTCAAGTTTCAAGGGACCGGATTTCCCAGAACTGAGCATGCATACATTTAAAAGACTGCAGTACGGGGAATAGTGCACTGAGTTCTTTTGAAAATAACTCATCTAGAGGCATCCAATATGGGGAAAAATCTAACTTTTAAAGCCTTCTGAATGTTTAGCCCAGTTTACTTAGAGATTTGAACTATGTAATTGAGCTGTTTTAGATAACTGAGGAGTCAGAAGGAAATAAAGGAATTACAGCCTCACAGTCTTCTGACCTCTCCTAAAAAGTTTTAGAAATGAGCCTACCATTATTCTTTAAGGAGTCTTGCTATTGTGTTTCTCCTTCCTGTTTTCCAAAATGGAATCTAGCCCTTAGTATACAGTCAAACTGAAATTGTGGTCTTCCCCATTCTTGATGCATATGTGTGCCACCATTTTGTTTGTAAGGGCTGATATTTCAGCAAGTAGCTGAAGATGGCCAGTCTTGCACAAGGGCTGTTGTCCTCATCTGTCTTTACATGGCAGGGGGAGAAGTGTTGAGTTAAAAACTGAATTGACAAAGTTCAGGCTTCAAATCACACTGTTGTTCAGCTGTCACTACACTTCTCATCTTTATATAGAGTGCAAGAGGTTATATTTCAGAGCTGTCAACAGGGCTAAGAATCATAGCCAACACAGGCAAAAGTTTAAATCCTTGACAGGATTGGATGTTCCTAGAGCAAAATGGTTAATGAAGCACTGAGAAGATTAAGTAATGGAGTCATTGGGAAAAAGAAATGAAAGCTTAGATCAGAGGAAAGGTGCAAAAGTAAAACGAAAGAAGCATTTAGGAAAGAAATTGCCCCTTACCTTACAGGGAGGGACTCAGCTTAACTCTACACAAACAGGCTGTACATTTATAGCTAACTTTTGTAGATTTCATTCCTGTGATTTCTTCTTACCTCTCTTCAACCTTCTCTTCTCTCCCAGCAACATATAAATAAATGCTCAAAGTGAAAGCTAATCCTCAAAGGAGAGATGTAAAAGTCTCCAAGTGAACAAGCCAATACCATGAAAAGGTTGGCTGAAGCAGAAATATGAATATCATTTTAGTATCACTGGTACATTTTATCAGCTAAACAGCAGCAAAGGATATAATCTGGCTAGCTCTAGTACTTAAAGTAGGTACTTTAAAGGAAAAGACTTCAGTTTTGCACCAGGGGCAACAGAGATCTGATATAAGTATGGAAAGTCAAACTACTGGGCTGTACAGAATTAGCTCCCACGATTTTAACCCACTGAAACTGCTGGACAAGCAAGAGCTGATGTCTTTGGGCATTATCCATGGAAAGTAAAGAATGTAAGGAAGGCTGATGGGCCAAAGTAGAATGGAAAGCTGTAGGGAGAAAACAGTAGACAAATGTTTAATATTTGCTTCAGGATCCTAAACAAGTTGTTATGCTTTGGAACTCATTGCAGTCTAGGTGCAATAAATGAGATGCAAGATAAGCACAAAAGTCTGTTGACATATCATAGTTCACAAGCATAGAAGTCCAAATATTTCCAACCTCGCCATTCTGCAGCCGAAAAACAGGATGGAGCTCTAGAGCCAATTATGCTAAAAATTCAAGAACTGCTTCCCTATGGAATTTGCTTTAGCATCTATCCTCTATTTTTCACTGCCAAAGAATGTTTTACTTTTCAGAGACTATCCCTGAAAATTCCTCTTCTTTCTTCTGCTTGTAAGAAAATAACTTTACGATTCTGAATATGAATGCTTCTTGCACCGGTAGGTATTTCTTCAGGCTGTAATAAGTTTCACCAGGCACGTCTGTTGTGTCTTTCATGGGAATAGTTACCAGATTGCATTTCTAAAATTTATGTTTTTAGAATGGCAGGTTGTTCAGCTACACTGATAAACCAGGGGAATGGTTTCCATCTTGTTCTTATCAGCTTTCTTACCAAATCCAAATGTCTTTTCCTGGAATTAGAGACTTCAGTGAAAGAGCTCTACAGTGACTTGACCATAAAAAAATTTCTACTGTGAGGACTAAAAAAATGCTGACTTTTTGTTTCCTGCGATTAAAAATAATTGCATCAGAACAAGCTTTTCCTCCCTAAAATGCAATTTCCATTTAAGAATATCTTTTTTTTTAAAAGATGACTTCTGAGAGAGAAAAATCTAGGCTATTTTGTTTATAGATTCTATTTATCAACATTGAATGCTATTAACACCTACTTTATTACATCTGACAAAAAAAAGTCTTTCAGAATGTCTGGATATTACCAAATCTGCTTCCTCTGCAAGAAAAAAAATCTGCAGAAACATTTTGTTGAACTCCACCCACAGTGGAAAAGTAGAGACTCCAGCCAGTGTTTTTAAGACTAATATATGGAGATTGAGATTGTTTTCTGTTTTACATTCTTGAAGAAGTAATTTTACTGGGAAATGGACAATTTTAACTTTATTCTTTAAATATATCACCATAGGTGAGATTGCAATATTGCCAGTGGCCTTGCTTAAGATGTTATTCCCTCAAATGTCTTTCGTTGTTAGAGAAATGTGTTTATATAGCAAATGGTCTATTAATCACAAGAAAAAGCTTCTGGATCTGGCTCTGCAAGACTGATTGATTTATATACCATTAAAGACAGGGACATTAAAGACAGGGACAGCCTTTTATGTGTAGGAATATCACTCATTTCAACCACTACATTGCCATTTTTAAAGATCAATTTGTTATCTTTTCATTGTTGTTGTTAAAATTATTGGCATCAGGAAAAAAATCATTTGTCAGAGATTATTCTCTATAGTAAATGACTACTCTACTTTAGAGTCCCTTTTCTTTATGTTTCCTGTATGGATAATTCTGTATTCCTATTCTTCATTACATCATAGCTTCTGGCATTGACTCCTCCAAAGTATGGGTTTAAAGAGAAGTTAGATGAAACTTCCAGGCAAGTTGTGTGTTCCTTACTTCAGTCCTCACTCACCTTTTGCTGCCATAAAAATAGAGGAATTATCTGGAGTAAGTACAGGCTCTTTGAACAAATGCATGTTACAAAGTAATTGTAACAAGACTTGCAATTTTATAGTATTATGGATAAATTACTTTGATTTTGACTGAAAACAATGAAATATTGACAGTATCAGGCCAAACTAATCTGTTCTTCATAAATCAAAGTTAATATTTTAAGATTGCCTATGAAATTGAAGCATTTGTACCTAAAGATCAGTGTTAGACCCTTATGGTCTTTGAAAGAACAAACATCCATGGACGTTTGAGCATGGATTTAAATTTTATGATCTTGTTCATCTCCCCGGCACAGGTCTCTAGATTACGGTTCAGAAGGGAATGCATGGAAAACAAAGTTACACATTGTATGGCTTGTTTTTTCTAAGTAAATACATTCTGAATATCATGATTGTACCTAGGTTTAAATTGCATCTTACTATAGCATTTGCCAATCAGATGATCAGTCTTCTGTCCTTTTATCTCTGACTAATCTTACCATAATAAGGACTGCTTTTATAAAATACAAATGTGTGTATTTTCTTGGTTTTCTTTGCTACATTTAAAAGGACAAAATATAAAACAATTTGCAGTGCTTGTCAATATCCAGATAACACATAGATTATTTCATCTAGTTTATATAATCCACTGTCCACAAAGATTTTGTATCTATCCATATTTTTCCATTTGTCTCCAGTAGCAGTATACAGAGTCTATGAGGAAGATTCAACTAATAAAAAGTGAGAAATGTGGATCAGAAGCCCAAACATCACTATGCAAAATGACCTCCAAGTATCCATGTAGCTTTTCACAGGTGTGGAATTCCAGCTGCAGTTGCAACCGTACCTTTTAGAGAAACAAAAGTAAAAGATTTATATATATATATATGTATATGTCTGCTTATTTCTGTTCTTGGCAAATACTCTTTTACTGCAGTAGCTCCTTCCTATGGCAAATTATATAACAGAAGCTGACCACGTATTTATTCATGTGACCTGCAGTCTTTCACTGTTTCAGTGAGAAGCTGTGTCTACATGAACACAGTTATTTTTGTGAGTAGAAGCTGTATTGGCGTATGGTCTTTATCACAATTAAATCTGTCCATGGTGGCATATAATATTCTTATATTAGCAAATCCATTCCCTTTGTCGTTCTAGCTCTGCAATAGACTCCGGTCAAAAGCTACCAGTTGTTTTTCAAAAGCAGAACTGAAATATATATTAAAAGTATATGCAAGGTAAAAACATGATTGAAGAAATGAAAAGCTTAAAAGGGTACATTTATAAAAACGTATGACTTCATGTTTGATCTAAAGGATTAATGATTGCTGACTATTAAGAAAATAAATGATTCTTTGTGCTGGGATTTATAAAAGGGAATTTGTTGTAAACAACAGTTCTTATATGGCACTTCAATATCCTCATAAGTGAGGATATTATATGAAGAAACAAAGAAAAATCTTATTTTTCAGTGAATTTTGCTATTAGTGCCACTATAGTAGGATATTTTTTTTTTTCACCACAAGTTTCCTCTTTTTTTTTTTTTTTTTTTTTTTTTTTTTAGATTTCAGCATGAATCCCATTATATACTCTGTACATAAAGATAACAGTTGGAGTACAATTTCAGAAGATCTCTTATTTCTGAGTTCCTTATCCAAACTTCAATTGATTTGAGTCAGGTATTTATACCTTTGAAAAATCTCTTGCTGAAAAAATTCACTGTACTCATGACAGAGTTAGAGAGAATTTCACTAAAAAGAGATTAAAATGGTCAAATATTAAATCAGAAATGTGCCCTAATAGATTATAATGTTAGTGTTGAAGTAGTGGTCATCTAACAACATAAGCAAGGCAAAATTTGTGGGGAAAAATACTAATTGACTACAACATTTCTTCTTAGGCATGGGACTTGCCTATCTGTGTGGTTACAAGTCATCATACCTATATACGTGAACAATTCAAACAACAGTTGTCTAAAGGATACTTGTCAAACACACAGATAATGTCTTAATGCTGGGAAACAGCAGTTTAGTCACCAATGTTGCAAAAAAGCAGCAGCAGCCCTGGGAATTATTTGTTCAGCTCTATCTCTACAGCAGTGAATCAGCTTAGCTATCGTTGGGTGGCACTGTCAAAGAAGAGTTACTATTAAGATCCAGGTTATGACTTAAATCAAACTGCTAAGTCACAATTCCTCTTTCCTCTGAGGAAAGACGGATGGTAAATTCCTGACAGTTTAAAGTAGTACCAGGTCAGAAGAATCCTTGCATTTCCTCAGAGTTACCAAGCAAAAAGATGTAAAGTCAAGCCATAACTATGCCCTGTGCCAGCACCTTGCCAGAGATCCCATCGAAAGTGTAAGCAGCAGGCAGAAAGACAGATTTATTCATGTGTGGCTAAGTAACGAAGATATAATAGGTATTTCTTAGTTACTTGACTGGATGCCAAAACAAAATCATGTCTGCTTCTAACTCTCTAGCCCTTTTTGGCACTTTGTCATGAGCAAAATGAATAACACTTCCCAACACAAACTTACAGTAAGATAAGATTTATTTTAATAATCACTAAGAACATATTTCTGTACTATAGCTGCCTCTGTTTTTAAAATGATTTGTGAAAACTGTGCTTCATTTTCCTGTATTCAAAAGAAAATTTTCTGGCTTTTTTTTTTTTTTTTTTTAATATATATATCTGACCCTTTGTAGTTGGTTTGTGGATTTTTTTTTTTTTTTTTTTTTTTTGTCAGTTGAATTATGGTTAGCTGTGAACATGAAAAAGCAAATGTCCTTTTAAGAAAACATGTTCTACTATTTGCTGACATTTTGTCAGGCACATAGTAAATGTTATCTTAAAAAAGGAGATGAAATCTACAAACATTTTGAGAGACAGCACTGTAAATACAAAACCAAACAATAGACTAGCAAAAACCTAATTATCATGGTGGTAAACACACGATATGAAAGTAAGAAGATAGCTGTCAATATCTCTAAAACTGAAAGGTCACTTTACAATCTCAATAGCTTCACTTCTCTTCTTTTGTCTGAAGCTGACAGCAGAAGATAAATGCTTACATTCACCCTAATCACAACATGAGTTTTACCATGTGATGACATGCTTGCTGAAAACAATTTTTTAGGCTTGTCTAGGTAGAGGCACTGAAGAAAAATGGCCTGGTTTAAGTTTTATGTGACTTACTTACGCAACAACAAACAGTTGTTAAGCCTGGCTTGGGTGAAGCTACAAGTGCCTATAGGGCTTCTAGCAGTGGAGTTGGCAGGTTCCACTGCCTGATGGTGCACTGAACATGGGCCGAAAACTCTTTGAGGGCCACAGAATTAAAGACCCTCCTGCTGTCTCCTATGCCTGCTTGTGGCACTGCTGCACAAGCCCACTCTACCTTCTATAGGTTAGTCTGTCAACACAAAAGAGGGATGTTTTCATTGCTAAATTTCCTCCCTGCCCAAAGACGATCAGGCAGTATAATGCAGCTGATTATTTTCATGAAGCTCATGTAGTATTGTCCTTTGCAGGCTCAGTGATAAAAATCTAAATTTGTGAGTGCCAGGAGGAAATTATTCCCATTTGCATGCAGAGAGCTATTGTTTTCACGCTCTAAGATATTTCAGTGTGGCACAGGATCACATGCTAGCCCCCTTTGGCTACTGGCTAAGCTCCTGGCAGTCACTCTGCTTAGACTGCTAAGGGTACTGCTTCCCACAGTATCCCCTCCTGTTCAGTGCTTTACTAACTCAGCAGTTTTTTGCAGGTGAATCTCCCCAAACTGTAGGTCAGATGCCTGTCTCAGACAAGAAGCAGATACATGGAGTTTAGTACAAACTGGGAAACTGAATATTTGACCTCTTGGGCCTATTAAGGAAACCGAACTTTTCTCTTTTATATCAAAAGAGTCCGGACAGAATTCTTTACACATGCTAAAGAGTTAACTTATTTGCTTTTAAAGTCTAAGATCTCTGTGCACAAAAGAGGCTTTTCTAGCAGTGTATAGGATGAAACTGGCTGAAAGTATAACAGCACAGAAAGCAGTGTTCTCCATATGCATGGAGACAGATTTTCATGTCCTACATGTCTAAATCTTATGCAAAGTGCAATTTATTGGTTATCCAAACGTTGATAGGGTGTTTGGAAGTGAAACTTAAAATATATACATACATACATAGAGTGCTTATATAAAAGAATAACGGTCAGAAGACTGATACAAAGATAAAAGGCTAAGGTAGCTCATTAAAATCTGTTATATCTGGAGTGGGTAAAAGTTTTATCTTATTTACCACTGCAGCAAATTATTTTGGAATTGTTGGATCAAACATTCCATACATGACTTAGGCTATTGCCTGAATGATATATTTTAGGTTCTATCAGTTTAGCTGTATCTCTTTATAAACTAACAAACCTACAGTAGTGTAGCTTCCTAGAATAGATGAAAGTAAACAAGTATAGAAAGTTCTTGGGGTACTATATAGTTTATTTAGGCTTATATGTAGAAAGAAGTTGTTCAACAGCCAGTATTGTATATATCTGCAGTCAGAAGATGCATGAACTTAATTTGATCCCTTCTTTTCTTTATTAAAAAATACATAACTAATTAAAGTGATAACTTAGAGACTCCACATGCTTCTATTGATAATTACCTGAATAGCCTGAAAAATTACAGAATCCCAGAATGATTGAGGTTGAAAGGGACCTCTGCAGATCATCTAGTCCAACCCCCTGCTCAAGAAGGGTCACCTAGAGCATGGAAGACAGGGTTACATCCAGGCGGGCCTTGAGTATCTCCAGAGAAGGAGACTCCACAACCTCTCTGGGCAACCTGGCCCATTGCCCCGTCACTCTCACAGGGAAGAAATTCCCCCTCATGTTCAGGCAGAACTTCCTGTGCTTCAGCTTCTGCCCATTGCCTCTTGTCCTGTCACTGGGCACCACTGAAAAGAGTTTGTCCCCATCCCCTTGACACCCTCCCTTCAGGTACTTATACACATTGATAAGATCCCCCCTCAGTCTTCTCTTCCCCAGGCTAAATAGGCCCAGCTCTTACAGCTGTTCCTCAGAGGGGAGATGCTCCAGCCCTCTGATTATCTTTGTAGCCCTACGCTGGATTCTCTCCAGTAGCATCATGTCTCTCTTGTACGGAGGATCCCAGAACTGGACACAATACTCGAGATGAGGCCTCCCCAGGGCTGAGGAGAGAGGCAGCATCACCTCCCGCCACCTGCTGGCAACACTCTTCCCAATGCACCCCAGGAGACCATTGGCCTTCTTTGCTACAAGGGCACATTGCTGGCTCATGGTCAACTTGTCATCCACCAGCACTCCCAGGTCCTTCTCTGTAGAGCTGATTTCCAGAAGGTCAGCCTCCAGCCTGTACTGATGCATAGGGTGATTCCATCCTAGGTGCAGGACTCTGCACTTGCCCTGGTTGAACCTCATGAGGTTTCTCTCTGCCCAGCTCTCCAGCCTGGTCTCTCTGAATGGCAGCACAGCCCTCAGGTATGTCAACCACTCCTCCCAGCTTGGTACCATCAGCAAACTTGCTGAGGAGGCACTCTGTCCCCTCATCCAGGTCATTGCTGAATAAGCTCAGTACTGAACCCTGGGGTGCGCTGCTAGCTGCAGGCCTCCAACTAGACTCGACACCACTGATGACGACCCTCTGAGCTCTGCCTTTCAGCCAGTTCTCAATCCACCTCACTGTCCACTTGTCCAACCCATACTTCCTGACCTTATCTAGGAGGATGTTATGGGAGACAGTGTCAAAAAGCCTTGTTGAACTCAAGGGAGACATCGTCCACTGCTCTCCCCTCATCTACCCAGCCAGTCATTCCACCATAGAAAGCTCTTGAATTGATTAAGCACAATTTCCCCTTAGAGAATCCATGCTGACTACTGACCATTTCCTTTTCCTCCATATGCTTGGAGATAACATCCAGAATGAGCTGTTCCATCACCGTTCCATGGATGGAGGTGAGGCTGACTGGCCTGTAGTTTCCTGGGTCCTTTTCCTTTTTGAAGACTGGAGTGACACTGACTTTCTTCCAGTACTCAGGCACCTCTCCATTTCTCCACAACCTTTCAAAGATGGAGAGTGGCCTAGCAGAAACACATTCCAGCTCCCTCAGCATCCCATCAGGGTCTGTGGATTTGTGGATGTCAGGTGTGCCTAAAAGATCTCTAAACCTATCCTCCTTGACCAAAGGAAAGTCTTTCTCCCGACTTGCTCTCTCATCTCCAGATGCTCCTGAGGGCAGCCCTCTGCAGTGAAGACTGAAGCAAAGAAGGCATTCAGTAACTCTGCCTTCTCTGCATCCCTTTCACCAGGGCCCCTGCCCCATTCAGCAGTGGGCCCACATTTTCCCCAGTCTTCCTCTTGCTGCTGATGTATTTGAAGAAGCCCTTCTTGTTGTCATTAACATCCCTTGCCAGACTTGATTCCAAATGGGCCTTAGCCTTCCTCGTCACATCCCTGCGTACTCTAACAACATTCTTATAATTCTCCCAAGTGGCCTGTGCTTTCTTCCACAGTCTGTGTACTTTCCTCTTCTGAGTTTTGCCAGGAGCTCCTTAGCAATTATTGTCTGTGCACAGACAATACTTCCTCACTGTGTTTACACAACTCTGTTCAAACATATATGTATATACATACATATTGTACTGTAGGGAAGAAAAGTAATAAATTAAATATGAGTTGAAACAAACAATCAAGAGTAAGGGATGCTTCGACACCAAAGTATAATGACAATTCAGGCATTTCCAGGAAAATGACTAGAATGTAGGTTCCAGTGCTAGGATATACATTAAAAACAAACAAACAAACAAACAAACAAACAAACAAAACCACCTCCCCCCCTACAAATTGGAAAACTGGAAATTTCCATATTATCGGAATTTTTAGCATTGTGGCTAAAAATCAATTCTCATTTACATGTGAATTTCAAAACAAATGTGTGTTACTTACATTATTTTAATCATCTTATTTATTCTTTTCTCTATACTATTTCCTCTGTTTTTCTTTGGACTCTTATGTGTGGAGAAAGCTTCTGTCAGAAGAAAAACAATGCCAAGAGCTAAAACTAAACATCAAAAATTTACTTTAGTCAGCAACATGTTGCCTGGTAGATCTCAATGTAGTCACCATAGCTATGCTCTCAACAACCAGATTTTGCTGTTGCTTTTTCCTGATAGAGGATTTTTTAAAAAAAATTTCAAGCAGTTTTGAGAATTATGTCTTATATTTAAAAGAACAGAAGAGAAAATAAATAAAAATTATTCTTGTTTCAAGTTAAAATGCGATTGATTAGATCTACATTTTTAAGGCATATTTTAATTATTGATGCCATAAGGAAAATTTTAGTGTATTCCCTCTCCCTCTCCCTTAACAGTCTGAGAACACAACTATGAAGGGAGATCCATTTGCTGATTCCTCTTTTGGAGCCCAGAAAACAGTAATTGCTTCATTTAGATTTTCATTCTAAATCAAGGTGGAGGATTGATTTTTTAATGCAGATCGTTAGAGAAAATCTAAATCTGCTCTGAGAGTTATAGCTTTCTCATTCAGAAAGTCCTGAACTACTGCTTTACACCTATGTTTTCGGTGATCATAAAAAGCACTCAAAAAAGATGGTAAAATATATAATATGTGGCTAGCTATGGTTTGTGAGAAAGATGTTACATATCCCCCATCACAGCTTATTCTCCTTCTCTGTCCATTTGCTGTGGAGTGTATAAAATATTTGGTTGTAATTCTTTGTCAAAAAAAAAGGGAGGGTAAAATGTGAAAGTCATAGGCAAAACTACTAGACAGACATTGAAAACATCTCTGTGTGAAAGACTAGCATGATCTAAGAATATTTTTTTTGTCTATTTCAAATAAAACATTTTTTATGAAGGTAGTAGTTGATTTTGCTCTCAGACTTTCACCAAAATGTTGGGACCTGTAGGAGCAAAAACTGAAAATGAAGTCAGGTATCTTAGGTGTGATCACAATTATTTATAAACAATGAACAGTGCCACCTGCAAAGTGGAGAAGAGAGTATTTTTGTGTGCAGATTTTTTTTTGCTCATATTCTTCCTTTTCATAGTTAATTATATTTTAACCAGTGCTCCAATCAAAAGTTATTTGTGCCCTTATCTATGTGTCCTGTCCTGTCTGCTACTTCTTCATTTGCAAAAGCTTTGATTAGATATATGAGAGAGAAGAAATGTATCCTGCAAACAGCTTTCACCTGATGTGTGTCTACACCTTCAACAAAGATGTGTTTCTATTTTGTATGAAAGATTCTAATGTATCAGTTGTCTATTTCTGTGAAGAAATGTTAATTTTTCTTATGTTTATCCCATGGCAAGAAAAGATATTTTGTAGTGTGTAATCTAAATACCAGTGCCTTCTGACAATGGATAATGGAAGAATGCTGGAAGCATATTTCTTATATCTGATACGTGTATTTTTTCTAAGTTCATATCCATGTGTACACCTGTTTCAACTTTCAGACAATCTGCAAATGTGACAATGATGGAAACAGAGAGAATAAAAATTCCAACATCCACTAAAGAAGCCAAAAAGGCCAACCAGACACAAGTGTCCAAAGTTGATAACGTGAAAATGCCTTGAGGTTAAACATCCTGTTTGAGTTTACCACATGTACTTGTTGAAGTAATGGCACTGTTCAGCTTGTACTCTGCTTTGTGGAACTGGAAAATAGGCAAGGTGACAAAGCAGAGATTATAAAGGTCCACTCTTAGACATAGGCAGATGCTGAATCTGATGGGCAGATCTATTTGTATGATGGCCCTTTCTCTTGAGAAAATCCAAGCCCTGCACAAAATAGGTCCTCAGATCCTTTTACTGTGTCTATGACAATCTAGACCATATATGATGAATGGTTTTGATCAAAGCTGTATATTTATTTTTCTGCCCGTAATCCAAAGGCATTTGGTCCAGACTGATGGTCCTCAGTGATGGAGGAGCATGAGGGCAGAAAACAACAGCTTAATTCACACAGAATTTGGTCTGAAGATCTGAAGCCACCAAGGGCAGTTACTAAATCTGTGCTGTTTTAGCTTACAAAACTCATTCCAGACTTATTAAGTATTTGTCATCTGACACACAGAGAGAAATGGTGAGAGGATTTCCAATCTTTGCGCTTAGAGATGCAAGCATTTTAAACAATTGGCCTCTTAGCTTAAAAGCCATTTTTCTTCAGTCCTACCTCACTTCTTCATGCTTGTGGAATGAGCTCCTTGTTGGCCTGTCCTGACTGGAGGAAGCAGAGGGGATTGGCGATGTGGTCAAGTGCCTAATGTGGTCAGGCTTGCACCTGCTGGAAGACACAATGGGGAGAAAGAAGGAGGCACAGTCCATTTAGCTGGACCATAAATGAATCTTTCAGGACACCACCTGCCACAAGTACATCAGGACGAGTAGCTGAGTTGAAGGAGGTACTCTCCTCCAAAACTAAACACAGCTTTTAGAACATGGTTGGAAATTAAATGGACACATTTAAAGTCCACAGAAAATCTTCTGCCAGAGGGAAACCACCCGTTGCTGAGGGAAATGTAATTTCCTCCTTTCTTTCTTTTTGCTTTCTTTTTTTTTTTTTTTTTTTTTTTCCTTTTTTTTTTCCTCTGCACCCGTGCTGACTGCAGGAGACTGATAAATCTGGTTCCATGAGCAAAATTCACAGAAACTGAAGCAGTCATGAAAATGTACCTCATGACCTCAGCGGGGAGAGGTATGGCCTTTTTCCAGCTACATTTTACCACAAGCTATATCTAATTTGCTATTCACAGTCACATTATTTTCTATTTTTAAGAAGAAGAATAACATTGTTACTTTAAGTTTAATTTATATCCATCTCTCTCTCTATCTCTCTCTGTATATAATTTATTATAGGTCCCTCCCCTTTACTAGGTAAGCTTTAGGGGAGAAGCAAGAAGAATATTTCAAACAGATAAAAATACAGAATATTTGATCTTCTGATGCATTTGCATTTTTTTTTCCTCATGGGGACAAGTCAGTAGCTTTCCAAAAACCAAAAAAAAAAAAAAAAAAAACCCCAAAAAACTATAAATCCTTTATCTCCACATAATTGTTTCTGTAACAAGGAACAGCAAAAGTAAGCTGATGCCTCTTCTTTAGAAGGCAGAAGAAGTTGGACCAGACAGTATTTATGTAAGACATGTTCTATTTAGAGCTGCTAGTTAAAAATATGGCTGTTGTACATTATACAGCACCCCTTCTATCAGAAGCAGCATGCACTGTTATCTCCATCAATCCTACAACCACTTGTTTGGTAAAGAGTTGTGTATTGTTTCGTTTTGGCTGACTAATGAAACAAATAAATACTGCACAAAGAATGTGTGTGTGCACGAGAAAAATCTTTCAGGAAAAAGATAAAGAAAATAAATCTGATTAATAAATATGCATGTAGCAAAAATGAAAATTAGTTGTATTAAAGCAAAGAATGTAATGGATGTTGAAAATTCTTCATTATTTGGTATGCTGGCAGGGGCACCAAACATTTCTGATATTCCTAAAAATAAATTCAGTGCTCTGGAGAATACTGAGTAGTAAAAATTGTGATGATATAATCCCTTTATGCTTAATGGGAAATGCTTAATCTCTTTATGTACAGCAGTGAACCTTACAATGTACCTGTGTACCCTAGCTCACATAGGAAGATACATAGCTAGATTGCTGAAACAGTGAAAAACAAGCAAACAAACAAAAACTTGTTTCATGTGTTTCAGCACATTCATCTATAATGAATGGAACAAAACTTTGCAAATAAAACAAGCTAGTTATGAAATAATTGTTGTGCATTTCTTTTGTAATAGCAAAATAACCTTACAGTCTCCTGCGATTCATTAGTGAATATGTCAAGAACTTGTAAATAACACTTGAAACTTGCTTTTTGGTCTCTTAATTAAACTAACAGTGAAAGTCTTATCTCTTGAGGCATATGCTGCTACCCTGAATATTTTAGGGCAATGTTTCATTTTTGTAGTTGTTTTCACCTTAAACATGGAGGTGAATGAAACAAGTAATAATGCCCTATTTGAACTTAAAATTGCAAGATAAACATCTTTAATATAATTAATTCATTTGATCTGCATAGACACTCAAGAACCAAGCCTTTCTCATTTTTTCAAAGTATGGATTGTTTTGTACTAATGGATGCAAAATGTCACATTTGTAGTTGTTTAGTAGCTCTAGATGTTTGTAAAGTAAAGTGAGGCTTTGGCCCTTTTGTAAATAATGAAACTGCTGCTAAATTTTGACCTGCATTTCAAATTCTATTTCCCCCTAAGAGAAGGCCTATATGACACTCACTTCTTTAAGGTAAGTCCTTCATTTTCTTCATTTTCTTTTTATTTTACACACAAATAGAGATACCTCTTTCACCATCTGCTGAGATGATGAAGTCTTACACTTAATTACTTTTGCCATGGTTCTTCAGCCATTATATAAACCAAAATTCATTTTGTAAACTTCTTCCAAAATATTTCCATCAAGGCTTAGGCAGAGAACAGTAACACGTATTTATGTTGTCTTTAGGTTCTATTCCCTTTCTGATTACACAAGGTGGTCAAGAGATGCCAAAATTTAGGCATAAGAGGAAAAATAAACTATATGTCTACACCCTGTGTTTCAAGCGCATGACAAATATTCCAACAGTATCTTCCACAGGAGGGTGCCATTGCAACAGTGTGTTCAAACCAACAGGACAGTTTTTCAACAGGCTCAGTGGTCACTATTTACCTAATTTGCTTTCAGTCATTCACTTGCAGAGAATGAAGTTCCACACTGCTTTTCTACAAAGTGCATGCATAGTGCAGTTCTCCAAAGATTAGATTCTTTTGATACGTTTAAGGCAAATATTGGATATTACCCATCCTCCATGACACCTCATGCAGTTTTATATAACCCCCCCACCCGTATAAGGTCACCTTCAAATAGCTTTCATAAATGATTTGTATTTCAGAAGTTGTAACACTATTACTGCTCTTCTTGTGACTCTTCATAAGCCATACAAACACGATTACTAGTATGCAGGGTTTCTCCTTCAGTCTTTCTGGATTCCAACTCTTTCTCTCTCATTTAAGGCTCAAGTATTTGAGGAGCCCATTATTAAAATTTTTAATGTTTATATAGGAGGACAAAGGTAGATAGGGAAGAAGAAGAGAGGCAATAAGGGGAGATAATTCAGAAGTGAATTAGATCTCCCATCTCCATAGAAACGCAGTAGTACTTGAGTTACCTATTCTATTTTGACTGACTTGAAAATTCCAACCTGAACACTTTGAAATCAAAAGCGCATCTGAGTGAATGGAAAGAGATCAAACTGGTATCAGGATGAAGTCCTGTGTAGGTGATATTATTATTTTTTCTCAGTAACAAACTCAGCTGTGCCTATCCACCAGCCAGTGAGTCCTCTGCTAAATGGACCAGATTGTGACTGAAATCTTTAGCCTGCCCCATCCATGCACAGATCACCTTCCTTAGTGATCGTAAGAAAATACAGAGCCACTTTAAGTCTCCTGAATTCCCTGCACAGTCTGCTCCACAATGGTCAGGAAGGGGTCAAATCATTTTTGCAAATAATCATTCAGGGACAGCTTTTGCTGGACCCCCAAAATACATGCAATGCCTTGCTTCCTCATGCCCTCGCTGTACCAGCAGAATTGCAGTTCCTTTGTTCAAAACTGTCTTTCATTTAAACATAGCAGGGGCAGGACGCTTTCCTCTAAAGTTCTCTGCAAAAGCTAACAAGCTTTTAGCTTTTGCTGTTCTTCATATCCATCCTGTGTTACCTTAGCTATTCAATATATCACAGAAAGCCAATATCATCTCAAAAAAGTTTCAAAATGATTAGTTTGAGTTCAGATAAACAGCTGCCATTGACATAGCCATAGTATTAATAGATTTAAAGGGAAAGTCAGAGTATTAAAAATTAAAATGAACAAAATAAACTATTATATGAAAATTTGAAAGTCACAATTGTCTTCATAAAAGAGGGAAAAGATATAATGATAGAAAAGATTATGGTATTTTTGGATTGTGAAAGATCATTACATGCTATGAAATAATCTGTGTTAGGTGTTAAACTAAGCTGGTTACTGTTACCTGGCAAAATCTAGGAGACAGGGAAACAGGCAATACCTGTTTACCAAAATTTGAAATCTTAAATTTTCCTTATCTTTGAAATTCTCATAAATTCTAATTGGAAAAAAGTTGTGTCTTATTAAGACCAAAAGACCATACAACTACATCCTTGTGTGTTCATTTCCATAGTATCTGTGTGTCTGTAATCATTATGAAACTCATTTTCACACTACTTCTTCAAAATAAGAAAGTATTATTTCATTTTTACAGACTGAAAACAGAGCTCAGAACTCCCAAGCAGAAGGAGCCAGAGTTTTGGAAATTTGTCACTTCTTGTCTGATACAAAAGTCAAGATTTGTATTTTTAGCACTTGTTAGCCAGAAGGTTCAATTCCATTTACCAAACAAAGGTCTGAACTGACACTGATTAATGACTTGAAACCTTAAGTGCAGAACACATAGATATTGTGCTTAGATCTCCAAGGAATTGTATGTAGTATATGGAATTTTTTGCATCTACTCAGGGAACAAGCTACTAAAACACCAGAAACAATAGATTTGCATAGAAATGAATCCCCATTTCTCCCTTCCAAGGTATAAAACAAGTAGAAGACCAGTGCAATTTCTAGATGCTGAAGAGTGGAGTGCCACATGTGGAAGCATGTCTCTACATTCGAGCTTTATATGATGGGAACTCTAAGTATTAGAAAATACATTTTTTTTTCCCTGTGTAACAGGAAGTAAGCAGAAGTCAAGAAACAAGTTCTAGAGTTGTAGTCAATGAAATCACTATGTAGCTTCAGACAAGTTACCTGGTAAATCAATCTCTTTTTCCTCATCAATAAGGATAGCCATGCACTTTTTGAAAACAAAAGCTGAACAAAAAACCTCTGACAAAAAACACTGAATACAGAGAAAAACATTTTTGTAATCTGTATGCACAATTACAGGTAAAGGGGCAAATAAGAAAGCTTACCTTCTTTCACCTAAGTACAGAAGATGTAGTTAAAATGTTCCAAAGAGCATTAAAGCAGGAAAGCAAACAAACATAACCCTGCCCTAAATCTCAGAAAAAAAGTTCATGTTTGCCAGTAGTAAGCTACACCATTTTTTTCAAAGTTATTTATGAAAAGAGTGCATTTTACAATCATATTTATAACCTACAAGAACAGATTGAAATGTAAATTTCATAAGTAAAGAACAGTGATTCCTTTTGGTTTCCATGTTTATGTAGTAGAAGGTCCAAAAAGTTAAATCCAAAACACACTTGACTTAAACCTCGGTGTCATTCATTTGACAAGCTGAGCTTACCATCACAAGATCTGCACAACAGTGCTGGAAAAAAAAAAAAAAAAAAAAAAAAGTGGTAACCCAGAATTATTTTATAATTTTCATTAGTACATTATCATGTTGTAATTATATTCTGATTTTCAGCTAATTAAGTGAAGCTTATTGCATTCATTTTTACTTCTCTGTGGGTATATTTATTCTATACATCTATTTCACACTTAAAAGCGGTAGTTAGGCATTCATTACCTTTAGTTCATCAGCCTCGCACCCCTCCTGTCTCAAACCATAATCTTTGGCACTGCATCTCTCTTCCCTTCCGCTCCCCAGTTTTTAATCAGTGAATGACAATAGTGAAAAACAACACGAATGTACATTTCTTTCTATCTCTACATAGAATGATAGGAACATACATCACTACCTCAGAGACAGGAAATATGATGCATTCCTTGCTGTCATTAGCCTTTTCCTGACAACTGTTAAAACAGCAGTGAGCTTCTGGAGCAGCAGCAAAGCTTCTGATGCCTTGGTTATCCCACAGTAGGCAACTATTCATCTTTTGCTGATGATACTGACACCCTGCCTGTTAAAGATGAAGCCAGTTGTTTTTTGGGGAAATTTTAGGCTTCTTTTTAGCACTGAGCCATTGTCTTTTGCTGTTTCTCATGCTGCCTGGCTGATCTCGAGCCTGGGATAATTAGTAGAGAGGTCATAGACTTGTATGGGAAAATAAAACCTCCATCTTTATGGTCCTAGATGAACATTATTTGATGACAGAGGAGTTACTAAGCTGATGTAACTTATTACAAGCTGCACCTAAACAGGTATTACCAATACTGTATCATTTTAATACAGCAGTCTATACAGCAGAGGAGGCAAAGAATGAGCTATAAAACATTTAAAGAATTTTCACTTGATGAAAGCAGGAGTATAACTGGCAATGACTATATTTCATCTCTAGGCACCTGCATCTATCAAGGACAAGACAAGTTAAAGGACAAAGATGCAGAAGAAAGTGAAGCAAGTGAAGCAAATCTAATTAACAGTAATAGGATATTAAATCTGTATTATATTATTGATTCCTTGTACCCATGTAAAGACGGTAACCAGGGATATCGCCACTCATGTCATGTAATGAATGTCTAGCCTACAGAGCCTCTCTAAATCTGCAGTGCAATGAGGTACTTTTCATTAATGTCAATTAAGTATTAAATGTATCATCTGATTTAACAAATGCTACAGAATAACTTTGGGTAAAAATACAGACAGATAGACTTTCAAGATAAAAATCTCACATTTGTGCTTAACATTTCCTTAAAGGACTATT